>NC_084485.1:122416958-122719924 GCF_030035675.1 Rhineura floridana | reverse complement strand
CTTCTTCCTGGGGGTGGTCATGGTTCTCCATTGTTTTCATCCTGAGGGGAGGATAGGCTGAGAGATGGCGAGTAGCACATTTAAGGTCTCTTCACCTCCTCCCCCCCTTTTTTAATTTGTATTTATTTTGTATTTCTCCAATATCTTCCCCTGGCTGTTTTTATGTATTTTAAATATTTTTGGATTAAATAAATAGGAAATCATAATTGTGAACCTCCCTAAAAGCAATTTACCTATCCTTATGTTTTGGCAAAGTGATGGTGTGAAGGCATGCTGGTAGAACAAGAGACCATGTTTGAGGCATGTTATAAGGTGTTTGAGGACTTTGTCACACATTACTTTTTGAGGCCTGTAGATTCATGTAGGAAAGAACACATGTATGTATTGAATGGTGGCTTGGGTGCTGTTTTTTCAGTCTACGCTGCATGCGTCGGGAAGGTGATACATCATCTGGCAGCTAGCTTCATAACATGAGAATGAAAAACATTTGGATCACCATTCACTTGTTTACTTTTCTCACTATTGAGACCACTTCATATATTACTTTTTCATACACAGAAATTTAATCTTTGTATAGGAAAAAGTATTTTGTAAAATATGAAGGACAGTGGCTGCCCAGTCAGTATAACCACTGTACAAGATCTACTCAGCCACTGTAATTATCTTTTTGTTTTGAGAGCCCTTTTGTCTGGGTCTTGGTTCAGGTGTGTATCCAACTTTGATGTGCTTATGGAAGGGGTGTGCAAGTAGTGCCCCACCCCCCAAGTGTGGAGGCTTGGGCAAACATTGTGTTATGGAAAACCAAAGTCTGTGTGAAAGTACAGAATGCTATCAGTGTAATCCTAAACACATTTAATAAATCATATCGAACTTGCACATCACAAAATATATTATGGTCATGTCCATAAGCACCAGGAGGGTAGTCACCCAGGGGGTCTTAGGACCTCTGCTTTTTTGGGAGCAGGGTCCCTATGTCTCCAAGCATCCTACAGTCAGCATGAAAAGGGAGTGTGTTAGTCACTGAGAAGAGTCTTCTAATATGCTTCCTTGCCTTTCCTGCTGTTTCGAGCCAATCAGAGTGAAAGGAGGTGAGTCAGCCGCTGAGAAGACTCTTCTCAGTTGCTAACGGTCTCCACTTACATGCTGATTGGCTCCTAGAGATGTTTGTTGTTGTGAGAGAATGCATTAACAAAGATCTCATTCTTAATCCAGGAGCAAAAAAGGGTGTATGTGGCTGCAACTATCATGAAGGGACTATGCACTTCTGAATTTTCTACTAAACAACTGATAAATACCTATGTAACTTTGTGTCTGGAGACTTATTATTAAGAATTACTTTCCATAATTGTAAGGAGGTATGTCCACACGCATGGATCCCAGGCACCTAAATGAGGGGTGAGAGCAGCATAGAGACATAAGCAGATGTCTTATACCAGGGGTTCCCAAACTTTTCTTCTACATAGACCACTTAAAAATTGCTGAGGGTCTGAAAGTATCTGAAAATTTACTATGGGCATATGCAAGATAATTAACTCCCATTAGTGATAAGAGCAAGAATGTGGGCTGTGCGTATGATATTGTAATTTAAAGGTGTAATTTTAATTTTTCTAGTTGTTTATGTCACTACTATTGCCATTATATTCAGTGATATATGGGAATTAGGATTTACGAGTAACATTAGTATAAAAAACATTACTAAGGATTCTGTATGGTCTGGTACGGGAGGAGGTCCATGGGGGTGACACCATGAGTTACCGTACCGGGTGACACCAACCCTAGTGACGCCACTGCATATTCATATCCAGCTGCAGGTGCTGCCATGAAAAGCCCACATTTTTTGTAAAAAAAAAATTAAGATGATCTAGTCTTCAAAATCCCAACCCATTTCCTAATACAGTGGTTTCAATATTTGCTCTGGTAATGCATCATGAAAGCAGATTCCTATGGTAAAATTCATTATGAAATGGAGCTGAATACATAAAGCATGTGGTGGGGGGTGGACCTAAAAAGAATGCAATCAGCATGCCAAATCAAATGGACTACAAACATTGCATTCATAAGTCAACATCCATTAGGTCAAGAGAAATGTTTGCTCAGAATTCACCACAGAAAATGAAGATCTTGAAAAGCATTTTCAGCAGGTCATTCTACTGATTTGGCTGACAAGCTTGGTAAAAAATAGCTGGAAAGGAAACTAATTGTCAAATCTCACAAACCCTCTTCTAGGCATCTTACAAAGACTGCCTGTTGAAGTTTCTGGGTTATCTGTATACGATATATCTTGGTTATAGCACTGTCATAGACAAAGCAGGTTTAAGGCCAAACAAAGTGACAGCTGGCCCATTTCTCCTTCTGCCATGCAAAACCAGTTCAGAATTGGAATAACGTAAAAAAAAAAAAAAAGGAGGGAGAGTACCTATTGATTAAAGAGAAAAAACTCTACCTAGCAACAAGTTTAGATGAGGAAAATATTGAAGGAACTTTTGCCCTTAGGAAACAGTGATATTATTCTTAGTCTGCAATCCTATGCAAAATAATCTGGGTATAAATCCTACTGAACTGGACTACAAACTATAAAGAAAACTTTGTGCTAAGTCTGTGTTTCCTCAGGAGAATTTCGGATAATCATGTACACCTGGCAGTAACCCAGATCCTCCTTACCCTTAAGTATGGGTGAGGACTGGAACTTCTCTTGCCTGTGAAATACATACACCCTCTTAATTCGGTCAGGATAAAATGCCTCTAAAAACTACTAGGTCTGAGTTACTATCATCCTTCCATAGTTATCCTCCAGGCAACAAGAAACCAGTAGAAAACTAACACCCATCAACTTCATCAGTGCATTACTGCTTTTGCTGGTTACATTTCTGGGCTTCTAAGGGCTGGTTCACACATGCATGTTTATTAACTGTAGCACCAAGTGATGAGCTGCGTGTCTGAATGAGCCATCACAGATAGAATTTTCATCTTGCCCATTGTCAAGTGCAATCCTGCAGTCAACTAGCACATTCTGCAGTGGTTTCTTGATTACTAGTATCATAGTGTATCAAAGAATGTAACAGAGTTAATGACAAGAATTATCTTTATCAATCTCAATGCCATGACAGTGGACCAAAGCCACAACCATGGTCTCACACACCCCTTTAAAAGACATGCAAATAACACAAAATGGGAAAAGAAAAGATGCTGACTTGTTTGCTGAAGATTTATAATTTTCTGAAAAAAGGACCAAGCAGATGAGGTAACTGTGATTTAGTGCTACTGTGCAATTCACATGCTATATAATCAACTATGGAATCATAACAGACATTTTGCAACCATGTAACAGTTAGAAGAATTTATAAAAGTATATAATTCATCCATTCCCCTTTACAGGAGTGAGAACAAACCATATTAATAATTCCTCAGGTTATTGTTTCTTTAAACAGCTGGGTATTTTTTTTTTGTTTATTTTAAAAGTCATTGATTGGATATGAAATTATTCAGCTACTTAACTTTGGCGCAGCCAGGGAAGCTAGAGGAAGGATAAAGCAGGAGTCTTCAGATGCTTAGAAAGTTCTTTTGGAAGATAAATACCAGCTGTTCAGTATGGCCACTGATGAATAGGCCAAAAGCCTTGGCATCAAGTTACAGGGAAGACAAGTGTGGCCAATTATTGGAGAATTCTTTGTGTGTGACTTTACAACAAGACTTTAGCTTAAATAATAAATAAAACTGATTGTGGGGGAAAGGATTTCATGTTAGAGAAATAACATTTTCTAAAATGGAAATAGCAATGATTTCTACTTTATTTATTCCATAAGTCGTAGTCGTCTTGGAGGCACATAACAACAACAAATCCAATTAAGTGCACATTCACACCATAAATTACTCCACTATTACTCCACTTCAAACAGTCATGGCTTCCCCAAACTAATCCTGGGAAGTTTAGTTTGTGAAGGGTAATGAGAGTTGTTAGGAGGCTCCTTTTCTGCTCACAGAGCTACAATTCTCAGACTGGTTTAACAATCAATCCCTCTTACCACAGAACTCTTGAAATTGTAGGTCTATGAGGGAAATAGGGGTCTTCTAACAACTCTCAGCACCCTTCACAAGTTACACTTCCTGGGATTCTTCAGGGGAAGCCATGACTGTTTGAAATGGAGTAACAATGGAATAAATGTATGTGTGAATGTCGCCTAAGTCATACACAGAATAGAATAGTCATGAGTAACTTAAGTCTATTGATTTCAATTGGTCTACTCTGAGTTGGATAACACTTTTAGGCTGCTTTTCCAGACAAGGTCATCTCTAGGTGATGAACAACAATATAAATAATATTACAATAGCATAAGGCTACTTTTTTTAAAAAAAGTTTCAGCCACTGAACAACTATAACTTCATTTCTTCTTGTAATCCACTCTTTAAAATTAAACATGTCAAACAAAATTTAAAAAATCAAAGCAGCTATAATAAGGTAGTACATAACCTTGTATTTGCTTTGTGGTAATCAGTCTGTCTAATTTCACCTTTATTAAATGATATTAGGTTCACATGCATTGCTTTTAGCTTAATCATGTAAGGTGCCCCTTTTTGTGAACAGAGATTTATTTATTTATTTATTATATTTATATACCGCCCCATAGCCGAAGCTCTCTGGGTGGTTTACAGCAATTAAAAACAATAACTACAAATTTTAAAAGACAAAAAACAGTTTAAAAACACAATTTTAAAAAATTAAAAACAATTTAAAAACACATGCTACAATGCCTGGGAGAAGAGGAAAGTCTTGACCTGGCACCGAAAAGATAACAGTGTTGGCACCAGGCACACCTCATCAGGGAGATCATTCCACAATTTGGGGGCTACCACTGAGAAGGCCCTCTCCCTTGTTGCCAGACTCCGAGCTTCCCTTGGAGTAGGCACCTGGAGGAGGGCCTTAGATGTTGAGCGTAGTGTCGGGAGAGGTGGTCCATCAGGTATTGTGGTCCTAACCCGTGTAAGGCTTTATAGGTTAAAACCAGCACCTTGAATCGAGCTCAGAAACATACAGAACAGACAAAAAGTAATCAAGTGAATCCTTCACTAACATGGGGAGATAGTAGTGTTCTCCAAATTGATGCCCTCCAGACATTTCTGGGCTACAACTCCCAACATCCCTAATTCTTGACCATGCTAGCTGGGGTGGATGGGAGTTAGCAGTTCAACAACATATGACGAGCGCCAGATTGAGGAAGACTGAGGTACAGCAATGGGATTTTTCACCTGTTGACTTCTCCTTGTAATTTGGATATTAAAGGCACAGAATCTATGTGCTATAACAGATGGCTTTTCTTCTAGACTCATTGCACAGTTTGCAAAAAAAAAAAAAAGCATAGACTGATCCCCATGTGCCTGCATAGTTGATGAGATTATGAAGTTACATTTACATGATACTGGAGGCATGGAACAATTCTAAGCAACTCCAATTCCACTTTTAAGAGTTTTGTCAGTCTTTTTTTCAAGAAGCAGATATTATTTTTCATCATTCTACCTGTTTTGCAAGTTTTGTGTGTATTTTTAGAATGCATGCCCTTTTAACTTGGACGATAAGGAACTTGCTCAATTTCTCAGCAGTGTAAAACAACATGCAGCTTTACAGTACAGCTGCAGAGAAAAGTTCAACCTTACTTTCAGAGCATGAAAACCCAGCTATAATAAATGTAGAAAAAGCATTAATTTTCTATGTCCATTAAGGATCATATCTTTAAGGATCAGGTCTGTAATCATTCTGAATTAACACTATAAATACTTAATTTATATCTTGCCTTTCAATTTATGTTCCCTGGTCACTTGACCAAAGGCAACCTGATCATTATTAGTAGGTTATGGTCCTTCATATACACTGTAGAACTTCAAAACAATGGCTTTAAGGTCTGTATACATATATGATGCAAAATTAGGTGAGTTGCCAGTATGTCATGTACCAGCTTTCAAAATCTCAGCTTATAGCACTGCCTGCAACCCAGGGAACCATTATCCTTTAAAGCTGCCTATGCAAAGGGCAAGACGTGGGTGGGGCAGTACTTGGCTGCTGTCCTTTCCCCGCCAAAAAGTCCTCATCTGAGGGAGATGCCACTGCAGCGGCTGCCTCCAAAGTAGAGTATGGCTGTGTTAGCACTGTGCAGGTACATAGTAGCTAGCCTACACTGCACACTGTTGTTAGTGCCCCATGTACACATAGGGACCTGTCTGCCATGCATCTGTACAATACTGTAAAGGCCTGTTACATAATTCTATCACTATATTATAAAACAGTTTACAGCATAAATAAAACAAAATTGCAGGAATGGCTACACTGGGTATAAGATAGTAGCTAAGAGTGTTGAGGAAAGGTTCAAATCAGCAAAGAGCTCTGTCCTGTAATTCAAATCATACCTTAAGAACATAAGAAGAGCCTGCTGGATCAGGCCAGTGGCCCATCTAGTCCAGCATCCTGTTCTCACAGTGGCCAACCAGGTGCCTGGGGGAAGCCCGCAAGCAGGACCTTAACCATGATCTAGGTGACCTTAAGCAAGCTACTTCTTCTCAGCCTCATCTGTATTATGGAGGACAACTTATACAGCCCTGCCTTATACGGGCTGTGTAAGGATTACAAAGGTACCTAACTACTGATGATTCTTATGATGGCATCTCGGTGAACATTAAATGAGAAGCATGGGTTAAAGATGTCAGTGATTTCTACTTCACATATTTAAAAATAAATACCATCATTGCATATTAAATAATTCCAGCAAATATGATTTGTGTTCTCCTAGCTGGGGTGGGGATTATTTGGGCACTTAACAGTTAATCTGTGGCATGCAAACTGTGCATATTATTACGACAAAGAATTGGCAGCTGCAGTAGGAAAAGGGCTTGTGCTCTGCCGTTCAAACTTGTCAGTCAACTCATGCCAGTATTCTGGACGTCTGCCTCCATAGCACACCCTCATTACATGTGCCTGTCTGAGCTGACTTGCTCATCTGTTCAGAGACGCCCCACATAAGTCGGGAATTCTGCCTCCTCTCTGGGAATTAGATCATAACTCTTCTAAAGCATCTGCCTCATAGCCCTCCTCCTCCTCTTCCTTACGGGAAGCCTCTTTGCCTATGTGGTATCTCTTTGTAGCTTTCACAACCTGTGTGTTTGTCTGATTTCCAGAATGGAAGAAGCTGAACTGCTGAAGGAAAGATTTCAGGCCATAACAGTAAGTGCTCATTGTTTGTTTGTGTGTGTGTGTGTGTTGTAATATATATATATATATATATATATTAGAAAATTATTCTCAAAGCTGCTTAGATGTAACTAGGTGAAGGGAATGTTTCCCTGTTCTGTCTGAAATCCTTTATTTCTGTTCTTATTTTGTTTGGTTTCATAGACTACAAAACTTTGGGCTTTCAGCATAATTCTGTGTATGAATTGGATATGTGGTGGGCAGATGATCTGACAGTTAGGTCTCAGGCACTGAATGCCAGAGACGTAGGAGTCAGGCAATGTTTTATATCAGGCATACGTGATGCTGTCATTAAGAATCAGTGGCTCAGTGAGTGTGCATCCATGTGTTAATTTGAAGGACACTAGGTCAAAAAGCTAGGAGAGAGCTGGACATAGGAAATTCCAGCGCTTGAAAAGGAGAGAAGTGCCCAGGACAATCAATATTCTACTTAATTAAATGTGTATTTGTTGGCCATTCATGAGAACACCAACTTTAAAAGAAGAGATAGCTGAAATTCAATTCAATTTATGGATATTTTATTCATAAGGAGCATAATATACGCCAAAGGCTTGGAGAAAGTTGCCTCAGAAGTGTGCTCTTTTTTTTAAGAGGAAGAAGATGCAGGGGAAAAGCCAGTGTAACAACAAAAAGTGTTGACCTCTCACTTTCTCCTGCTCTGATGCAACCCTCATGCTCTCATCTCACAACAAGTTTGGGCCAGTAGATCAGTTCATTGAAGTGAACACTTTGGCTGTTCTTTAAAGACAGCACTATGATTGGCCTAGTATTGGTATTGTGACCCTATAATGATCATGACCCAAGACAGCACTACTACAGCTAGACATGACGTGCTTCAGAAAAATGAGAAAGTTCTTTCTGACATATTGTTACATTTAGATTGCCATCGCTCCCAACACTTGCCAAGCTTACACAGCCGAAGAACCAAGAATTAAAGAAGGAAAGAACTAAAACCAGCTGCTTCTTAAGGAGCTATTTAATTCAAGTTCAACCCTTTCCCAAATCCTTAGTTCAACCTCTGTTTTATCCATCCCCGAATAGCAAGACTTCACATTGATGAACTGCTGTCACTATCAGCCTCTCTGTACTCAGTTTTACAAATACTGTGGTGAATAAAGAATCTGTTGCAGTTGACAAGGAAGACTTTTTTTAAAAACCTGGAAAAGAGTTTGAAGTTTTTTTAAACTCTTTATGAAAATTCATCAGCATTTGAGTGTGAATTTTTCCTAATTGTATGCAATTTTCCCTAATACACAATTGTTGCAAAGCATTTTTCCTGATATAATGCATTTGCATGTCCTTTGCACTAAATATATGCATATTTATGCACACTTTATCTTAGTATACATGTGTTTGTACACGTTACCTGTCTCAAGAACTGCATTACATAATTTGAAGATGTGCAAATTTTGAAGGATAGCTGTGTTTTAGTTCACGTGTTATTTCACAAAGTGCAGATTAAGTAGATTCACTGTTAAATGTGGACTGGGTTAAATTTCCCCTCCATTCCCAGAAGAGAGTCAGGCCTTCTCCACAAATGAGTTGCTTCAGTGTATATAGTCAGGCAAGCTGCTAAAATGTTTGCAGGCTAGTAACTTCTGTGGGCTTATTTGCAAGTTTGCCATAGCCCCTTTTTAAACAGTAGCCCACAAGAAACATAGAGGGGTTCCCCATGTCCCTGGCAAGGTGGAGAAATTTTGCTTCCTGTTTTGAGCCTATAGCAGCAGTTCAATTGCAGACAATTCAACTGTTACTGATGCCATCAATATGCATGGTGCCCTACAGAGAACAAGAGGACAGGTCCCTACCCCAAGGGGCTTGCAGTCTAAATTTTGATATATGGGAGACAACAGAGGAGAGAGTGGGAAATGGAGGCAAGGGTAAAGAGAAGGAGAATGTGTATTTCAGTAACATCTATTTCAGCTTGGTTACACTAAGGCATGGGGGCTTGGGATTGTGCCAAAAGGTTCATGGAAACGTTGGGCATTAAGGAGAGGGTTGAAGAAAGTAAAAGAGAAAGAGCATTGTGGAAGTGTTTTGGGGGTTTTAAGCTGGTGGAAGAAAGAGGGGGCTCTTTTACTGGAACCCTAGAAATAGCTGAGAAACCTCTCTTAAAGAAGCTTGACCAGGCATCTTCATCCACGTGTCACTGGAGATGAGAGGCTGCCTTGTTGATTTTGGCTTATTCTGATATCATTATGTTTGCTAAGCTATTAGACTCAACATTGGGCATGTTCTGGTACTGTTATTTACCTAGCTATTTTTGAAGGATTTATGCTTGTATGGTCCTTTAGTGATAAGAACTATAAGCAAATATAGAATATAATTCAATTAACTACATAGCTGTCTTGCTGGAAATGAGCTCTGTAGGTCAGAATGAATTTTTTGTTTTTAAAAAAAGCAAAATTACTAAGAAATGCATCCACTTTTAAGTCCTAAAAATGTGGCAACTGACAAATATTGAAAGGGGCTGCAATAAAAGCTTGTGCACAGGCCCATAGTCAGGGAGGGGCTGGTGGGATCCAGCCCTCCAAAAATTATCCCCTTTTTAAAAATTAATTACAGAAAAAGCTCCCTCCCCCGCTTTTTTTGGTGCCCCCTGAACTTTTAAGCTTGCTATGGACCTGCTTAGCCCTGTAGCCAGAGTGGGGCAAATGGGTGCACCCCCCGAGTTGTGCTTCTCCCCCCCCAGAATTCCTTGGGAAATAGTCTTTTTAATTTGTGCCATGACAGCCTCCATTTAAAGAATAGCTTATTTTAAGAACAGCAGCAATTTAAGAATAGGGCTCCCTGAAAAATTCAGTGAATAAGGCAGGGTGAGTGCACAACAAAAGCCTCATCTGGAAGACTCCCCAAAAGTCTGCTCACTCAAGACTTTCCCTGACTGGTGGTGGATTTTTCATGATCACAATCACTCTTTAATTACTTAAGTGATGCTGGGGGGGGGACATCCTGTATATTAACATGACACTTGAACAGTTACATATTAAACCTTTGTATTATGAGCTAGAGTTAGACTCCAGTCCTAATCTCTGATTTTCCCTATGTGTGCAGCTCAGCTCTGAGGCCTTATCAGAGTTTCTGGGCAGAAAAAAAAATCAACCAGTAAAAAAAAAATCCAATTGCTTTCCACAATTAGTTTCCAATCACTTACTTAATCCTTTATATAGCAAATAGTTTAAAAGTTTTCCATTGATTGTCTAACAGGAAAAAAATCTACAGGTCAGGAACAATACTAGCAGGGACACTTAAGGAGAAGTTACTACCTTTTGGTGTCCCCTTGTTCACTGTATCCTTAACATCCTTTTTTCTTGTGAAACAAAAAATATACCAGTCATTTAATTCCTGGATTCATACTAAATTTTCTGTTAACATGACCTTTACATAGCCCATTATGTAAGGTAACACAATCAGTGCATGGAGGAGGAGTGAGGAGGAAGGTCATTGCCTTTCCCTTCCCCTGGCCTGGTCTTCACATCTTCTCCACTAGCGTGTAGAAGGGGTGAATTGGCTGGTGCTATGCACCTCTCCTCCCTCCAGTGCCCCACCTGGAAATGTGGCTAACCCACCTACACGGAGGGCTGGCTACAGGGTGCCAGATATGCAGTACATAATGTGAGTGCTGAGCCCATACTGCACTCACTCTGCTTTGGTCTGACGTGTCACCTTATCTTAAGAACTGAGCTCTAGAGAATAGTATTCTTTCCATTTGCAGCAAAAGGGATTGTGCACAGTGCTCATTAGCTGGCCCTCATAACTATTATGGACCCCCCCATCCTCCAAATTTCCTTTGAAGGAAAGTCCAGCCCTCCTGGAGTAGGGAAGGCAGATGAAAAGGAAAAGAAAGCCATCAGTGGATCTGAAATAAAATGAATGTGTCATTCATTTATGGAGCAAAGTAGGAGAAAGTTGAGCTCACCCAGCAGCAGACAACAAATCCCTGTGTAGGTATATCTGTAAGTATGATCCCAGTTAGGAAAAATGAGTGGTCTTTGCTCTCAATGTACAACCTCATTTTGACCAAATTAAATCAAAGCCATTTATATAGTGACATTCAGAAGAAAGGAAAGCATGAAGTTCAAAGATTGACAACATAATGTTCTCAAAATCTGAACCATTCCAAACTGCTACAGAGGGTATACCTTAGTAAACAAGCTTTAAAAATAGAACAACAGTGGCTATCATTTTTCTCTTAAAGATGTTCAGCTGCTTGGTTCAATAAGTTAGGGAAGTAGAGGCAGGAGACACTGTGAAGAGTATAAACATTATAAGGACACATGTAAATATAGGCTACCAAACTATGTCCCAAATGTAGTTTATAGTTGTACTATGGGATGTATGCCAGAAATAACTCCTATCTGCACTGAAGATTATTCATAGTCTTTAGACAATAATGGGAATAGAGCCCAGCCTACTTACTAAATTCTCAATAACTAAAATTACCTCCTACTAACCTAACCTCAGTTAACCTCCCCCTTGCTATTTCTCACTGTGATGACAGTAAACAGGGCCAGCACCAGGCATGACTAGGCCCATGGGCACCAGTCTGCCCGGGCCTGCAGCGCCCATCCACACGCCCCACCTACCTCTCTGTTGCTTTGTGAGAATGCCCTGTGTGCTGAGCATGCATGGCTGCCATCAATCAAGATGGCAGTGGAGGCTTCCATAAAGGGTTGATGCCCTCACCACCATCTTGGTTGATGGCAAATACGCACACTATGTTATGCACACACACATGCCTGCCATCAACCAAGATGGTGGTAGGGGAGTCAGCCCCTTAGATAAGCCCCCACCACCATCTTGGTTGATGGCAGGTATGCGTGCACAGCGTGCACAGCAACAGGAGAGGTAAGTAGGGTGTGTGGACAGATGTTGTGGGCCTGTGCGGTCTGTAGAGGGGGCTGGGAGCTCCCTCTCTGCAATCTGTGGTAGGGTCAGATGACAACACGGCTGCAGATTGCAGAGTGGGAGCACTACCCTCCCACCCTAAGGAGGGGCCCTCGGCCAGGGCCAAACCTGGCCACCCTCTGGCAGCGGCCCTGCCAGTAAATAAATTAAGAAAACAGAAGTATCTTTTGGGACTTGGAAGATTTGTCTCCTGAAATTTGGATCTGGTCCCTAGTTCTTGATCAATCAGGTAAATAATCATTTAATATTTTTGCATTTGGCAAAATAATATGGAAATAATATTTTGCATGCCTAAACCTTTAATACTAAACACCCCATGGAATTTTTCAGTGTTTCTGTTCTTAAATAGGTATCTGATATGTACCAAAATGGAAAGGACTAAACAGGTACTGTGAAGAAGAATCCTGAAATTTCTTCTCAAAAAGAGGAAAATATATATGTTATGGCTGTGTCCCGAATTCAGCCAAGGCCCAAACTGCATCAGGCTGATTCAGGAGAATCCAGGTGTCAGTCGAGTTGGGTTGAGACAGCCCCAGATTGCCACAGGTTGGGTTGGGTGGCCCAGAGTGATCCGGGACTGTCAGGGGGCAGGGTGTAAGGGGGAAAAGAGAGGCAAGTGTGGGCTGGAAGAAGGAGAAACTGTGAAAAGGAAGGGCCTACCCGGAGGCTGAGTCTTTACAGGAGAAGATAAGGCTGCAGTGAGTGGACGCCTTTCCTGCCTGACCACTCCTTTTCACCAGGCCTCTCCTTCCTGCCCCCTGAAGCAGCACTGCTCAGGGACAAATCCTCCTGCTTATCAGCTTGCAAGCAGAGGATTCAATCATGAGTGATGCCAGTTGTTGTGAATAATTAAATTTCTATCCCACCCTTCCTCCCAGTAGGACCCAGGGCGCCAAACAAAAACACTAAAAACACTCTAAAACACCTTAAAAACAGACTTTAAAATTTATTAAAACAAAACATCTTTAAAAAACATCTTTTAAAATGAAAGCTTTAAAAACATCTTAAAAAGCAATTCCAGAACAGATGCAGACTGGGATAAGTTGTTGCTCCTCTGTGCAGGGAAGCTGCTCACATATGCCAGATTGAATCCACCTGCTCTGTTGGGGGGGAGAAGACACAATGTCTCCCCCTTCCTCTGTTTTCCTCTCTGCAGTATGTTTAAAATAGGGATTTAAATACTCTTAGCCCCACCCCCAAATTGCTTTGGGGACAGATCTGAGCTGGAGTGGGTGGTCCCCAGCTCAACACAGGGCAGCCCAATCCAGGGACCCCATATTGGGGCCACCAGGTGGATCAGGGAGGCTGCAAACATAAAATATGTGATAGATTTTAGCAATCCTTTCTTCTCCCCAGAGAACCCTGGGAATTATAGTTCTGTGAGGTGATGTTCTCTGAAACTACAATTCCCAGGGTTCTTGGGGGAAGCCACAACCACTGAAGTGGTATAAAAGCACTGTAAGTTTATAGATACACCCAGTGACTTTATTTCCATTTTTTTTGTTAAATTCTTCTGCCCTGGGATACGTTTATTCCTCTTTCCAGCAGCTGAAAGTAGAAAAAGGGAGACAGCACCTCCATCCCCACCTCAAGAATCTCAAGACTGTAAAATCTAACACCTCTTTTCTTACTGCAGAATGGCTTAATAATATATCAAGATCTACTATATTTTTTCTTCTCTTTTGTTTCTTCCCATCTATACTGAGCAAAACTAACCTTTATTTTATGTAGCATCTCAATATTGGTAATACTGAGTAGGCTTTAACAAAAAGTATGGCAGATTTCTTATAGCTTTGGATTCCATTTTCACAGTTGCAGCAGGTAACAGGGAAATGGATTACTTTTTCATGAGACTATGTTAAGGCAATTTTCTACATCTCTAATAAGTCGAGGAGTCCTCCAAATGGTGGTTCTTACCATTTTAAAGTACTATGAGTGTTCTTCAATCAGGGGTTGTAATTGCCAGACATCTGGCCCACAACCCAGCAGGGGAGGGGTACTGCCAACCCACAAAGCCCCTGGCTGAGCTGCTCCTCGTAATTACTGCCTGTTCACCTGTACCCTCTAAGCACGGGCTTCCCATAGGCGTCTGGTAGGTCACTGTGAGAACAGGATGCTGGACCAGATGGGACACTGGCCTGATCCAGCAGGCACTTCTTATGTTCTTAATCACATAAGCTGTACAACAGAAAGGAGAAAGAGCAGCAGAATTCACTCATCTTGCCCTTTCCCTCTAGGTGGCTGTTTGGATTGGGTCTGAAGGCAGGGGAATTAGAAAGATTTCTGCTCAAATGCTTTTAAGTCCATGTGATAACATATGCTAGACATTCATCCTATGAATGCGTGCCAATAGACAGGACTGCCGGTGCCTTAAGGAAATCATGCTCCCTCAGCTCATCAGGCAACTTAAATGAATGGGATCTGACTGTTTCTGGCTGGTATTGTTGTAACTAAGGATGAGGGAGAAATTCGATTTAGTTCATATTTAAAGGCAAACATACTTAATTTGCACTTTCC
This sequence comes from Rhineura floridana, assembly GCF_030035675.1. Classification (NCBI taxonomy): domain Eukaryota; kingdom Metazoa; phylum Chordata; class Lepidosauria; order Squamata; family Rhineuridae; genus Rhineura; species Rhineura floridana. Next base: position 122,705,265 of record NC_084485.1, on the reverse strand, counting down.
AAAACAATACGCGAACTGAAACACAGCCATCCTTCAAAATTCACACTTCCCCGAATTTTGCAGCGTAGTTCTCCAACCAAATAATGTGTACAAAACCTCATTTACTAGGGTGTACATAAGACTGAATACATTAGTGAAAACAGCATACAAAAATGCATTATATTAGGGGAAATTGTTTTGCAAAAATGTGTATATTAGGCAAAGTTGCATACAAAAATGTACATAGGTGAAATTCACACTAAAATGCTGTTGAATTTTCATGATGACTATTTTTTTTTAAAAAAAATCACAAACTGTTGTAGAAATGTGAAGAACGTAATAGAGAAATCAAAATGAACAGCTTCACCCATCCCTAGTTATAACAACGTGGTCTCCAGCTGAGCTGAAGCAGTCCACATCAACTAGAATCATATGCTGGAAATGCTGGTTTTTTATCCTGTACCCTAGAGATGGGGAACCTGTGGCTCTCCAGATATTGTTGAACTCCAACTCCCATCAGCCCCAGTCAGCATGGCCAATGGTCAGGAAAGATAGGAGTTGTGGTCCAACAGCATCTGGGCAGCCACAGGTTTCCCATCCATGCCATAGAGCACTGAATGCTGTGGACCAGGTCATAGGGAATGCTTTCACAGTATTTATGCTAACATGCTAGACTTTGTTTCGGAACAGAGAAAATTTCCTCAAAGGTCATTTTCATCCACTGAATCCAGTGGCAAAACTTTTGTTGATTATTAATAGAACAGATTATATTATCAAATCAAGCTAATTTTTAAAGTAAAGTATTCTATGGATGGGGGAAATGCTCTCATTTTTGTAATTCTCAGGACAAGAGGAAACTGCAAGAAGAAATCACTCAGAAACGCCTTAAAGTAGAAGAAGAAAAACTAAAACATCAACACTTGAAGGTACAAATAATTTTCTTACTTCCTTTTCTGCAAATCCACTGCATAAAAAGGTAAGAAACCAAAACCAGGAGCATCAACACTTAGCTTATATAGGCATATGTATTACTTGATTTCTGTGCATGTGACAGCTGGCTGCTGAATGTTTGACCTGAGGCATTGTGTCAGGGGCAGGGAGAATATGGACATTCCATTTATGGCAGCCTGCCCCAGTCTGGTACCCTCCCCCCCCCCAGATATTTTGGACTACAACTTCCATCAACCCCAGTCAGTAAGGCCAATGGTCAGGGATGACGAGAGCTGTAGTTCAAAATATCCGGAGGGTACCAGTTTAGGGAATGTTGATCTATGATGTCAAATCTATGCTGGCCCATTCACACATGCAAATAATCACTTGACAAATTCCCACAGAAGTCTCCTATATAGACAATACATGTCAAGTTACACACATAATTTCAATCACAAATCTAAACAATTCCTTAATATTTACAGGTTGAATTCCATCTTTTCTTAGCTTTACAGGTGAATTTTGAGCTTTACTAGCTAGAAAACAGACTTTATTAATAAGTGTGGGCATTTCAGAAGTCACATAAATAGGCTTGAGTTGTTGGTGTTTTGCAGTTTAAAATGAGGTAGTGGCCAGAAATAATTTATTACTAAAAGTATTGCTGCACTTGTTTTCAGACCAGGCATGTTCACTTTAGTATTTGCACTTTGCTTTAGAGTCCATAGCGATGGAATTGAACAAAATATTAGATAGAAGATCCCACTGAAATCCTCAGGCAATAGCTTATTCTCTCTGGCACATGTTTACTCAATTAAGTTAATGGGCCTATGTGATGTTCTGACCTTGCTTCCCACGCACTGGGAAGCATGTACAGATTTTACACTGATGTCAAACCTGCCAAGTTCCTTGGTATAGAAACCCAATTACTGATGGATCAAATGGCCACTCTCACATGAAAAGCTTTTCAAGATCAGCTTGACATTGCTTGTCATATTCAGAATGGAACAAAAATTAAAATCCACAATGCTCATTTGTTGAAAATAGCCAGAATGTTGTCATAAAAATCTTAGCACAAATTGAGCCATGTCCAGAAACTGGGTGATGGAATTTGGTTGTCAAGGTCAGTTTGAAAGTGCAAGAACTGCAGCAGTCACAGAGGTGATATTCGGGTTCTCCAGCTCTTTCTAGTTCGAAATTGGTTCAACAGTGAAATGGCTGGTACTGGAAACAAGCCTGCTCAAGTCATTGTGGATCAATCTGCTAAGCTTCTGTAGGTGTTTTCAAATGTTGTCACAGCTCTGCACATTCAAAGTGCACCACAAGGCCCCCACATGTACAATTGTATGCATAGAAGAATCTCTGGAACCCTGATTTTGCAGAGATCTCCTCCATACAGAGACAGAGCCCTATACACATACAGCAGTACATTCAGGAGACCTGTTCAGGCATTCAGTGAACACAGACGAATTGGAAGAGGTAGAGCCTGCTGCCTTTTGCCCATGCGTGTTCTCTGCAGGAATTAGAAGGGATCCATAGAGCAGGGGTGGGGAATCTGCGGTTCTCCAGATTTTGGTAGACTATACTTCCCATTATCCCTGACCATTGTCCATGCTCGGTGGAGCTGATGGGAATAAGTCCAACAATTTCTCCAGGACCTCTGGATTCCCATCCTCAGTGTGGAAGAATGACAGCAAAACATCTGAAAAGGACTTTGTTGTGTTTTCATTTATGTCTTCCACCCAATGCAAGAATATGCTTGTGAAACCCTCATTTAATTAATGGGTGCTTCATATTAGCAAAGAAGTGGTGTTCCAACAAAGACAAAAGGGTCAACTGCTCCCCATCTAGTCAAAGGTCCAGGATAGAGTTTAATGTAGCTGTGACATGCCAGGTGCAAAGGGATTGTTGGGGAATCCTTATGCTGCATGCATAAATGAATAATGATGGATCTTTTTCTTAAATAATTGAGAAGGTACATCATCTTAATCCAGTGAGAAGAGCTGAAAATGCATTATCTTGAACATCCAAAGTTCTAAAAATTAGGGAGCAGTCCCATCAAACTTGTACAGCATGAGTGAATTGGGATTTTTTAACATATCCATCATATAAGTTTACTTCATCAAATGTCATTGCATCACTTCCTCATAGAAGCTACTACTAATCATGATGGCTATATATACCACCTCCAGAATAAGAGGCAGCGTGGCTCAGATGACCAGCTGCTGAGAACAGAATGCTATTTTGCCCATGTCCTTCTTGTGGGCTTTCCAGGAGCATCTGGCTGGCCACTGTAGAAAACAGAATGCTGGACTAGATGGGCCTTTGGCCTGAACCAGTAGCCTCTTCTTATAGTCTTCTTTTTTACTATATTCATTCTAGCACAAGCCAAAGAGATGCTCCATTATTAGTGACATTATTGAGCCCTATACCCACTCACCTGGGAGTTAGCCCAAACTGTTACTCATGCTGTGTTATGTATTTGCAAGAATTACATCTTTTTAACATGTTCCTGCTCTTAAGTTTCAAGCGGTTTCTTATTGCTGTCATGCCCATGATATCCTATTTTACTCCATCCAACAGCAAATATTAATGGTATTATTGCTAATAACTATGACTGTACAAATTATTGTTATACAGGGATTTAGATTCCATTACAGTAGGGCCCTGCTTCCCGGCGCTTTGCTTCCCGGCGTTCTGCTAATGCGGCGGCTTTCGTTTTCCATTTTAAAGCCGATTTTTGCTCTTTTACAACGTTTTGCGACGTTTCCGCGTCATTTTCGTGCGACAGCCCCATTATAGTCTATGGGTTCTGCTTTACAGCAATTTCCGCTTTATGGAGGGGGCCTGGTCCCTAACCCGCCGTATGAGTGGGGCCCTACTGTACAGTGTTTTGAGAAAATATAATAAAATAAGCAGGAAGCTACACATAAGATAGGCATAATTAGAAACTGGTCTATCGTAGGTGATTTTTAGTGAGCAGCTACTCTGCATAATAAAGAAAGGTCATATCTACCCACTTACATGTTGTAAAGCTGGAAACAAGATCTTGCTTTGGATCTCCTGCTGACATTAGCACATATCTCACAGCTAGGATCCTGTGTGTCACTTTGAAGATTAGTCTCCAAGCCCATGAAAATATGCTCGCTTTTGTGGAATAATCCCCATAATATCCATAATGAATGCAGCACTTATTTAGTGGATATGGAATACAACTTAGCCTACTTTAATGGCAAATCATAGTCCTTAAATCCTTTGTAGCCACAGGGCACTGTAGACACTATAAGCAGAAGGAGACACAGGTCTGGTTGTAGGATATTGCAGGGATGGCATCAGGAAAGCTAAAGTTGAGGATGAGATGAGGTTAGTGAGAGATGCCAAAAGCAACAAAAAAGCTTTCTTCAGGTACATCCATAGTAAAAGACATAGAAAGGAAATGGTGGTACAGCTACTCAATGAGGATGGCAAAATGATAACAGATGACAAAGAAAAGGCAGAAGTGCTCAATTCCTACTTTGGCTCAGTCTTCTCCCAAAAGAGGGTCTATCCTGGGAAATGTGAAGACTGCAACTTGAGTTTGATTGCAGCTTGAAGCAGGATTGCAGCTTGAGATTGATAGACAAATGGTCAAGGAATACCTAATCACTTTGAACGAGTTCAAATCTCCAGGGACTGGTGAATTGCAACCTAAAGTATTGAAGGAACTGGCTGAAGAACTAACAGAATCACTGTCTATTATCTTTGTGAAATCATGGAGGATGGCTGAAGTGCCAGATGACTGGAGGAGAGCTAATGTTGTCCCTATCTTCAAAAAAGGCAAAAAGGAGGAATGGGGGAACTACAGACCAGTCAACCTGACATCAATCCTTGGGGAAATTCTGGAGCAGATTATAAAGTGGTCAATCTGTAAGCACCTTGAAAACAATGCAGTGATTACTAGAAGCCAACATGGATCTATCAAGAACAAATCCTGCCAAACTAATCTTCTTTCATTTTTTGATCGGGTAATCTCCCTGGTAGACTATGGGAATGCTGTGGATATAATATATCTTGCCTTCAGCATAGCTTTTGACAAAGTGCTCCATGATATTCTGATTAGCAAGCTATTTAAATGTGGGCTGGATGGAACAACTAACAGGTGGATCCACAGTTGGCTACAGAATCGTACTCAAAAAGTGCTTATCAATGGTTCCTTCTCAAACTGTGGGGAAGTAACGAGTGGAGTATCCTAGGGGTTGGTCCTGGACCCAGTGCTCTTCAACATTTTTATTAATGACTTGGACGTGGAGGTGCAGGGAATGCTTATCAGATTTGCAGATGATACAAAATTGGGAGGAATAGCTAATACCTTGGAAGACAGAAACAAAATTCAAAGGGATCTCGATAGCCTGGAGCATTGGGCTGAAAACAACAGAAAGAAATTTAACAGGGATCGTATTATCAGAGGATTAGCTTAGTACGGAGTTACAGGTGGGAAACTGTGTGATAGCTTCTGTTTGCCAGTAACATCATGTGAACCATGCAAATTAAAAGGGGATGTGAGCAGCACCAAACACACACTAAATCACTGTGTAGATGAGCCCCTAGTTAGAGAACAGAGAGAGCTGGAATTGCAGTTGCTATGCGACCACAGAATGCATTCCTTAACCCCTTCAGGGCACTTAAGAGATGCTTGGAGAGCATGTCCTTTGGTTGTTCAATAAATGCTATGTGCTTACTAAAAATAAATGAGAATTTTGCCAGGGCTGAAACTTGGGCAGGAACAGGGTGGCATCACTAGTGAAGGGGAACAATGCCACAAAGGGGGGGGCAGAAATGATGATGTGTGATCATCATGGCAGGCAAAGTCAAAGTGGCATATGATGGGAGGAGGTAAAAAAAACCAGGTCTCTGTCTCTCAGGTGAAATCTGGTTCACATTTGTCCTTTAAAACACATTCCACACATATATTTTGCTAACCATTCCACATACATGAAAGACAGATGAGCAACCTTTTCTTGTCTTGCTAATCCTATTTCCAAAATAGAGCTTCTGGTGTCATATGATGAAGAACCAATCACTGTGTTCTAAGCTGTGAGGAATTTCAAGGCACCCACCCAATATATGTGAAGCTAAAAACTGCAGGATTGTGAGGAGTCCACTTGAGATGGGCAGTTACTCTGTTGTTAAGTGCTGTTTGGATGTGCAGAACCCAAGTCACTGTCTGTATCCTCTCAGCTTTCAGAAGGAGCCTCTCCTGCTCATCCTGGCAATGTGGTTTGGGTAGGAGAGGGCGGGGTACACAGACAGAGGTGTGGGATAAACGGGGCCAGCCCAAGACATTTTGCTGCCTGAGGCAAAGGAGAAGGTGCCCCTCCCCCAGGGTACCATTTCACATACAGACAACTGATTCGCCATTGAATTTTTCAGTTCAGGCAACGGGATAGTGTCCTCCATTGCACTTGAGGGCACCAGATTCTCTCACAGCTCTGTCCTCCAACACCTTGCCACCATTCTCTGCCTCCCAGCATGTGCCACCTGAGGCCACTACCTCATTTTGTCTAATGGTAGGGCCAGCTCCAGGGATAAGGATTATAGCAGAGCTGGAAAGCAACACATTCACATTTGAGATGCTGACGGCCAAGAAGTAGTCCCAAAAAGTCCCACAATAAACTTATTGTTGTTGAACCATTCTTAACACCAACAAGTTCCAAACTGTTCAGTGACATTTGGTACCTTTGGCCTATGAAGAAGCCACTTTCTCAGAGTTGTGCTCTTAGGCTCTTGCAGCCCCACTGAACTCTCCTTTTGTTTGATTCTTAAAGGGTTACTATATTTTTGTTCAAAAAATAGCTATAGGTGCACACCAAACTACCACAATTATGAAAAGAGAAAACAGGGACTGTATTCATTAAATAGGTGTGACTGGTGTATATAGGGTTGGTGAGAAACTTTCATCCACATGGGAATCTGCCTTATACTGAGTCAGACCATTGGTCCATCTAGCTCAGTACCGTCTACACTGACTGGCAGGCAGGAGTTCTCCAGGGTCTCAGACAGGAGTCTTTCCTGGCCTCACCTGGAGATGCCAGAGATTGTACCCAGGACCTTTTGCAGGCAAACCATGCACTCTGTCACTGAGTGACAGCCCTTTCTCTCACAGTTTTGAACATATGAAATGTAAACAACAAATGTAAACACTAGGAGATGGAAGAGGGGTTAAATCATTGCCATAGGAAAACCAGTCACGGGTTTCCTGATATCATGCCAATTCAGTGTGCAGCAGTTGTGAAAAAGGCAAATCCATGCTAGGGAGCATTAGGAAAGGTATTAAAAATAAAACTGCCGATATCATAATGCTGCTATAGAAATCTATGGTGTGGCTGCATTTGGAATACAATGTACAGTTCTGGTCATCTCACCAGGATATAGCAAACTGGAAAAGGTTCAGAAAGGGCAACCAAAATTATCAAGGGGATGGCAGCAACTCCCCTATGAGGAAAGGTAGCAACATTTGAGGCTTTTTCATTTAGAGAAGAGTAAGAACATAAGAACATAAGAAGAGCCTGCTGGATCAGGCCAGTGGCCCATCTAGTCCAGCATCCCATTCTCACAGTGGCCAACCAGGTGCCTGGGGGAAGCCCGCAAGCAGGACCCGAGTGCAAGAACACTCTCCCCTCCTGAGGCTTCCGGCAACTGGTTTTCAGAAGCATGCTGCCTCTGACTAGGGTGGCACAGCACAGCCATCACGGCTAGTAGCCATTGATAGCCCTGTCCTCCATGAATTTGTCTAATCTTCTTTTAAAGCCATCCAAGCTGGTGGCCATTACTGCATCTTGTGGGAGCAAATTCCATAGTTTAACTATGCACCAAGTAAAGAAGTACTTCCTTTTGTCTGTCCTGAATCTTCCAACAGGTGACATGATAGAAGATAGAAGTGTATAAAATTATGCATGGCATGGAGAAAGTGAACAGAGAAAAGCTTTTCTCCCTCTCTCATTACATTAGAACTCGTGGACATCCAAAGAAGCTGCATGTTGGAAGATTCAGGACAGAAAAAATAAAGTACTTCTTCACATAGCAAATAATTAAACTATGGAATTCGCTCCCACAAGAGGCAGTGATGGCCACCAACCTGAATGGATTTAAAAGAGGATTAGACAGATTCATGGAGGAAAAGGCTACTTTTCCATGATGGCTATACTCTGCCTCCATAGGAGGAAGCAGTATGCTTCCAAATACCAGTTGTTGGAAACTGCAGGAGGGGAGAGGGATTTTGCACTCAGGTCCTGCTCACAGGTTTCCCCTGGGCAACTGGTTGGCCATTATGAGAACAGGATGCTGGACTAGATGGGGCATTGGCCCAATACAGCAGGCTCTTCTTATGTTCTGACATCAAGTTTGGCCTCTATACATGACTGTTTCACACTAGGATTGTCTCAATGCTGTGCTTCCAAATATTTTAAAGTACACAATATCACGACAAATGAATGCATATTTCAAAGCCAATTTGATGCTCATGTATTTGTACTCAGATACCAGTACAATATGTCAAGTTTAAAGCAGTGCTTTGAGATCTTGAAGTCTCAGCTTCTGACATATTCCACCAGCAGAACAAAGGGGGCTCAGAGTAGTGGGCAGATGATTAACCCAAATCTAGCATGAACTGAGAAAGTGCCCTAAATCCCACCCACCGACCCGCATCCCCATGCTACAACAGGATTTTGTGGAATATATTCTCAGTTTGAGCTAGCTGTGAGTCTCTCTCCCCCTGCCCCATCCAATAGCGTCCCATCCCCAATGACCCAGACAGGTCTGAAAAATCCTGAATTCTGATTTCTTGTGTCTAAGGTAGACATTCTCACAGGGTTATTGTGCAGACATAGGATTATGAATCACTAGGGGTACTATATTAATTTTTATGAACATCCAAAAAGAGTTGTATATTTCACAGATCCTCTGATCTCCATTTGTTGTGCCCTTTTATCCTCTGTTCTAAATATGGGTAAAATGTGCTTATTGAGTACCAACTCATAAAAAGAATATGCTTTGACCTTTTAAGAGATTGTTACTGGGATATCAGCAGAAGAATTTGTCTAGAGCTTTAAAAAGAAATCTCATAGATCTTTACCCCTTAAATGATACTTAAATGTTATATAAAGCACTGTAGACATATGTCAAGCCTCAAGCAACATTTACTTCACGTTATGGAATGGTTGGCTGCCGAGGAAGTATTATGGGAATTCTTTGCTTCTAGCTAGCTCATGGGCCTGTGTACATCCCAAGCGTGCATGGAGCCTGATGACAGGAGTTCATGCTATCTAGTGCCTCAGTACCAATGACATGGCATAATGAGAACCACACCAGGCAAATGCAGTGTTCCATCATCCAAGCCATTCTGAAAGTCTTATCACATCACACTGTGTTAATGGTCTCTGTATGGATATACCACAAGCTGTTGCAGCACTTAAAGAAGCCACTCCACAATAAAGATATCCTCTCTTCTTCAACATACTTTTTCCAGAGACTTCTCCTAGATTCCTGGTGTGGCATCCACACATAAAACTGGAAGAAATTCCTACATAAGCAGCACACTATTCAGACTATAACTGATCGTCCCATTAGAAATGGAAGAGGAGAAAAAAGAGGAGATGGCACACATTAGTTCATATGTCATTGAGCAGCAATGTTGTCATTAAAGATTTAAGATCGTCATTCAGATGATCACATCCCAGCTTAAGAAGGCAAGATATGAGAAAGTATTTTGGCCATATATGCAGCCTCTTCACTCTTCCCTTCACATGAGTGAGCAATCAAACCAGGAAGTGTCTAACCACGGTTTCCCATTTCATCCAAACCAGAAAGCTATGATTAATGGATTCAGAACAAGTCAGGATATCAATCAAACTTCAAACCATGTCTGTTATTAGTATGCTGGCAAAACTTCCTGTAGCTGCATAGAGGTGGTGTTATTTTATTGTTTTGTTTTTCTATTATGATATATATGTTTTTATTTTTAACATTGTTGCAAATGGCGTGGAGACCTTTGGGTAACAAGCAAATAATAATAATAATAAATGTGTTCATATCCTAGCTTATTCCATACTGCTAACCACAATTTACTAGTGGAAATTGATGAAATAGGAAACTATACATAATGGAAGACTTCCTGGCTTTTTCACTTGCTCACACAAAGGGGTTGTGTGCATGGCCAAATGTTTTGTTAAGCTGAGATGTAGTTGTCTGAACATGACCACTGAGTGACACTGCTCCTTTAGTCTTGTAGAGGCATGGTTAACCTGGGGTGCAACAGATTAGTTGTGCATCAGGGTGGAGCCAATATATAGCTGATATAGCAATTTGTGCCAGATGTGTGATAGTTGAAGGAAATTGCTAATGGGATTCTTCTTTTTTAAAAAAATGTATGTATAGAAAAAAGCTCTACGTGAGAAATGGCTCTGGGATGGATTAAATACTCTTACTTCAAAAGAACAAGAAGAAATGCAAAACCAGAATCGAGAGGATCAACGACGGATGAATGAGTTGGAACAAAATATCCTCAGGTACAACACAAATTCTTCTTTCTGCTCTACTATTAAAAACTATGTGATCGGATCAATTTTCTAATTGTAACAGGGGGATTATTGTCTTTGGGGCCAACTATTTGTGTTTTGCTGTTTCAATAATACAACCAATTTCTACCTCACCCCCCCCCAAAAAAAATCCCACCTGATTTTAAAAGATCAGGTTCTGATTGTGCTGCAGATGGTCAAAGTTTCACCATGTTTTCTTCATCATTACTTCAAAATGGCAGCAACTGACCATTTTTTTACTAGCCATTTTTAAAATGCCATTTCGATCTCCAGGTAGGGCTGGGAGCAACCTCTGCCTAAAATCCTGGAGAGCCACTTCCAGTCATTGTAGATAATGCTGAGCTACAGTATGTAGTCCAATCTCTGACTCAATATAAGGCAGCTTCACATGTACCTGTGACATTTAGAATGGGCCAGACTTGACATTAAAATTCTGATGTTCAGCTAGCAATGATAAAAAGAGGGAATCAAAATTTCCAGATTTGACATTCCCTCAGTTACAATATCCTACTTCAGTATGAATGTTGGTATGGTAAAGTGTTGACATTCATATTTTGTTTTGCAGAATGTGGTTAGTTTCTCAATCAGCAGAAATAGTTATTTTCTATATCTTCTTCAACTGACATTAAAGTACATGGTAGGGTTGGGCCTAGTCCATGCACCTTAAATGTGCCTCTGTGCCTAAGGTGCCATAATCACTTCATAATCAACACAGGTCTCTCAGCAACCATGGAAATTGGTTTCCCACCTGCTGTGAGTAGGAAGGATTTGGAGCATGGTATTAGCATCAAAATAAACCCTGTACTGTTACCAAGGAGCCCACAACAGCACCTGTTCACATCCTCTGTGGTCTCATTAAAACTTTCTCTGCCAATTCTTTAGAAAAGAATTCTTTAGAAGCCAACACCCTAGAAACTTTAAATCCTACCAGAGGTAGGCACTGGCAGTGCTAAAATCAACCTTTGGCCAACACCAGTGTTATTCAGAGCTGCTCCACATATGACACAATGGCAAAAATGCATTTTTGGTACTGTGTGTGCAGATGTGTGTATAATATGCATGGCAGGGATTTGTGGTCACTACTGACCACACATCAGCAGCTGGCCACTGCTGCCACACACAGCAGAAGCTGTGCATTTGTCAAGAGCACACGTTGGTTTGTAACCAATGTAGCGCTAAGTAACCGCTTGTGCAACAAGACTTTCCTCTCTCCCCCCACCTCCTAAGTCTGTTCTGGGTTTTCCCCCAACCCTTCAGAGAAAATTTAGAGAGGAGGGAGGACGTGCCCAAGGGGAGGAGAGGAGGGGAACCTTGTTGCACGCTCGCAACTCTTTGGGCTGATGGGATGGTTACTTAGTGCTACATTGGATACAAGCCATTACCTTTTTTACATGTACACATTTAGTCGTGGCTGAGATCTTGAGATGGCAAAGGAGAGGGCACTACACTGCTCCCTTCCTCCCTACAGTGCTGTTTCCTTTCTCCTGTCCCCAGGGAAGAGGAGACGCGTATATCTTATTATTGGCTTTTAAAATATAATTTGGTGTGTTTCCCAGTTCTCTCCTCTTTTTTGTTGTTGTTTTGATTTTGACCTTTCACACGCAAGTCATTGTTTCTTCCAGAATGATTCCATTTTGATGCATACCAAAAAATGTACCCAGCCTTTTATTGGAATGGATGTAAACAAATTCCAAGCCAAATGTCATTAGTAAAAAATCAGAAAGGTTACCTGCCAATAGCAATTCAGTTAACTCCTGGACTCAGTTAACGGGTAGAAACACACTCACTGTTCTGCTGGTTCCAGAGTGTCTCCACCTCTCTTTTCTGAAAACGGGGGCACACAATGCTAGTCAAACCCTACCCCTTCTTACTGTAAAACTGGGTAGGATCAGCTTGAGTGTCTTTTTCTTAATAAAAAAAAAATTAAAAAAATTCAGCTTCAATGAAATTTTGCAACTGATCTGCAGATCAACCCGTTCCCCCTGCAGGTGTGGCTAATGGAAATACTTTGTTGTAGGAGACTAGTGTGTTCACAGCCAATCATGTAGCAAATGAGATGCTGCACAGGGGAACAGAGGCAAACAAATACCTCTTTACTCTGTGTTAATTGCATCATGTCCTGTGCTGCTTTATTGGCACATTTACATCAAGGCAATATGACCTGTAGCTACAGAACTATTTTTCACCAATGATGCTGTGAATCTTTTTTGTTTGTTTGTTTAAGCAGTGGTCTCAGATCATCCATTTTGAGATTAATTTGGCCACTAAAAACATGCATTCATGCCCAAATTGAATTAACACATTTCTATCTTTTCCAAGAGAACACGCACTGCAACTCCTGGAAGGAAGATATTGTTCTTAATGTTAAACTTCTATGTAGTGCTAACGTGATAAAAGGATGCCATACAAAATATGCAATGGAACAACCCTCTCCTCCACCCCACCTCTCATTTCACATCTGGGCTTAGTGGGAGACAGTATAGAGGGAATAGTTGGTGATGAGAGGTAGCCTCTCTCAACAGTATCCCAGCTCACATTTTGAGTAGGGATATAAGAAGACCACAATTTCTGTTCCATAAGAACATAAGAAAAGTCTGCTGGATCAAGCCAATGGCCCATCTAGTCCAGCATCTTGTTCTCACAGTGGCCAACCGGTTGCCCATGGGAAGTCTGCAAGCGGGACCTAAGTGCAGTTTCCAGCAACTGGTATTTGGAAGCATACTGCCTGCGCCGGTGGAGGCAGAGCATAAACATCATGGCTAGTAGCTACTGAGAGCCTTATTCCCCATGAATTTATCTAATCCCCTTTTGAAGCCATCCAAGTTGGTGGCTATCACTGCCTCTTCTGGGAGTGAATTCTAGAGTTTAACTATGCATTGTGTGAAGAAGTACTTTCTTTTGTCCGTTCTGAATCTTCCAACATTCAGCTGGATGTCCACAAGTTCTATTGTTATGAGAGAAGGAGAAATGCTTTTCTCTATCCACTTTTTCCATGCCATGCATAATTTTATATACTTCTATCATGTCACATCTGACTCTCCTTTTCTCTAAACGAAAAAGCCCCAAGTGCTGCAACCTTTCCTCACAGGGGAGTCACTCCATCCCCTTGATCATTCTGGTTGCCCTTTTCTGAATCTTTTCCAACTCTACAGTATCCTTTTTGAGGTGAAGCAACCAGAAATATACACAGTATTCCAAATTATATCAGCAGTTTTATTTTCAGTACCTTTCCTAATGAGTCCCGAGCATGGAATTTGCCTTTTTCACAGCTGCCACACACTTCCAACCTGTTTTCGTCACAATCAACATTATTTCTGTTCTGCTGCAGTTTGATTTCTGCCAAATACTGTTATTCATCACTCTGTCCACTATTTTATATATGTTATATAAGTTACATAACTATTTGTGTACCTTACATTCATGTCATTTTAAAGGAAATGTCAAAACAATGTAAAAGAAGTCATTAATTACATATTATTTGTGGACTTAGAAAAAAACACATTGTGAACAAATACTGATCATATTGGCTTGGCTAATTTCCATTCCTGACCACAGATGAGCCCTCAAACTGCAGTCATTTCCACTTCCTTTTCCATTTTCATCAGAATTCTCTGACAACCCTAGTTTTGAAGACCACTAATCTAACCAAACACATATGCCCTGCAACAAAATGTGGCAGTGTGTAATGTTCCTGTTCAGTGCCCTTCTCCAGGATACTCCATTTCAGTTCCCCTCTCACCTGTTTTTCTGTTCCCCCAACAACAATAGTTGGCATTCCATGGCCGCTGAGCATGTTTAGTCCTCATTGGGCTGTTTGGAGCCACTCCCCACCCCCATTTTAGGAGATTTTTTTTCCTAAAGATTTTTTATACTTCTGCAAAGCTTGTGTTCCGTTAGGCCTGCTGATACATCCCTCCTGTGCCTGAACATCAGAAATAGAAGAAATGATGAATTTGAAATAAAACCATTGTTGCTTTCTAGATTGCATTGGATTTATTAGGCATTATCTTCATTGCAGTCGGTACCATTAAACATTTTTCCTTCAAATATTTTACGTTTGTAGACTTGAGAAAGAAATTGAGGATCTTGAGAAAGAAGAACTGACAATCTCAGCTAAAGAGAAGGCTATATTGAAGAAGCTTAAATCAGTCGAAAGAACCACAGAAGATATTATAAAGGTCAGAATTTAATTTTAATCCTGCTACTGATATCATCTCTGTTGCTTTGCAAGAATCATCAGTTAAGGGAGACGCAGAGATGACAGCAAGGAAATGGTGCAAGGCTTCACTGTGATGTTCATCTAGACTAAAGGTGACTAAATCTTAGAGTGGTCAGGTCACTCAGAAACATGTAGCTATATCAAGATATATTATGTGGAGATCACCACAGGAATATTTCCTCACATTTATGCTCTGTATTGGTATATTTGTACTTTGTGCTCTGAACGACAACATTATTTTTAGCATTAAAAATAACCCAGGGTTAACTATTAACTACGTCTTTCTTGGCAGAATATCAAGAACATATGGGGCAGGGCGGCCGGGTGGGGGAAATCTAAACTCAGAGAAGAAAAATGCTCTCTGTGTTTATTCACCCTTCAGTCAAAGCCTCAACAAACAAACACACTGGCCAATGTGCCCTGAAAGTCAAACAGGCCCAGAGGGTATTATGCAATTGCTATAGCGGAGAATAGCTACCGCCTTCGCTTGCCCTAAGCGGTCTAACTGAAGACATGGCAAGGCAGAGAAAGCCACAAACAAAAATTTGTTTTTCTAAGAACAGCCTCTTCACACCCTAGAATCAAATATACCTCATAGGAGGGTAAAAGATCAATTTAACACCCCAATAAAAAAAGAAATGCTTGATATATGTGAAGGCGTATAATTTTTTTAAAAATATATTCTTCTTCTACCACTACATATTTTGTAACTATGTAGCAGAACAGCAATGGCACTTTGAACCCTATGAGCTATTCACACTGGAGTCTTGTGGTAGAGTTGGCAGATTGCTAACATTGACATAGAAATAAATTGTTTATTATCTGTGTGCTTCCAAGAGGCTACTTTGGCTTCCTATATCCCATTGCAGTTTCCCCAGTCAGTCATAACTGTGCCCTGTTGAATATCATCTGACCCTGCAAGGGAGTCCTGCCCCCCTCCCCAAAAAAGCAGATTTCCATGCATGGGGTGCAGATGCCTGTCTGGATATAATCCCATCCACACTGTGATATTCATTCAGCTCTACTGAAAAAGCTGGACACATTTTTTTTAGCTCATCAGAAAGTGTAACCCTATCTGGAGCCACTAATCATTGCACACAAGTTGCCCATGACTAGACCTAACTGGGGGCTATACGTTCTGTGCAAAATACATATTACAGGGGCACATCTCAATTGCTCCACAATTATGAAATGTTTTTCTTCCAGAGATTCAGCCTAGGTCTAAGCAATTTTCAGAAACATTGCCAAGTCCTATGAATTTGGCTTTAAGTGGATGAAATAAATTCAGTATTGAGTGGATTTCGAGATCATATTTTTTAATATTTTGCTTTTGTTTCCCTGTGTAAGCTTTCTCTTGATCTTAGTAAAAGGCTAGTTAAAACCCAAAGTAAATAAATAAATTAGCATTACACAAATGCTAAAGGGTGGAATGACTTCTGGGATGGGGTAATATTTACAGAGGGTTACAACCTAACCAGTTAACAGTGTGGTTCAACGGGTGTCTCCCATTAGTTTAAAATGAAAAAAGTGTGGGATCGTTGTTGTAGTGCAGGGATAACCAATGTGGTGCCTTGACAGTGTTGCCCAACAACAACTCCCATCCTTGACCAATTTGCCTAGCTGGGGCTGATGGGAGCTGGAGTCCAATAACATCTGAAGGGCACCATATTAGCTACTTCTGTTGTGGAAGGATGATTTTTGGGTCTCCAGTCTTTTTAAAGCCGCAACACTATGCATGCTTACTTGGAAAAAAGCACCTCTGAACACAAAGACTTACTTCTGAGTAACCACATATAGGATTGACACTACTGGCGAGCTACTTTACATCAAACAGTAATCATCTTTTGGTATCGCAATTTCTTTAAAAGATACTTGAAAAATCACATTTTTTTTCCTTTTTCTTAGTCTGTGAAGATGGAAAGAGTAGAGACTAAAGAAGGTATGTTCACTCAAAAGCATAGCATTTAAAATTATGTATGTATAACATCTTACAGAGGTAAAAATAGCATGCATTAACAATTCTCTCTTTTCACAGAGCCAATTGATTACATTTATGCCAACATACCTGACCTTCCAAAATCTTTCAGACCTTCTGCACTTAAAAGGACAGGGCATCTAAAAACAGAGGACGATGAAGAAAAGCGGAGAGGTACAGTTCAACAATGCAATTGAAGAAAGGGCATAGGCTTATAATGAGCCACATCCTAAGAGAATAGGAAATTGCCTTATACCCAGTGAAACCATTGGTCTGTATTGCTCAGAATTGTCTACATTGGCTTACAGTGTTCTCCAGGCTTTGAGTCAGAGGGCTTTTCTAGCCCTATCTGGAAATGCTGGAGATTGAACTTGGGGCCTTCTGCATGCTGGCACTGTGGGAGTAGCACTGCTAAAGCTGATCATCCTAAATGCCTAGCTAAGTGCCACATGTGCATGCAGTATCCCTAGTTAGGCAAGGAACTACACATTCAAATAGATGGTGTACATGTAGCTCTTCCCCTTGGTCCATTGCTGAAATGACCTTTACAGAGGGCTGTTAGAAGACAAACAATGGTAGGGTTGCCAGGTTCAGGGCCTGAGACTGATCCTGTATCTTTAGGAGAAGAGAAAGTCAGTCAAGTGCAGGTGTTCTTGCCACACTGTAATGGGAAAAACCACAAGGTGGAATTCTCCCTTCCCCCTGCACAACTTTTAAAGATACAGAAGACCTCTTGGTTGCCAGGCCCAGCTGACTTTCTCTTCTCCTAAAGATACAGGATCAGTCTCAGGCCCTGAACCTGACAACCCTAACCAATGGGAGAGCAAATAGGACAGCTGGACTCAGATGCTTCCACTGTTAGCCAAACAGTGGATCAGGGCTTCATATCTGCAGTCTTGTGAGTTGCAAGCATGCACAGATGGCTCAGAGCTAACGGCTGGAGCTCAACCAACTATGTGCATGTAGAACAGCCCTTCTGCATGCCATAGCAGAGGGTGGGAGGGAACAGATCCAGATGCCAGTACCAGATGCAGTAGTAACAAGTGAAAAAAATAAAGTGATGTGTGGAAAAGGAGCCACCTTGCGCCTAAACATTGCCATGTTCCTGCCAATCTAAACAATGAAATGGTGCAGATATCATAACACTGAGAAAATAAACTGCATAAGTGCACACGGACATGCATACTAGCACTGCCAGCTCCACCCCTGAAGGTCTGAGGTTGAGCTGGAAGGTCTGAGGGGTCCTCTATGCGTGTTCAGCCAAATGCAATTAGAAGCCCCCTTCAGGCAGAGGTAGAGCAGGCAGGGATGTTAGAAGTGGTGCTGGTGGTGCGTGTCCCCACACATCCCCTACAG
Organism: Rhineura floridana; assembly: GCF_030035675.1. Taxonomy (NCBI): domain Eukaryota; kingdom Metazoa; phylum Chordata; class Lepidosauria; order Squamata; family Rhineuridae; genus Rhineura; species Rhineura floridana. Next base: position 122,687,237 of record NC_084485.1, on the reverse strand, counting down.
GCTTCATGTCCTTTGGCTGAACATCTCACAAGATATATATCTGAGGATGCACCTTTCTTGGCCATTTTCTAATAATGGATAGGTGTGTCCTTATTTAAAGTCTGTGCACATGGCACTAGTTGCACACCATACCTGATTTATTTTTATTTATTTTGCAGTAGTTTCTCCAGATTAGGAAGTATGTTTTCCATTAATTTGCCAAATAAAAAGGGTGGTGTGTAGCACACTTTATTCCCCTTGTCAGGGAGACCATAATATTTTCACTATACCTGTTATATGTAAGGCATCCCTCAATGCTGAAAGAAGGGGATGGGAAGGCTTTAAATTAGCAAACACCTTGAAATACCCAGACCTTAGTACTAGTGCATTGGCAAAGGCTGAGTGCAAACCAGTTCCTTCCTGATATTGACACAGAAATTCAAGTTAAACCAATGGATGAGCTTTAGTGAGAGCCAAAAAAAACAAGTTTAAATATGTTTCCTTAATCATTCCCTTTGTTTCCTCAAACCTTGCAAGCTGGCAGCAGAACATGAGATCCAACGAATGCCATTGACTACCTTTACTATACCAAATCAAATCAAATTTTATTATGCAGTCAATGACCCACAATACAAGCGATTTAAACAATTTCCCCAGCAAATTAAAACTCAATACAGTATCAATGATAATGCTTTGTTTAAAAATTCGAACTAGCACCGAGTTTCCTTTTTCGTAAAATCTGGGTATACAAAGAAACTTTACGACTGATTCAGTAATGGCCTTATCCTTGTCAGATAGAAGGTAATGCAATAGCCATTCAATAGATCTACCCGGGAAAGTTTTAGTAATTGGGAGAATCAGTTTGATACGAGCATCCTTGTATAATTCACAGTTGAATAGAACGTGATTGATGGTTTCAATCACCCCAGGCTTACAGAAACAGAAACGCCTTTCCTGGGGAATTCCCTGGAAACGGCCTACAAGAATCGCAGATTGGAGGCAGTTAAATCTGGCTCTAGTGAATAGGAATCTATATTGCGATAGAGTCAATTTTTCAAGGTAGGCCGCAGGATTTGGGAAGAGAAAGCTCAGACCAAAATAAAGCGGTGAACATGATGTTCGTGAACTGGACATTGAGTACTGTAGGTCTATGTCCCTAATCCGCTGGCCAATGATGTAGTTTGCTACCTTCCGGTCCCAAGTAGCCAAAAGATCCAATGAGAGGCCAAGACGTTTTATCTTCTCATTGAAAATTTTGGACCTGGAACTTATGAAGGAATCTCTCCATATTAGATGTAAATACCCTAGAGGGGGTCCTGCATAGGCCACTTTAGTCCAAAATCTAAAGGCCAGGAGCCAGGCTGAACACTCAATTGATGTAAAACCCGCTTCGAGTCAGAGTCCCGCAGCAGATGCACAGCGTGGCAGCCCAAATATGGAGCACAAAAAGTGCAAAAGCACCGCCTCAACTTTAGCGCTGAAACTTAATACCCATATAGGGATGCCATACAAAAGCTGCGGGAGGATTTTTACTTTAAATATTTGTAGGGCAGCTGGAATGTATTGGCCACCCCTGGTGTAATAGAAGTAGGTGGTAGCTTTAGAAATGTTATTGGCAGATGAGAGTGCAGCCTGTATATGAGCAGACCAGGAAAGTGAAGAAGAGAATATAATTCCAAGATATCTATATTGCCTGACCTGCTCAATCTTCTGACCTTCTATACTCCATGGCTCTTTTGAAAACCTACATGAGAATATCATGATTTTTGATTTTGCAAAATTGATGGTGAGTAGGGTTTTTTTACAATATAATGTGAAAACATGTAAGAGACGTTTAAGGCCAACTTTCGAGTAAGATAATAGGACCGCATCATCTGCATAAAGCAGTATAGGGCATTTCACCTCTGCCAATTTTGGGGAATGGAGATTATCTGCAAGGCAGTAACTGCTCAAGTCGTTAAGGAAAAGATTAAAACGGGTGGGAGCCAGGACGCAACCTTGGCGCACCCCCACATTAACAGGAATAGATTTAGTAAGACCATCATGTGCCCCACATCGGACACGGATCGAGGTGCACTGATAGAGGCAATTTATCAGATATAAAAGTCGCTTATCTATCGAGGTCTGTGACAGTTTGGCCCATAATAAATCTCTAGGGACTGAGTCAAAGGCAGTCTTAAGGTCCATAAAAGCGGCAGAAAGGCCCTTGTTAGAGCCACTCATGTATTTCTCCGCCAGATGTTGTAAAACTAGGCAATGGTCAATGGTAGATCTACTCTTTCGAAAACCTGCCTGCTTCCACCCCAGGATGTCCTCCTCCTCAATCCAGGCTTGTAATTTGATATTTAAGACACTAGCATAGATCTTACTCACAACTGAGAGGAGGCTAATAGGCCTGTAGTTGGTGGGATCACCTCTATCTCCTTTCTTAAATATCAGGATAACCACCGCCTCGAGCCAAGCTGAAGGGAGCTTGCCAGTAAGATTAAACTTGGTAAATAGATTAGCAAGCAATGGGGCCCACCATTCAGTGATTGACTTTAGCAGTTCAGGTAGTATAGTATCTATCCCTGGCGCCTTACCAGGTTTTAAATTGGAGATCATGGTAGCTATTTCCTTCTGCTGTATAGGGGGCCAGGCTGGTAATGAATTGAGCTCTACCAAAGTAGAAGCCCTGAAGGAATTATCCCCAAGATTCGCAAACAATACTGTAAAGTGGTGCTCCCACATGGCAGGAGAGATGGCACACCGTGAGGTGGAGTACCTTTACTATACTGTGCTACGTCAGACTTTCCTGATCTGAATGGTATCCCAGTACCCAGGAATGGAAATGGGTGCCCTCAACTCTGTTTACACATTGCTACAGGCATGGTTGGCTCTTTCCCCTCACCACCACTGCTTAAAAACATAAGAGCCCTGCTGGATCAGCTCAAAGGCCCATCTAGGTGGGAACACAGGAAGATATAAAGCTGCCTTATACCAAGTCAGACCAGTGGTCTATCTAGATCCGTATAGTCTCCACTGATTGGAGAAGGAACAGTGAGAAGGGATGTGCTCAATCCTCCTGCCTGCACTTTTCTTCCCCCATCCACATTTCCCAGATGATTTTAAGAGGAGCAGGGCTTACTTCTGGTCTCAGAGCTCCACCAGGAGAAATATGGTTGCAGGGAGGGAACTGCAAGTAAAAGAAGCAGCAGCTGAGGGGAAAATCCAGCACATTATGCTCACATCGCTTAAAATTATCTGCCCCTCTTCACAGGAAACTGCCGGGGTCCAATGTTCTAACACACTGGTCTTCTCCCAACATGTGTACTTTCTTATATCCCAACATATTTCTTTAGCAATTGTGTTATATGCTTTAAAAAAGACTCTTGTTTCTTCCAACACAGCATTGTTCGCTATGGAAATTAAAGTCGAAAAAGACATGAAGACTGGGGAGAGCACAGTTTTGTCAACAATACCGCTGCCATCGGATGAATTTAAGGTTGCAGGAGTGAAAGTATACGATGATGGCCGAAAGTCAATTTATGCAGTGTGTGCCAATGGAAGTGTAACAAATGACAAAGTAGATGATCTTGCACCTGTTGAAGTGGAGGACCTTTTAAGGCAAGCAAATGAAAAACAGTCCAAGTCTCCCACTGAATATCATGAACCAGTATATGCAAACCAGTTTTACAGACCCACAACTCCCCAGAAGGATAAGTTAGTCCAGGGACCAAATGGTGACAACAGTACTATTCAAAATAAGACAAACAGCCTTGACTATTTTTATAATGAGCCTGTCCATAAAAAAGACAAACAGCAACAACTTGAAGAAAATGGTCTAGATCTTGCAATGAACAATCAGCACAATTCTCACTCTTCACTCCTTCAACAAACAGGAAGGTCTCTACAGATTAGCCCCCAAAATAAGTTGGTACCTAATGTTCAAAGAGAGGTTGTACAAGAGGCTGCTGAGCCATATCAGAAAATGAGAGAGAACCAACAAGATACAAAATTCAGAAACTCTGTAAACACCAATGAAAGGTCTTCTCCAGGAACGCTAAAAAGTGATGAAGATTCTAGTTATAACGTGGTCCAAGCTGTGCCATGTTATGTGGATGATTCAGAACCTGTTACAATGATTTTCATGGGTTACCAGCATGTGGATGATGAAGAACTGAATAAAAGTGTCTGCGGTTATGATGGAATTATCCATGCAGAACTTGTTGTCATTGATGATGATGGTGAAGAAGAGGACAGCAAAGAGGAGAGTAAACCTGGGAAGCCTTTGTATCATCCAGTGGGTCCTTATAGCCAGGTATACCAGCCCACCAGCCAAGCAAGTGCAATTCCGCAGGCAAACCCCAGCAAAACTGCTGGTGACAATGTAAACATGTCACCTTATAAAAATTCCATATCACTCAAGGAACAAGAAGAAAGTTTGATCTGTTCTACCTACAATGGTCAACTCAATGGCCAGTTATCAGGTGATGGTACTGAAGATCCATCCTTAACAGGTAAAAAAATGGGCAAGTCACGTCACTGTTGTGCCCTCATGTGATAGACTGAGTCCTTTTATTACTCTGTCTCCCTTCTTCCTTTCAGCCTTTTTATGCCTCAGATCTGACTGATATTTAACCCATTTCTCCCTTGTCTTTCATTTAACCTTTAGTGATGTATTAGCAACCATACTACGCTGAAGGATCTAAGCGCACAATGTAGTAAGATTTTTTTAAAAAAAAGCTATTTATGCAGTCAGATGGGGGCTGGATGTATAAAAATCAGATATGGCTCTTTCTACTTCAAGTGTTTCTTGAAAATTCTGGTTAAAATGTTATCTCTTTGCTCCTGTGGCATGTGAGAAATATGGTCGTATCTTGGTGGTAAATGATACCATTTCTTCCCATAATAGGGATCTCCATTTCTGGAGTCCAGTTGTGCCTCTCTCTGTTCTCCTGACTTTGTACTGTATGATATACCTTGCACCTTAACATAGAAAGACTGGTTAAACAGGTTTGCTTTACTTCAACCTTGACTGAATGTTGGCCACCTCACTCGAAATGCCTTTGTGCAAGTTTTGATATTTTTCCTTAGCCTGTTTGATTTGGATGTCTGTGGTTTTTTAAAAGTATGATGAAAATCAAATTGTTTTGTCGGTACGTTAACCTCTGTCTGTCTATCTACCTTGAATAAAAGGGTCTTACATTTTCTAACCTGTTTGCATGGTTACTTTCACTCTGCTTCTCACTATAAACCTTTTGTATTCTAAACACTTTTTAGAACGCAACAGCCTTAAATCCAAGTAACTTAATAATTCAAATTGACACTGAACCTTAGTGTAAACCGCTGGGAGCAGCTCTGTTGGTTGAATAAAGGATTGCTCTTTACACAACATGGACTTACTTATAGGCCTGATTCACTCAAACAAATGAAGCTGAACTATTTGGATTTAAAACAGTTTACTTCTTTTGACTTAATTTTGGCTTCCCCCAGAGAATCCTGTGTAGTTTGTCAAGGGTGCTGAGAGCTGTTAGAAGAGCCCTATTCTCATCACCAAGCTATAATTCCCAGAATGGTTTAACAGTCAGCCCCTCTTCCCAGAGAACTCTGGGAACTGTAGCTCTGTGGGGGAAATAGGGCTGTCCTAACAACTCTACAGTACCCTTCACAAACTGCACTTCCCAGAATTCTTTGGGGGAAGCCATGACTGTTTTAAGTGGAGTAATAGTGGAATAAATGTATGGTGTGAATGTGGTCTTTGTGTGTTACAGTGCTTTGTTTTACAGTTTGGCGGCACTTCACACAGTCAGCTCAGATACTCTACTGTCCCTCCAAATATGGGATTTTGGAGAGAAAGCTTTCCATGAACCAGGTACAGCCTTCAACAGTGTTACCAGATGAGCAAAATTATCAGGGGTCTCAACACACAGCATGACACCCTTTGCGCTGTCATACACATAATATACAAGAATTTGCTCAGTGCATTACTTGCTTTGGCAGCGTAGTAGACCTTCCCAGTTGTTCAGGAAGTCTGAAGCCAAGCTCCGGATATTGTTGGATTCAAACTCTCATCAGCCCTGGCCAGTATATGGCCAATGGCAAACTGTGATGAGAGTTGTAGGTCAGAGGCATCTGGAAGACCATAGGTTTCCTATCCCTGGCCTAGCAAGAAGGCAGGTTATCTGTGCTCTTGCTGTCATAACCAGAGGTAGCTTGTTGTGTAAAGGAAAAGTCTGGCCTCATCTCTTTCCCCCTCTCCACAAGCAATTATAAGAGCAGAGTGTAGAGAAGACTTCCCTCTATCTTTCTTTATACTAAGTCAGTTATGGCTACAGTGCAGAGGCTTGTTAACCATATGAAATCTTTGTAATACATACTGGTTTCATATAGATGCATTTGTGGTTTTCAGTGCTTGGGTTTAAGCATGATGTGTATGGGTAATAGTAGAGAAATGCATGCTTGAGCATGAACGACAGCGTCCCCTTGCATTGGAGATTAAAGGGGAAAGGGTCTAGAATCTGATTAAGGTAGTGGCTCTCTGCCCATCCCCCTCCAAATATGAGATTTTGGAGACAAAATCTCCAAATGTTCCCTGACCCCCACCTCTCTTTTTCTAGAAAATTCACTAGGGACGTGGCAGTATTCTCCTTTGAGCTGTTGTGCATACTAGTTAAGGGATCTTGGGATGCTTCCAGATGGTTCTTTATTGTGGTATGGGTGCTCTTCATGCATGCAAGATTTTTGCAGTGTTGACATAATGTCATTGTCATAAAACAAATGAGCCAATTTCTCTCACTCCCCTTCCCCTATTTAATCCAGATTTACCCTTTCTGGGGAAAGTCCATTCAGTTTTTTTAAAAAAACTGTTGCCAACCACCCATTTTGCAAAGTAAGCCCCCATCTGGAAGCAGAACTTCCTTATTAGCCATTTCCTTTATTCTGTAGAAGCACCACCTCACCGCTCTGTACCAGAATAACGGACCTGAAATTAAGGTAGCCAGGAGCACACAATTCCCTGGCTGTCTGTAGGATTTATCATCCCCAGTCGAAGCTAAAGAGTTCTCCTTGCTTTGGTCCCCTTCCCAATGCATTGTTACTGTGGCTCGCCAAATATCCAATAAGCAGAGAATGCTAGGAAATGAGTAATTTTCCCAAACAGTATAATTACCCTGCTTGCTCTAAAAAGGAAACAAAGCCAGGAACACCCATCATAGCCAAGGTACAAAGAAAGAAAGTTGCTGTTTGTGAGGAGGGAGTAGAGCAGTTCTCAGATTTATTTTATTTATTTATGGCAAAACTCATCTTACTCAAGCCACTGAAATCAGTGCCACTGTGTATATGAGGAAGACCTAGTAGCCCAAGAAGCATTCCTGGATATCTTTTACATTTTAGGAGGTTAAAGTGTAAAAATCTAAAAAATAAATAAGCTAGGGCATACTTCATAACCCAATGTATGGGGAGGGAGGCACAAGTGTCAACAGGCCAGACTGAAAATGGAGGCTCCTCCTCTAACATATTATACTTCAGTCAGTGCAGCTTCTCAGATGCACACCTTTTTTAGCAGAAGCCTAGTATAATCCAGGCACTGGCAAAAATTAAAGTGGTGTATATTGGTGCCGCACAGTGCCAAAGGTTGGGCAGTGGCCAAGGGGCCCAAGGACACAGAAGTGCTCCTCACCTGCCACCCACTCATTCATCGCCACAGCTCCCATTCACTGTGCCCAGCTAGTCACCCATCTCCACATCCCTGCCTTACCTGGTTTCTGGGAAAGGGGGAATCCTTCTCATAGCATGGCATTTTGGGAAAGGGGGGCAGGGATTGCCTGTACATCTGCTGCAGTGGCTAGAAAGGAATGAAGAGCAGCAAGGGGAGATGGTGGTGGTGCTGCCACAAAGAAAAGGATGGAGAGGCATTGCCTAGACTGTGACAAGGTATCCCTGAAGTCTATAGCAGCCCTGTAGTGGTGGATCACTAGGAGATTTTTAATAGACAACGTTTTGACTATTAATTGTTAAACCACCACAACAAAAATATTCTCATAATTAGGACAGATCAGGGTTTTTAACAGCCTAACCCCAGTATAGATTTTTGCTTGTGTATGCAGGTCATTCCAGTGTATGGCTCAGGAGATACAGTAAGTAACTGGTTCCACACCCAAGCAGAGGTGGGCAACTCAAAGTCTGTTTCTAGTCTCCCACATTTTCACACCTATTCAATCCTAAATCTATTCTGGCCTGTTTTCATGTGAAATATGCAAAAGGACTTCTCATTCGTACACACACAAAATTGCACGTTCAATTTCTTTTAATTAAAAGAAGTGTTTTCATATGCTTGAGCCAAAACCAGCATTGGAACATTCAGGAAATGGGAAAGGCAGTATGTAATTTTGGTTTGAAACGCACGTTAGTGCAGGATATATGGGTCAGATCAAATTCCTTAAGCATCTCTACAAACACACACAGCCTTTCAACTCAGTACATCTGGTTCTGGTTGGTGGATCTTGGAGCTTTACTAAAAAACCAACCTCCATCCACCTACCCTATATATAGTGAAAAGACTGTCAACAAAGACATTAAAAAAACCAAATGATTTATAGTCAAGTGCCCAGCAGGTTAGGATGCAGATCCAATTGTCACTTTTATACTCTAGCAAGATGTTCTAATCTAGCACCCATTCTTCTTTCACCTGTTGCCTGTGTTATCGTCTCACTGTACATTAATAACTTCTGATTCTTAACTTTACTAAAATAATAGTCTCTTGGACCCAACCATTTGAAGGTAAATTTGCATTTCTCTAAAAAAGTTAGATGTAGAACTAGAAGTGGGATAATGCTTAATAGCCATGGCATTTTAAAATGTATTTTATTTCTTTATTTTGCAGCTCTGAGAATGAGAATGGCGAAACTGGGGAAAAAAGTGATTTAAAAGCAGCAGTGATATAATACTAAATATCTGCCGGTGTGATGGAAAGCAGAAGAAGAACTTTCTGTGATTTGGACCTTGACAGCTTTTGCCTGTTCAAAAGAAGCCTACATAGAATAGTGGCACTTTACAATGAAATGAATGAATGGCAAGAGTTGCAAAAATGTGTGCCTCTAGCTATTCAGCCTAATCCATATGAACTTCTGATAAGAAGTTCTGATGAAGAATTTCTGATAACAATGGGACATTTCTAATGAATACTATAATTATGTAATAGAAAGCTAAGAGCCAGTATCTTGAATGGGACTGCATCCAAAAGAGTTTTGTTGAGTGAGGGTTAGATGGCTCATTTTCAGCTCATCCGCTAAACCTGGCCATACATGTAAGAATAAATCCTCCTATCCTTTCTAAGCCAATGTTGGATGGAGGGCTAGAGCCATCATTTTTACATTCCCATAAATCAATTTCTGGGCCTGATGTGGACAACGGCACATCATGATATCTACCACTACCCAAATCTACTTATCTTACCTAGAGTTTATCTCCACATGCTCCTTTGGTTGTTATTTTATAAACAGTGGTAAAAGTAAATACTTTTCTAAGGTTAGGAAATTCCTGTCATTGTACCACTCACCTTGAAAAAAGGAAGGCTGAACTATGTATTCTAACAAACAGCTTTTGTCAGACTTCATTCTTTCCCTATTGGATGACTAGGGATGGGGGAAGATTCAGTTTGCTCCACATCTGCTGGATTATGCTTGGATCAGAACTAGGGATAGGGGACAAATTCAATTCATATTTAAATCTGAATTTGTCAAATTTGCACTTTCTGAAACAATATGAGAACCAAAACACAGCCATCCTTCAAAAGTCACACTTATCTGAAAAGTGTGGTGGTTTACCAACCACTCAATGCTTTAAAAATGCATATATTAAAGGAAATGCACCTAAAAATGAATATATTAGTGAAAACAACATAAAAATGCATTATATTAAGAGAAAATGCTTGGAAAAATGGCTGTGTTAAAAGAAATTCACACTAAAATGCTGAACAATTTTCATGAGGATTTTTTTTTAAAGTGAATTGCTACAGAAATGTGGAGAACTGAATTTAAGATTGGAAAAATGAGAAACTGAAAGAACCAAAATTGACAGATCTTTCCATCCCTGGAACAGAGCCTACTTATCTTCATGTCATTAGTAATTTGTAATAAATATTCAGCTGCACAACTGTGACCTTTTTTTCTTCATCATATGAAGCCATTGTTCCTTTTGCATTCCTAGGCCTTATCCACACAGGAGCCTAACTTCATACTAAAGACGCTGCTTTTACCATCGTAATAGATTTTCAAGGTCCACACTTCTTGCTCAATGATAGCTTCCAATTAGTGTCCGTTTCCTTGTGACCCCACCCTCTAATTTTACATGTTTACTCCCTCTGATTCAAGGCTGAAGCTGGGTGAGCATCTCAGTATGTAATTGCTAGGGGGGAAAATGAAACTGACTAGACTCCCCTATCCCCTTTTTCCATTGTCCAAGCCTGAGTGAAAGGCGAGGGGGAGTGAGTGAAAAGGCAAAGTAGACAGTGGCTGTGGCAGTTTTTCCAGGTGGCAGAGAGAGAGAGGGCGATAGGGCATTAAAAGAGAGCCTTCCCACTAAAAACTATTGAAGCAAAGCGCCTACAGGGAGGAGCTCAGCACAGCTGAGACAGTTTTTCCTTTCCTTTTCGCATTATAATTGGATTGGGTTAATACAGATTTAAAGAGGAAAACTGAGTGATAGCTTCTGATTGCCTGCAATGTCATGTGAACCATGCAAATTAAAAGGAGATGCAAGTAGCACAAGAAACACAGCAAATTGCCATGTGGATGAGCCTCTAGTTTCCCTGAACCTCAAACTGAACTGTAAATACCTGAGATGTGCAGTGGGAAATTTTCTGGAACATAGACATGTGGACTAGGTTGCATGTCTACAACCCTTTTTGAGCATGGTTTGTGCCTACTTACTTTTCTGTGTGTCTTTTTTGTTTTTGTTTTGTTCTTAAATAAGGTGGTCTGGAAGTTATCTGCTTCTTGATTGGAGAAGCTAGAACATGCAGTGTTTGCTGCACATGCTGAAGCACTTTGAAGTGCCTAGAATAAGTAGTCTGTTATGAGATGCTATTATATCTGGGTTACCTGTACAGAAAAAAGATAGGTGTCCTATAGGTACATGGGACAGCCATCTTATTCTCTGTGCCGTCATCCTGAAGTGATGACACATAGGGATGGGCAAATCTTTCCATTTCGGTTCCTCTTAGTTTTCCAATCTTAACTACAGTTCTCCACATTTCCACATCAGTTTGCATTTTTTTCAAAAAAGCCCTCTTTGGCATTTTAGTGCAAATTTCTTCTAATATATACATTTTTGTAAAGCAATTTTCCCTAACATGATGTATTGTTGTATGTTATTTTATGCACAATTTATCCTCACATGTGCATTTTTGTGCACATTAGCTGGCTTAAGAACTAAAATGCAAAATTCAAGGAAGTGCAAATTTTGAAAGATTGCTGTGCTTTGGTTCACATATCGGCTAGGAAACGACAAATGAAGTAGATGCTCCTTTAAATGTGAACTGGATCAAAATTCTCCCCCATCCCTAGTGCCACACTGCTGGTTCCAGGGGCTTCTTACTCATGTGTCAAGCACCCTGCTTTCTAGCTCCTCCAAGCGTACACACACATGCACTTCACACCTTTAAAAGCCTATGAATTTGTAGGATTTTGCCTAAAATATCCACACAGGCACTTGACAGGAACAATGAATGAATGAGTAGATTTATCAGCCTACTCATATGCAAGGACCACAAACGGGATTAAGACCTTTTCCATTCATCCCTAACTGCAGGTGTGGGGAACCTTTGGCCTTCCAGACATTGCCAAACTAAAACTCCCATCATTCCTGGCTGCTGTCCATGCTTGCTGGGACTGACAGGAGTTATAGTTGAATGAAATCTGGAGGGCCAGAGGTTCCCCACCACTGCCTAACTTTGATTCTACCCTGCAGCCTTTTATTGCTTTTCCTGTTTTACTGTTTTGTAGAAGTGCTACACAAAGGATTTGCATGCATCCCTTCCTCTCTTTTTCTTGCTGCAGAGAGTGACAAGATAGATATTGGATTACCAGAGGGGCTAATCATAGCTGCAGAATTTCAGATTTCTACTTCTGACAGTAGCAAGGCCAGTCCTCTGAATTACAAATAGCCTATACCTATGCACAAACCCACCTGGCCCCATTGTCAGCAGCATGGGGGGCTGCTGAGTTTGAGGCTGTGGCTCACAGCAATAGCCTTGACTCTACGGTCATTCCCCAAAAAGCAAGAAAATACTTATGGCTAACTACTTGCCTAGGCATGTCTGAAACTCCAAAAGAGAAACCCTCTCTGCTAATCCACTCATACTAAAAAGGGACTTGCTATGGTCTCTTGTAGAAGCACCACTGAAGTCCTGCAAATGTAACGCATCATGGATTATGTCAGCCCCATCCTCTTTCAGAACTGGGAGGGAAAAAATCATATATAAAAAAATCTGTTAAGGAGGGAGAGAGGGACAAACAGGATACAGCAGCTCTTTCCACCATCTTCTGCATATGCCGCTCTGTCCCCTTTCTGTTTTAGCCACTACAATTTAGACAAAGTTTCCCTGTCACAGTATTGTTGTTCTTCCTTCAGCACCTCTGCTAAACATGTTTTTCAGATTGGTAGAGATATACATGGCCAACGTTCTTAGGGAAAGGGTTGTGTGTTTTTTCATTGTAATGAATTGTATTCCAGCAGTGAGATTAGCTAGAGGGACAGTTCTCAGCCCCAAGTCATAGCTACCTGCTTCAGAAAAACTTGGCTTGGTCTGGGAAGAAGGCAGAGAACAGAATGTCTGAGACTTGCTGGTTTAAAGAAGCCTAAGCTTCTCAAGACAACTGCCTGCATCATATACATGAAGTATGCATACAGCAAAAATACAAAATGTAAACTGTTTTTTAGTTAGGACATTGCACTTTTAAAGCCCATATTTCTATTCTTCTTATAAAAGTTTAGACTCACACAGACATGTGGGTTGTTCCATTTCTTTTAGTTGGCAATTTAACCACTATTAAATCTGAGCAAGAGCACCACACAGTGTCTCAGCAGTAGAAATGCTGAGTTGTGCATCCAGGGCTTTTATATGAAAATACCAAGTGTGGTAACACTGCACCTTCTCAAGCGGATCAAAGACAACTTGAGCAAAATAGATTTGACAAGCAGATTAGCCTGCTGAAATGTATAAGCAAAACATATAGTTATTGGGAAAAGCTAGGGATCTGTTGACTTATTAAAAAGAATTAGGTTTAAAGCACACAATTATGAAAGCATTTGCATGTTATGAGACTATTTCACCTGTACGTTGGTCAGCTAGAAATAGATCCATGACAAATATTGAAGGGGGGGAGGGAAATATATTCCAAAATACCTGTTTACTGTTCTGACAATTCAGTCCACAGGTTCCTGGCCCTGCTCCATTAGAAAGGAGCGCAGGAAGGTGGTGAGAAAAGGTCAGTGCTCTTATCTTTGGAATGCGTGGCCTACCTCATTGAGATATCAAAGCATCCTCTGGAGATAGGGCTATATCAGCAATACAACCAAAAGCTGCTAAAAGTGGTTATAGCCACCACTTATTCATCTAGAAGCAGAACTAGATCCAGCAGCACTCGAAAATGGCTGAACTGACCCTAGATGGAATCTCTCCCTCCATCCCCCACTCCAAAAACAAAGTTCTCCTGTCCTAGATTTCAGATTCCAAATCATCATTGGCTCTGTGTTAACTGTACACCAATTTCATTAGCTTTCTTTCTGACCCCAGCTCATAGACACCACTCCTGCTTAGACCAGAGTGGAATACAAGGCACTTGCTTCTGGACAAAGCAAAGTTGCTTCTTCATACTTCTATCAAAAGCATGGGAATTTGGAAACTCCTCTTTGATAAGGCAAATTTTCAAACTATTAATTCTGTTTTAAGATTAAATCAGCCACTTTAAAATTCTACAGAGAGTACAAGTCTGTTCAATACACAAGCCAAACCTTTTTAAAATTTATGTAATTCACACTCACATAAAGGATAAAAAAGTAAGCACTGGAATGTAATCCATTACTATAGAATCAGTGCAAATAGTCTAACACTTGATTTGTATGAAGTGTGGCAAGGAGTGAAAGCAGTATCTGTTGGATCCTTCTTCATGGACACGGAGTAAGAAATCTAATGATCACTGTGGAAGATTATATAAACTACAAAGTTATGTCCTTTCATTCATAGAAAGGGTTTTTGATCTAGTGGAAGCTTCTGCAAATGGATGAGAGCAGGTGATCTTTGCCTATTCCCTCTTCCTCCTAATCCATCTTCCATGCTGTTCTGGAAGGACCCCTCAACCTCTGGAACTGGCAAAAAGCACCTGGCCACCTCTGTTTGCAGAGGCATCCACTGGATAATTAGATGCCACTATGCCAATCATTCATTAAACAGATGTGAACACTAGTTCTAGAGAACTTTCTGGCATAGTGACTTAGCTACCTTTTGAAGAAGCTCTAAAGTGAAGAGAGAGGTGCATGATCTTCCTCCACATTAAAGAACACTGGAGGCTTCAAAGGACAGAGGGTGGTCAAACTTCCATCAGTGTATTCTTTTACCCTTACCACCACAAAATCCACCAAGAGAGCTTCTGAATTTCAAGAACTTTGTATCAAACACAATCCTCAGAAGAAATATCAATTGAAGCCATTTCTGTCAGACATCTGATCCCTAATTGGATTCTATTAATGTTGTTCCCCCTCAATTCACAAAATTGTTTCAAAGTGTAGCTGCGGCAATCCCTACATATTAGGCACCCTTAAAATAGAGCGCCTCACAGTCTCATCTGAAACCCTGTCACAAAAATAGAGCCTCTTGTGGTTGCCATTATTCTTTAGGCCTAGCTTCATCACACTGGAGCAATGACTATCTGCATCTGTGCTCAGGATAGGGGCGGGGGGAAACGGAGGTGTAGACCATAAGCCATCCTCCAGCCTACAAACCATAAGCACATGGAGCTCCTTGTTCCCCTGCACTGTAATGATGGTGGTTGTAAGTGGACACTATCCAAGTATGACAAGTACATATTGACCCATTAGAAGATGGACAGACAGACAGACAACCATGTGCAGTGATAGGCAGTCCAGTCCAAACAGACAGTGACCCTGAAACCAGGACCATCTTCTCAAAAGCAAGATCCTCTCCTTTGAGCCTTGATGTGACCGATGAAGCTACAGAATCCTGATGGACAAACGTGGAAATGAGCTGTTCAGTCATGGTAGAGGCCAAGGCAGGTTCTAACTAGGTTGGGACAATACATCTGCTATGAAATGTCTAATTGTGCCCTTCAGTAGCTGTTTAACAAGGACTAGATTTGTACAAGATTTCTTAAATCCTGACATTGGAAAAAGTGTTTTGTTTACAGATAGCCCTTCTGCTGTGGACTGTGAACATGTCTCCAGCAATCCAATTTCAAGCTCTTCAGAATATTAAAGTTGTCTTCATTTTCATACTTGTACAATTGCTGTCAGGAAGGTGATGAGAAATGCTATATTGCCACAAATGTAGATGATCAGCACAGTCTTTTTAAAGGTATGACCCTGGAAAAAAAGAAGGAAAAACACTGGGAATGTAACCATTTGTGAAAATACTGAGTCAATTCAATACTGAGTCTACCAGGCTAGCACAGCCTTCCTCAACCTGGTACTCTGGGGAAAACAGGGAGTAGAAAAGATGTAGAACAGAGATGGGGAACCTGTGGTCATTCGTTTCCAGATGTTGCTGGAAACCAACTACCATCAGCCCCAGCCAACATCTAATGGCCCCCAGGTTGGGGAATGCTGCTCTGGAAGGTCTCATTTCAGGTTACAAGTGGGGGAAATACAGCATGGAAAGAAAAGTTTACTGTGCATAGTATATCAAGGGGATGGAAGAATGTAGGCTAGCCACGTTTTGTATGAGCTTGCTTTTCACTCAAAAAACAGGCACATGGGAACAGTCTAATGTGCTAACCATACATCCTGAAAGTAGCATAGTTCTTAGAAAACTGTTCCATGCTCAGAAGAAGAGTATAATCACAAGCACAATGCTTACCTGCGCCTCCGCCGACGTAACAGACTGCAAAATCTGTATCCTGTCATCTTCTAACACTTCAACTGCAAAATAAATATAAATATTATATTTAAGAATTTTATAAACCACTTCAGAGCCCGACGTCATCAAGCATCACACAAGATACATAGGATAAACCACAAAAAATACAAATCCTAAAATCAAAACCATTCCTACAGATTTATATTAGAGCTACACTGAAGAGGACATACCCTTTAGGTTACTGGTCATTTACCAGATTAGCTTAAAAGCATCAAACAAGACAATGGACACAATCCAACATAGTGATTGATCCTTAAGCATCCCTGTTTTGGACTGTGGCCATTGAGCTTCATCCACCAATTCACAGAATAAAGAGAGTACCACTCATTCATTTGATACTAAGACCCCACTTTGAAACTAGTACATTCTGTTTTAAGGGAGAAGTGGGGATTCTGTTCTTGATGTGTTCCAAAATGTAGCTACACTTACTTATCCTGGTACAGGAGACCTCTAAATTGTGTGGGTGGAACCTGTGACCCTCCAGATGTTGTTGAACTACAACTCCCATCATACCTGACCATTAGCCAGGCTTGCTGTGGCTGCTGGGAGTTGGAGTCCAGCAACTACTGGAGGGCTAGAGATTCTACCACTCCTGCCCGACACTAAAGGACACTTTAAGGCAAATTTTATATCATGCCAAATTTAGTCTGTAGGCCAATGGTGATAATCCACAGCCTGTTGCCCCTATCTTCAAAGGGCAAAAAGGAAAATCCTGGGAACTACAGACCTGTCAGCCTGACATCAGTCCCTGGGGAAATACTGGAGCAGATTATAAAGCAGTCAGTCTGTAAGCACCTTGAAAACAATGCAGTGATTACTAGAAGCCAACATGGATTATCAAGAACAAGTCCTGCCAGACTAATCTTATCTTATTTTTTTTATCAGGTAACCTCCCTAGTAGACTGTGGGAATGCTGTGGACATAATAAATCTCAACTTCAGCAACCCTTTTGACAAAGTGCCCCATGATATTCCGATTAGCAAGTTAGCTAAATGTAGGCTGGATAGAACTATCAGGTGGATCCACAGTTGGCTACAGAATCGTACTCAAAGAGAGCTTATCAATGGTTCCTTTTCAAATTGAGGGGTAATGAGTGAGGTACTGCAGGACTCAGTCCTGGGCCCAGTGTTCTTCAACATTTTTAATAATGACTTAAATGAGGAGATGCAGGGAATATTTATCAAAGTTGCAGATGATACAAAGTTGGGAGGGACAGCTAATACCCTGGAAGATAGAAGCGAAGTTCAAAGGGATCTTAACAGGCTGGAGCATTGGGGTGCAAAACAACAGAATGAAATTTAACAGGGATAAGTGTGAAGTGCAAAGTTCTAAAAGGTAAAGGTGTCCCCGCCCTTATAGTGCGAGTCGTTTCCGACTCTTAGGGTGAAGTCTTGCGACGTTTACTAGGCAGACCATATATATGGGGTGGGATTGCCAGTTCCTTCCCCGGGCTTTCTTTACCCCCCAGCGTATGCTGGGTACTCATTTTACCAACCACGGATGGATGGAAGGCTGAGTGGACCTCGACCCCTTTTACCGGAGATTCGACTTCCTCCTTCCGTTGGAATCGAACTCCGGCTGTGAGCAGAGCTTCGGCTGCGTTACCACCGCTTACCACTCTGCGCCACGGAGGGTCAAAGTTCTACACCACAGAAAAAGAAACCAAATGCACAGTTATAAGACAGGAGATACTTGGCTCAGCAATACGACATGCAAGAAGGAGCTTGGAATTGTTGTTGAACACAAGCTGAATATGAGCCAACAGTGAGATGTGGGTGCCAAAAAAAGCAAATGCACTTTAGGCTGCATTTATGGAAGTATAATTTCCAAATCGCATGAAAGTCTAGTTCCCCTCTATTCAGCAGTGGTTAGGCCTCATCTTGATTACTGTGTCCAGTTCTTGACACCACACTTTAAGAAGGATGAAGACAAACTGGAACAGGTTCAGAGGAGGGTAACAAGGATGATCAGGGGACTGGAAACAAAGCCCTATGAGGAGACTGAAAGAACTGGGCATGTTTAGCCTTGAGAAGAGAAGACTGAGAAGATATGAAAGCACTTTCCCAGTAATTGAAAGGTTGTCACACAGAGGAGGGCCAGGATCTGTTATTGATTGTCCTAGAGTGCAGGGTATATAATAATAGGCTCAATTTACAGGAAGCCAGATTTCATCTTAACCATTAGAGCAGTACAATTGAATCAATTACCTAGGGAGGTGGTGGGCTCTCCAAAACTGGAGATACTCAAGAGGCAGCTGGACAGCCACCTGTGAGGTATGCTTAGTGGCTCATTCCAACTCTACTATTATATGATTCTATTCATATTTAGCTGCTGTGTCAGACATTTAAGAAAGTTACTGAGCAGGAGGTGGTGCGGTTGAGCCCCATCATTACACAGGGGTGAGCGAAGAGGTTTCAACTTCTCCTCCCAGACCAGCTCAATTAAGGGATGTGAACCTCCCCTTGGGGAGGTAGCACATAGGTCGATGAAGATATTGACCCAGTGGGCAGCAGCTATGAAAAAGGTGAATTCCATGTTAGGAATCATTAGGATTGGGATTGAAAATAAAACTACCAATGCTGTAACAAATTTATGGCATGGCCACACATGGAATACGGTGCACAGTTCTGGTCGCCTGGAAAAGGTTCAGAAAAATGGCAACTAAAAGGATCAAGGGGCTGAAACAACTGTCCTAGGAGGAAAGAAGGTGACAACATTTGGGGCTTTTTTAACGGAAAAAGGTAAGGGGGCATGATATAAGCATGTAAGATTATGCATGGTGTGGAAAAAGCAAAAAAGGAGTTTTTCTTCCTCGCTCATAATACTAGAACTTGTGGACATTCAATGAAGCTGAATGTTGGAAGATTCAGGACAGACAAAAGAAAGTACTTCTTCACACAGCACATAGTTAAACTATGGAATCTGCTTCCACAAGAGGCAGTGATGTTCACCAAGCTGGCTAGCTTTAAAAGAGGACTAGAAAAATTTATGGGAGGAAAGTGGCTATGTTCTGCCTCCACTGTCAGAAGCTCTTCCAGAACTATTCTCTCTGGGTTTCCTGCAGGATTCTGGGCCCTTGCTGCATGCCTGATCAGGAGGCTGGGGCACTGGTATGCGTGCACAGCGTTTTTGCAATAATTGCATGTGCCATGGACAAAGCGTGGAAGCAATTTGTTAGAAAAAACAGATTGCTTGTAATTTATTACTTTTTTGAGGAACAAACAGGTAATTTCTTTATATTTTGATTATAATAGAACAAGGACTAATTTTATTACTTTTGGGGTGCAACTGCAATGTTTCAAGCATTACCTTGGGGTGTTACTGGGAGGGGGAAGCAGGGGAAGTCTTCTACTCCTCTGACTCATGGATGAAAATCAAACTGGGCTTTTGTGCAGCCTCGCTCTTCCCTAGTGCTCTGTGGGTGCTTGGGAGGTGATGAGGGAAAAGGTGGAGAGTAAGATGGGGATGGAATGGAGAGAGAAAAAATGTTTAAAAAATGGACAGTGGTGGTGAGGAATGGAGTGGAGGGAGAAAGGAGCCGGAGGGCAAGGACGTGGATGAAGTAAGAGAAGAAGGCAGCAGTGGAGTGGAGGCTGAAACTGTGGAGGTGAGAGACAATGACAATGATGTGTGTGTGTGTGCATGTGCGAGAGAGAGAGAGAGAGAGAGAGAGAGAGAGAGAGAGAGAGAGAGAGACTGTGTTTGCACTTGACACGCAAAGCGGCCTCTGCTGCTCTCCCTGACTACTTTGCTACATTTGCAGTGTTTTAACCTTTTTGCACCCCAGGGGAAAATGTTTGCTTGGGTGTGTGTGCCTTAGTTGATGGCAGGGCAGGTCCAAGAGGTGGTTGAATGAGAGAGACAATGCTTGCTGGTTGACAGAGAGTGTGTGTGGGGATGTACTTGGCTTGGCATGCAAAGCTCTGAGCAGTGGCCTCTGCCTCCCTCCCCACCTCCCTTACCAGTGGAGAAACCACTTAATAAACAAAATTATTCTACTACCCTCTGTGTATGTGTGTTTATTTTTAATGTTGTTTTTGGCTACTTAGGCCAAGGCCAGCACCTTGTAGGCACTCTAGTTTTTTAAGTTACAACTGTAATTGTAGTGATTACTTCTGAGTAACAGTAAAGTAATACATTCCTTTCAGAACAATTGTAACTGTAATGGTAATTCTTCCTTTTTGGAGCCATGTAGCAGTAGTTGTAATTTATTCCTTTTTAAAAGTAATCTTCCAAACTCTGGCCATGGAGCCTTCAGAGGATGAGTGTGGTCCTCTGGTGGAAAAAGGGTAGCCACCCATGCTGTAGGCAATAGGAGAGTTCATTAACACTGGTCAAGGCCATCGACAACACAAGGCTTCAGAGGACAGCTTCATTACTAGACTGCCCTTCAGAGCTATTTTGTACCAGCTTCTCAACACTTGACCCTTCAAAATAGGCCGGAACCACAACATGAAGTAGTGCAGGCCCCCACCCTTGCCTTTGTTGCAGAGGGAAAACCAAACCTATTTGCACTCAATGTATTTTATGTAGCACATTTTGTACTCTGGTGTTGTGCCCAAATAAAAAAAATGTGTGTCATTAAGCAGAGCTGTCATGCAGTGCTTTCATGCCGGCAACTCATGCAGTGCTTTCATGCAGGCAGCCAGTCAACTCCCAGCATTTTGCACAGGTTTCCCTAGCATATCAATATAGTGCTTCTGGAGGAGGGGGGGTAGCAGTGACTAGTTCTGGGTTAGCTCTCTCAATCATAAAAAGGCCAGCAACATGCTCAAGGAGATGGAGAGGGGTTTGGCTTCACGGTTCTTTTTTTTAATTATTTAACAGAATTTATATACCGCTTGATTATTTAAAAGACTCTAAGCGATCTACAAGAAACATTAAAATTATCAATAAAAGCATTTTTTAAAAATTAAAACAGTACTAAACTAAAGAGAATAAAACATATCAACACCTATGTGTCTGCATAGGATTGCATAAAAAGAAATGTTTTCAGCAGGCACCAAAAAAAGTACAGCAAGTACAGCAATTGCCTGATGTCAATAGGCAGGGATTTCCCAAATATAGGTGCTGCCAGTTATATTATACCATGGTCTTACAATAATTTCCAGTCACAAAGATGGATTTTTGCACACATGCACTAAGTTTGGACACACAATTCATATGTATTTAGTTCTTTTAAGCTTGGACCAAATACCAAGACTTGTGAGAAAAGGCTAAGCACAACAAATTCATTCTGACATCAGAAATTGACTTCTGACTAGATTCACGAACTCATCAAGGAAGACATGTACATGGACTAAAGTACTTTAATGACCAGTTTCTCTGACTTCAGTGGCAATCTTCCCCAAACTGATGCTGTCCAGATCTTGCTGGACTGCATCTCCCATCACCTCTCAACATGGACCATGCTGGCTCAGGATAGAGGGAACTGGAGTCCAACAACATAGGGCCACAGGCTGAGGGAAAGCTATCCAATGGAATTGTCAGGAGAGAAAAAATGTAGACAGAGCTTTCATCTTGGTTCCAGGAGAACAGAACTCAAAGCCCTGCTTACCTATTGACTCATCTGGTTTCAGGACCTGAGAAGCATTATAACCATCTCAGCCTCAGATCCTGATCCATTAAGTAAATTAGTTAGCAGTTCTTTGCCCTCCATACCGATAGGTAAAATACGATGGACCAGTTTAGATATACATCCCATCAGCCAGTTCGACCACATCATTGGTCCTGAACATACGGACACAATTATAGTTATGGACATTATATTATTAAGTCTACCACATTGCATTTTCCCACTCAAATGTATACCTGAAGCCTTACCAGCAATTGTGAAAATTGGGGAAAGCAGCTGATAAGGCTAATGTGAACCGGTCTTAAAATACTGAAAGCCAACCTTTTTTAAGAGCCAGGAAATCTGTCTATTGTTGCAACTGCATTTTTTTTTAATGCAGCCTAAAATGGTTGTTTGTAGTACCTTTGCGAATGAGACAGTAGCCATGTATCTCCAGAAGAACATCAGTGCCAACGTGCCAAGCTACAAATCCCATCATTGTATAGGTATCCCATGGATCTGGAAGGTTGAGAGCTGGCAAATCCATTCCGAGGAACATTGCTACCACTAGTTAAAAAAACAGGACCAAGTTTGCAGACAAAGGTTAACAGATAGCAAACAAAATTAGATCAAAAAAATTTACTACTGCCAACAGGCAGTGCTCTGCTACAACATCGCTACAGGGTGGTTAGCGACAGATATGATAAAGCACAATCCAGAGCCCCACATGAGTACAAGCTACCCACTTGCTTCTATAAAGCAATATACTCCACACCCTCACTGGTCTTTACCATTGGTGCAATGCAGATACGCACTAAGGGTGCCTCCAGACAGAGTGACTGTCAGTATTTTGTGGGAGGGATTCAAGCACATTCCACAAATTTAGGTTTGCGCATTTAAAGTGCTATGTGGGCCAAGCACAACATCACTTTTTTTATATTTTTAAGGGACTTTTTGCAGTTTGGATAGTGATAGGGAAATGCATTGAAAAGTGTGGAATGAACAAATGTCCAATGGGGACATGTAAACAAATCAGGATGAACATTCATTGTCATATAATTGCCCTGTACGCAAATCAGAAGAAATGCTAAAAAAAAAGAAGACCAGACATACTTTAACCACCAGGTATGCTTTGTGCAAGCAAAATCAGGGTGAATGTTCAACAAACAGGCTGCCTGGAGGACCTTAGCACTATGGACAAGATGCTTAGCAACTGTTGTTTATGCACTCCTAGAGATGGTAAGATTATGATCACAGAACAATAGCCATTTATTTTATATCACATGCAAAATCAAAAGCAACTTCAAGCAGTCAACAGCAAGTAAGAGCAAAAAAGTTTCCACTTGAGGCTAAATGTACAAGCACTGGACTCTGTAATGTGCAGAAAGTCACACTCATTAAGTTTTAGAAAGGCAATACCTACTGTCCCTAGCCACATCTTATAAAGTCAACGTTTTAAATAAGGCTAGAATGCATTATTCACTCACCAGCTAATATTCTAGCAGTTGTGCCAGTGCTCCAGTGTAACCAGTTAAAGATTTGTCTTCTGTTTCCAAAAAAGAAGAAAGGAAGGTCAATGCATGACTTCCAAACACCATAGTTTAAAACAGAAAAGAAAACCACACAGTCATTAGGGTTGTCGTAACTGGAGTTTGAAAGTTTGTGGTTTGCAAAATTTCTTTTTGTGGTTGGGTGTGAGGTCTGCACATGCCTAATTTTCCATGCCTTTTAGCCATAGAATCTCTACCCTTAAAAAAATTATGGGCAGGCTAGTAATATCCTCTCAATCTCGTTAGGAACCATTTATGCCACTTGAGCATACAAAATCCAAGTACCTTGGTGCTTGAGGAGGTGGTCTGAACCCTGCCATAAGGGGCTGAACGATTGCTAGCGCCATCACTGTACAGCCAAGATATGGATGAAAGCCTGCTTGCTGTATAAAAGATTGTTTTGGTTATGAACAACTCTTCAACAATGTAATCATTTGTTTCACAAATTCCACACTTCACAACCAGGTATAGTCATTACTGTGATACATTGTGCTCAGCAAGTACTTGAATGCTTAAGACACAATTCCCCATGCTTAGCAAGCTACATATGGGGATAGCATGAGAGTGAGAGCGCAAGAGCTCGAGAGAGCACTCTGTCACACTCTAGCCCAGAGAACTCTGTCACACTCTAGCCCAGACAAAAGGGCCAGCAACTACTATGGCATGACATCTGAGATAACATAACATCTTCTCCCATTATGGATCCAATACAGAAGAAGATAATCACATTATTATTTTAGGGTGCAATGCAAACCTTCTTTGCACCAGGCGTGGGGTGGGGGAGAGAGGTGGATCCAGGCTGCCCACCCTGAACTTCTGCCCCAGCTGGCTTGAACCATGTGGCTGCAGATGTTGTGTTGGCTCCACTGCTCTGTCATGGCCCACCAATGCCTAGGGCTTGGCTTGTCCAGCCCATCAGATACAAGGACTTAAAGCATCAGAAATGTTAACTGATGATACTGCCCCAGACACTTGAATTATTAGATTTTCAAAATTATTGCATATTGAGCTTGTACTATCAGTCATTACTGTCAAGAATGACTGGTTTGTAAAATGATTCTGTAGCAAGGAATTGTGTGTGGGGGGGACATCTTGCCTGAATTAGGGCCTATGAGAGGCCATGAGACAGTCAGTTCTCATAGCTGAACTCAGTTAATTAAGCAAGAACACCTGCTTATCAGCCCAGACTGGTACTTCAAGGCCACAGGCCTGGGAAGGTTGGAGACGTGCGTGACAGTTCAGCGCAAAAGCTCCAGAAGATTTTGACATCAGAAAGCCCCCTGATTGGCTAATTAATTCCTGGCTGTTGCTGGGCTTTCCCCCATAAGAATAGAACCAAGACCTTAGGTCTTTGTTCCCCAATGTTCTTTGGTGCTACCTAATGTTGGAGTTCCATCTTCCATCTGCTATCCAGGCTATACATCTCTGGGGAGATGTGGAACCATGATGTTACTCTGTTGGTTTACCAATCTTCTGTGAGTACAGATTAGGCTAGACAGCTTTGTTATTTTTATTTGTGATTTGAACTCTCTCTGTATTTTACCTAGCCCTTGGGGGTGTTTGGTTTAACAAACTATTTTGCTGCTATACTTTTTGCACTTATATTTTATTCTAATAAAGCTACCTCTTATTTACAAGTGTGTGTTCAGTGCAGGAGGGGATTTGGCTCTGAATCCAGCACCTTGGCCAAATAGCCACAGCCTACCGTATATTTGGGTATTTTGCCTGAAGGCTCCAAGACAAGGAGTGCATTCTTGGCTCATCTTCTGGAATCCTTGGCAGATCTATTTTTGGCACTTTGGGTTTCCCCTTGGCCCAGAGTGGGTGACCAGGTTTAAGGGGTGGTGGCAGTCTACCTACCTTGCAGGGTTGTTGTTGGTTTACTCAGCCCTGGTAAGGGAGGTATGTGCCTGGACAGGATCAATTGCCCTGGGTTTGGGAATTGAGTCCTGGTGGGAACTGGCAGCAGTTCTTGACAATTAGCATGAAAAAAACTAGGTTTGATGTACGAGCTTCTCTGCAATGGCAGTTTTCCAAATTTTACTGTATCAGAGGTCTATAGTAAAGAACCCTATTGCTCCTCCAGTTGATTAACTGACAGTAGTATGATCAAATCCTTCAATACTACACTCCCCCTTCTCTTCAGCTTTTTATACTGTTAAGTGTGCTTGCAGAAAGATATAAGTGCACACAGGCCTGTGTAGGCACTATGCATCAAAAGAGATAGCAGGGCGCGGGCCAGCCCCCTTGTCCAACCAACTCCATTTATTAGAGGTGAACGTCTACAGCAGGGACCAACCTGAAGCAGTGCAACTCCTTCCATCCTCTCCCATCTTCTGCAGATTGCCCAAGAAGGTGGGAGAACTGAACTGCCTTTCTTCCTAATAATTCTGTGATTGACAGAACATTTTTGCTTCTCCTGAGCAAAAGGACCTACATTATCACAGGTCCCTCTCTCTTCCATTTCTCAACCCAAACTGCCAGTGTTTACATCAACTGTGTTAGCCTCTTCAGCTAGACACTATCAATGAGAAGCACAGTAGTCTGCATTGCTAAAGAGAAGTTCAAATGAGCAGACCGCTTACAGCAGTATAAACGCAGTATAAAGGAGGCGTTTATACTGTTGTAAGCGGTCTGCTCATTTGAACTTCTCTTTAGCCTGCATTCCCCTGATGAAGGCCTGAAAATCAACAGGCTGAAACGCATTGGGTTTAAACATACAATAAATTCCTAGTTTTCTAGCATCTTGGTTTTTGCCCCCCTTTTTTTCTTGGTTTGGATGCTAGCCACTTCCTATTGTTGTATCAATGCATCCCAGCCAACTCAAGACTTTTGGCATCAAGCAGTGATCTGAACCTGACATTCTTAGATATACCTTGTATCTATTGCTATCATGTAATACAGTAGTGTATATACACACAGTGCCATTATACTATATTGGGCCTCTCTTTTATTGATAAGAAGAACAGCGCCAGAACACTGAGCCTTTAATAGAGGCACGCATGGGCAGTTATTACATTTTTGAACATTAGCAAGTTAAACCAACGTCACTTACTTCACTCCAGCCTCCTCGATACACAAAAGGAAGAGCAAAAGATGCGCTCGTAAGCAACACTGTCACGATCATCAGTATACGATGGACCTATCATTAAAAAGTTAGGCATTTTTTAGAAGTGAGTTTAGTTCAACAGAAGCCACAAACTGATGCTTACACAAATTCTAGGGTCAAGGAACATGTTGGCAGAAAGTTAATCAATTTAGAATCAAACTAGAATGTGTGCCCTTAAGGAATCACAAAAAGATTTGAGGGAAATCTTGCAGTGGGTTGGCCTAGATGACATTAGACATCCCAAATCTTAGAATTCATAGTATAACTTTAATAGCGACATCTCTCTTAGTTCACTTTTTTCCTCCTACCTGAAACCAGATCTCTTCTCCAAACAGCAATGAATTAGGCCAGACAGGCTTGAAGAATCGGGCAACAATCACACCAATGCTAACTGTTGTCATCCATGCAACAAACATTAATGCACCTGAAAGGAATACACAGAAGACATTTGCAAAGTGTTTTAGTTACCAAGTAGCCACTTCAGAGGAAAAAAAAATATTCAGTTACGTGGCTTCAGACACTCAAAGAACATTTTTCAAGCTGTTCATGTTTCTTTCATCGCTAGCCTGAACCATGAAACTGTTCTTGCAAGGCTTCCTGTAAAAGCAGTCTTCAAGTTTGTACACCTTCTTCCACTGAGAAAGGGAAGAGGAGATGTGTACAAGAAATGCCCCAAGCATTTGAGTAGAAGACAGAGGGTGTTTCTGTAAGAGAGGCCCACCAGCATGTTGGCCCCCCACCCAGTTTTCCCAAGTATTCTCCGGAGCCAAGCCTCTTCACCTGGAGCTTCATACAGAACTTGAAGAGCCTACGAATGTCCACTATTGCAGAAGCTGCAATAAGACCCCACCACACCAGCTACAAGCCAGGAACCGTATCCAGTCCTCACAAACCAAAGAATTCACTTGCCATGGGTCTTGATGAGAAACGGGGAGCGGGATCCTCCAACATCCTTTGCAGGTCCAGTAACATTATACTTGCCAGTTGTGATCAGAGGCTGTCTGTAGTGTTTGTGGATTGTACCTCCTGCACAAGAGAGTAAGAATTGATAACACATTATTGGCAAAGGAAAGACGGGGAGAATTATCTCCACCCTGAAAGGTATTCGGGAGTCCTTTCATGTACGCAGACCAGCTTCTTCTACGCCATTTCAATTTTTCAGACAAAGACAGACAAAAGAGAGAAGACTGGATCATAGGGCGGACCAGAACTCATGCAAAAGCAGACATATGTCTGTGGCTGGTACCAGTTGCTTTAGCTATTCTTAAAACTGCTAGCAGTCCTTTTATTTTTTAATGAAAACTATAAGCCCTTATATTTCATTTCAGTTGGCAATGTTCGTGTCTTGGGCCAAGGGACAACATGTTCAACTTTATGTGCCTATAACACGGAGGTGGAGAACCTATGGCCCTCCAGGTGTGGTTGGACTCCAAATCCCAATAGCCTCAGCTAGCATGGCCAACGGTCAGGGATGATGGGCGTTAGGGTAGTCACAACATAGGAAGCTGCCTTATACTTATATTTAGCTCAGTATTGTCTACACTGACTGGCAGAAACTCTGCAGAATTTCAGACAGGGAGTCTCTCCCAGCCCTACCTGGAGATGCTGGGGACTGAACCTGGGACCTTCTGCATGTAAGGCAGATGCTCTTCCACTGAGCTATGGCCCTTCCCTGTCCATCAGTATCTGAAGGGTCACAGGCTAACCACCCATGCTATAAGAAGCTGTGGGGAGAGGTTGTTACAGGAGACCAGCTTCACACAAAACTGCAATTTCAGATGTTGCATAGAAGAATCAGTAGGATTATTTTCATATCCAAGAGGCCATATACACCAGAGGTAGCTAACCTGTAGATCAGCGACATCTGATACAGCCAGAACTGCCATCATCTCTGACGACTGCCCATATTGGCTGGAGCTGATGGGAGATGGAGTCCAACCATATCAGGAGGGCCAGAAGTTAGCCGCCCAATATACATAAGACCATGAGATAGCAATTCCTTGAGCTGGGGAAGCGGAGCAAAGAAAAGCCTATGAATAAATGTTAGCAAAATGGTTCTCTGTGGTTTCTCTAAAAAACAAAACAAAACACTAACAAAATTATAAATCTGCAAATACTTTTCCTTCAGTTTCAAGTATTTGTTAGCAATGGGACAAGAGATCCACTAACGCTTGGAACTGAAGATGGCAAAGTACCTGTGGGTTTGTTTAAAAAAAAAATTAGTTAAAGAATATTGGCTTTGAGAGCGCAGCATCATTTCCAGCAGCTACCAGAAGGTCACATAAGCAAGGCATGAAGAAGATGTACACACTTCCATGTTAAGACTTCAAAGTTTAGTTAGAAGCTCAGATTCATGCAATTTGAGGGAGGGGAACACCTTTCCTCCTGTTGGAATATGTGGTTCAACTCAAACTCGTGAGTTGAGGCTACATGAGGTTAAAAGGGTAGGCAGAGAGACCTCCTGATTGCTAGGCTAATACCTATCCTTTGATCTCCTGCTGTCTCTTCCTTCCAGCTAGACTGATATGCATAGGATGTTGACCACATCTCCTTCCCACCTTCCTCCTTCTTTCTCTTGAGAGGGAGAGCAGACATCTTCTCTTTGTCTCTCCCTCTCCTCCAAGCATGAGGGAAAACACTAGGCTTAGTGTTTGCATCTCCAACTTAGCTAGTTAGCTATATGTAGAACTCTTTCCTATCAAGTATGTACTTCCAGAATAAAGTAGTTATTTCTTATTTTAAAGCTTAAAGTCTCTGACTAATTCCAGGGAAGGTGTAATCTTTAGCAAAGATTCAAATACACAAAGCTCACTCAGATGCTCAAATACCTAATTTCGCTACTCTGCAACACCTCCAAGGAGTTCAAAGCATTGTAGATGGTTAACACTCTCCCTCACACTAACCCTTTGAGGTAGGATAGGCTAAGAGGCAAGTGATTGGCTTAAAATCATCCAGTGAGCTTCGTGGCTAAGTGAGTGTTATAATCTAAGCATCCCCAGGAGTAGTCCGATATCTAACCACAGTTTATAACTGTTATTCATAACTGGTGGATTACACAGTTCATAACTGATAGACAAGGATACTTTACTTTCCTCTATTTTCTTTCAGTTCCAAGCTTACCTTCACTGACTTCACCATCTGCCAGAAATATGTAGTAGTCTGCATCCAGGTTAAACCTCCCTTTAAGAACAGGAAGGCGAATTCTTCTTCTGAAAGAACACTGGATAAGGCCATCAGCCAGCCTCCATGACATTTCATCCAGAGCAGCCTGGGGGGTGGGGTGGGGAGAATTCAATGCAGATTTAGCATTTGTGCCTCCAAAGCTAAACAGCCACAAAATAGGGTTTGTAACATGCCCAGTGCTGCTATCAAAAGCCTTACAGGTGATCAGTTTTAAGTTTGTCGGTATTATCAGAATAAGCATGCCTGATCCAAACTGGATTCTTGTTAGGAAGCAGCCACAGACATCTAAGATATTTCCAACTGTAAACTTGGTGCTTACCCTCCCTCCAAAGGATTTCTCAGCCTCATCCTACCAAGATCCAGAGGGAACAGAGACATTTTTGAAAGCTCAGGGACCACTATGGCCAAGAAACATTTTTCAGCCAATTGGGGGGCAGGAGGCTTGCCAAGCAATAGTGATCAGAAGCAAATGAAAACTGGATCCTTCAAACACACAAGCCAGTTCTCCTCCCACTAAAGATGACTCAAAGAGTCCATTAATACCTGCCGTGAAAATCCATTTTTTCAGTATTCAATTTGTCACTTGACAGTCCACATTTGAGCTGTTTGTTATCAGTTTGCCATATTTAAGAACTCTGGAGTTTACACATCCATAAAGGTGGGGTGTGGTATTTTAAAGTTATATCAGTCTTTCGCTAAGCTCCGCCTGTCACTCTTCCCTTATAAGTGCATTGGTCCACGTCATATCACGTTTTACACTCTCCTGCCCCCCAAAGGAACTGTACAAAAGTGAAATAGCATTTCCATAGCTGTGCATAAAGCAGTTTGTCAACCAAAGCGTGTAAAAATCAAATATGAATGTTCAAAAAAAAATCCCGCACACACCCTTCAAAAACAATTTTTTCCCTCATAATAAATGGCACGTTCTATTTTTGACATTAGTGGTTGTGTTGTCTGCTACTTAAATGGTTGTTAGACAGTTTTTTTGTATGATTGCAAAATCTGAAGAATACAGGATTGGTGTACAACCTGGAAACAGCCTAATTCAGCACCTGAAATATAACTGGCTACTAGGGAAGAAGAAAGGGGGCATGGACAGATGATGGAGGAATACTTGTGGACCACTGGAAGATTCACAGCAATGTGTCTGAGCAACTGAACGTTAATGTGATAGATAATCGATACAGTAAAGCTTATCAGTTTTTCAGCAGTGTGCCAAATGCGGATTTATCAACACGGAAATCCAAAGTCATATGGACGATGGTGAATTAATGAGGACACAAAGGAATTACATTGAAGATTATACAGTGGTATGGATGGGTCCAAAGGAAACCATGGTTTTTATCTTTATTTACAACCCCCAGAAGCTTGTAAATGCCTAGAGGAGGGATTTGTAGTGACTTCCTAATTTTTAGCAGCACCAACAAATAGAAACGTATAGAGCTTGATAAGGATGGGAGAGCTACTTCTTAAATTAATTATTGGAAAACATTAGAGACATTTCCATGACAAATATATTGGTCAATGTTAGGACCTAGAAGTAGTCAGCAGCACTGCTGGCCTTCCCTGTGAGATCCTTCCAATCAATGGAGTCCAAACAACCATGAAAAGCAAAGCAGCTGCACGCTATAGAAAGAGTTGACTGAAAGCCAAGCCAATTGCTGCATGGTGCCTTATTCCACTTTAAGGAACAGAAACAGTTTCATTTAGGGACACTTTGCTTGTACATAATAAATCTAGAACTCTCGTTTGCATGGTGTATAATTCTGAAAGAGACATATGGTATATACACGCAGAAGGAAGCCAGATATTGGCTGGATCTTCCTGTCACCATGTACATTGCTTCTATAAGACTGCATTTGTCTTATATAATAATGTGTATAATTAGAATCCATGCCAGGTTTTTTAAATAGAGGTGCACAGGCAAAGTCAAAAACTCCAAGATTCTTGTAGCAAAAACATTTCTTTTAGTTTACTGGCTCTTTGTAGACCAACTGGGTGAGAAACCTAGGCTGCAATCCTAGTATATCCACTTACCTGAAACACCACTGAACCTAACAGGGCTTATGTCCAAGTAAACATGTATAGGATTGTACCATTCATAGCAGGAACATGATGAATTTAATTCTGTAATTTGTATTTTTTTTAAGTGTCCATGGAACGAGTACCTCTGAATCAAACTCTGGATAGGCTCGTCCAATTAAAGAGGCTGTCTTGATTTCTACATGATGGTCTTCACCAATGCAGAGGTAGGCATCATCACCACCACCCTGCAAATAATGCCAAGGAGATGGTTAAGATTGCATTTCCAGGTCATGCAGATCTCCATGTCTGCACAGGGCCTTATTATACAAGCAAGGCAACTGAAGATCGAGAAAGCCTATCGAGCTTTGGCTCACCATTTAAGGATACATTCAGTGAAGCACCTATTTAGCTACCATCAATTCAACCTTAACTTACAAACGTAGAGTGTGGCTGGAAACTCTGGTACTAAGACATTGCAAAGCTTTACCCTTAAGAGTTTGGGAACTCGAATAAGTAGTGAGCTGTCAATAACTGTATTATTACCAGCCCTGCCCACCAATGCAAACAAAGCAGGTTAAAGATTTTAATTGTTTATTGCACTTGCAAACCACTTTTCATTCAAGCAAATCCTATGGCAGTTTACAAAACAAAACTGATTTGATAAAATATAAGTTATCAATAAGACATCTCACACTAAATACTTATTCACTAGTGCACGTAGTCTCAGGGCTGCATTGCATACCATGCAGCTGAAAACACACATTTACTATCGCAAACTCATGGAAGAAAATTTTTGGCTAACTGCTGCTCCTTTGCTCAAATAGCCATATTGAGTATTTTTTGATGGTTAATTCATAAATATAGTTTTAGGATTAGGCCCAGAAAACTATGCAAAACTCCCCAGATGAGTAAAAGGATTTGACGGCAGAATAAAGGTTACTAACCATCCACTGATCATGAGACAATGCAAACGCAGCATAGCCATCACTAGGTCCACTCATTTCAACCAACATCAAATCATGATCTTGTTTGAAGGACAGAAAGAAGCAGTCATTGGCTTTAGGATCACAGCTCAAAGGGTTTCTCACACAGAATTTCTTACTTCCACAGTCTGAAGCACTGAACTAAGGGAAACAAGAAGCCAAGTTATATTACTTAATAGATCACTGCTTGAGAAATAGCTGACATTCTGGAAAAGGCACTAACATAGTTGCAGGATTTAATAGAAAACCATTTCCCACAACCACACATTTCTACCTAGCAATTACAGTTTTTTTTGCCATTATTAAGCTGCAGGCCCCAAATCAACATCACAGCGTTAGAACTCTGTAATTTTGGGTACGCACTACAATCCCACTCTTGTCCTAGGCAGATACTCCATTGATTGTTCAAAACATTCCATTAACAGGAGTATAATTAAAGGCTTTCTGAATCATCCCAAACTGCTCTAGATAGTTACACAAGCCCCATAAAGTTTAGAGTGATTAAAAAGGAGGTCCCTATGGATTTTAATGAGCAGAAAGGATAGAAGTATGTTTATTTTGCAGGAGTCTACGTGCAAAAAGGCTACAACTAATAATCATTTAAAGAGGTTACCCCACAGTTCAGTATTTGAGGTAGCAATATCCATCTACGTTTCAGAAATGGCAAGATTGATAGTGAATACTTGACAAGAACCAAAAGGACTTAAAGGAAGCTCCAGATCTAATCTATAGCTGCTACCCAAAAAGGTGAAACAAGATTCAATATAAATCACATGACAAGTGCCAACAGCATCATGAAGAGGGTTAAAAGTGTGGTTTCATTGTTTGAGAACAACTCCATGAAAAGGCAGGCAACTATTTGAGCCAAGGATTAGACATTCAACAGGGGAAAACATTGAGCCTTGGAAGCAAGATTTCAGATCATCTTGATCCCAATTTGTCATGAAGATTCTTAATGTAAGATTTCTTTTCAGCTAATATACAATTCATGTGTCCAAGATGTGATAAGGTTTAGTAATGTTGGGCACCTCCACACAGCACATCACTGCCACCTGGGAAAAAAACCACACAGTTTGAGCTAAATTCTAGCCCTGGTAGCATGTCTGGTGGGGATGCAGATAAGTTTTGGAGGTTACATTGACACCATGCATTTAAAGCACATTTATACCACTTTAAGAGTCATGACTTCTTTCTTTACCACTCACAGAGCTACATTTCCCAGCACCTTTAACAAACGAACGAACTAACAAATCACTCTCTAGGGGAAGTCCTGTGCTTCAAGTGTATGGTGTGGATGTGACCTAAAAGTCATCTGGTTATGGTGGTATACTTAAAGTCAATCCATGCATGACTCAGCATATGCCATCAGTCAACTGAAAAGGAAGATGGAAAATGAAATTTTGCCTAGACTTCAACATGGGCCAAAAAGGCACCTTCACTTGGGGGACGGGGGGACTGTGTGACTGGACCTCCACCTCTTTTTCAGACTGCAATATTAAATAGAACTTCCCTAAAGTCTGGTCATGAGCTCAGCACTACTTACTGGTTGGGTTAGATGAGAAATGGGTGAAGATGTTGGAGCGGTCACATCAGTAGCCATGGGTGTTGGCAAGGTTGGTGTATTGGGCTGGGAGATTGTAGGACCAGGAATTTTCACCCAAAATATTCTAAATTTTTCTACAACAGTTACTCTGAAAACAAGACAAAAGCTATACTTGAATCAAAATTGTATGTTGTTCTCTTTCACATAAAGTCCCTCTGTAATCCAAAACAGATGCTTCAAACCAGCTTTCCCCAACCTGGTGGGGAAACCTGGTGTTTTGGGGAGTCCTTTTCCATCAGCCCCAGCCAGCATGGCCAATGGTCAGGAATTACTGGAGGCAGCCCAAAAACATGTGAAGAGCACTAGGTTGAGGAAGGCTGTTATAGATCTATTCAGATGTTAATTTACTAGGAAGTGATCTCGGTATACCTCTTGTTGCAAAGGAAAAAATCATGGCTGCCACCAATTATGGGTCTGTCCCAGAAATAATTAGTTTCAAATTACAGTGTGAGATACCAGATGTTTAGTTGGGCAATGGAGGAAGGTTTGTGTACCCAAGACTTACTAGGCCTTACTTACATCTCCCTGCAAGTATTAACAAGGTCTGTGTGTCACAGGAGCCACATATGACAACTGAGTCCCATATTTAAATATTGGGAATTTTGCAAATTTTTGCAGATTGAAGACATTGGCTACTTGAGACTAATGCATAAGGAACTACAAGAACTTAGGCTACTCAGGAAGGTTGACCAAGTCAAAATGCGTTTGGCATTTGAAGGGTTCATAGAACTTCATTGAAGAACATTGATTATTATTTTTATTGCACTGAGTTTTTCATGTTTTTATACACATCATTATATAAAACCCAAAACAAAATAGCTAGAACCAATAATAAAGGTTGTGTGTACAAGCCACAATTTATAAACGCAAAACTCTTAAAACGTTCATAAGGAGAAAAAATGCAAAATATATTATCTGTACTTACATCCTCCAATGATTAAGAAAGTGCAAAATGAGTTGGCAATCTTGGAGAGCTCATTATTGACATACTTTGGAGTCCTGTTTAACTTTTCATTTATTTGTTTTGCATTTACACATTGTTTGGTTAACATTTAGCAGTGTTTTGCATTTTTTGTACTTTGAGTGTTTTCCATTTATAAATTGTAGCTTGTACACACGTCCTTTATTATTGGTCCTGGCAATTCTGTTTTGTGTGTTATGTTGCATCACCCAGAACCCCTCCTTTGTTTCTTGTGTTTATACACATTATTGACATATGATGATTACTATATTTTTGTTCACCGATTCAGACATCTTACAGTTTTGTAGCTATACAGCTTCTGTGCAAGGTTGTAGTTTCTAAGCTTTTATACTTTTGTATCCTTGTTTTTAATCTTTGCTTTTATGATAAGGTCAAATCCCAGGCTTGTATAAATATAGCATACATGTTTTGGCACTACAGCCATTAAGTGGATTCTACAAAAAGGTGGAAAATAGTATATTCTCTCTTTATAGCTGTTTTACCTTGAGTTTTGTATTGTTTAAAACTAGGAAACAGTGCGCTCAGAATAGAAACAAGTTCAAGGCTTACAGGAACATGGGAGCTGCCTTATACAAGTCAGATCATTAGTCCACCTGAATGCCGACTGCACTGACTAGCAGTGGCTCTCCAGGATTTCAAACAGGGCTCTCTCCCAGCCCTACCTAGGAACAGAATCATATAAAGCAAATGCTCTTACCACTGAGCTACGACCCTTCCCCACCCATGAGCTACAGCTTCTTTCACAAAAGCATTGCTACTTTGGTATGTATGTCTTGAAAGGAGACAAAGGCTGCAATCCAAAACACACTTACCTGGGAGAAAATCCCATTAAACCCAATGGAGCTTACTTCTGAGTAGACATGTATTGGATTGCAGCCTACCCAAAGAACATTCAACCAAGAGATTCCAACAGAAGGTGAATTTTTATTTTTAATGCATACTTACAGAAATTGTATTCTCTTTGGTGCATTTCTAGGAGCAATCCAATAGGCATCTAGATGGGTTTTCTTGGATTTACTTCGATGGCTAACAGCTGAATTCTGCAACATACAGATGCCCCGTTTAAACATTACACAATGAGATTATGCAGACTGCTCAGTTTGTGAATCATCTAAATGGCTACAACAGCCTACCACAAGCCACATTTTAATATTTGACTTGTATCATAGGCTTATTGACATCATACCCCGAAAAGGTAATGGTCCTCAGAATGGATTGGAAGAAAATATTTCCCTCACCACCACTAATTGTTTCCAGTGCCAAAAGCAAATCTAGATGTGATCATCTAGTGAGCTTTACACCAAGCAAGATTTAAACCATAGTTTCCATGCATCTAGCCATGATATCATAATTGGAGTCGCATGAATTTTAATTCAAAGTACTTCAAATTGGCTTGCTTCAGACTTGGGGTTGATCTGCATATGTGTTTTACAAAGGTGGAACAAAATCTTCAGAAATATATCCAAAATAGAGAGCAGAGCATGTACCAGTTACCCAGAGAAGACATGTGTTATTTGTTATTTCACATTTCTATGCATTATAACACAATGGGCTGTACTACCCAGAGCTTGGAAAAGTTACTTTTTTGAACTACAACTCCCATCAGCCCAATCCAGTGGCCATGCTGGCTGGGGCTGATGGGAGTTGTAGTTCAAAAAAAGTAACTTTTCCAAGCTCTGGTACTACCGTGTCTTTTACAAAATAAGCGTCCTTGGTTCAAAGTCAACTGAGATACTTTCATCCAAATTGTTTTTAAAAGATGTGTTTTAAATTTTAGTTACTGTAAACCACCCAGAGAGCTTCAGCTATGGGGTGGTATATAGATACAATAAATAAATAAATATACTATGGGAAGCACAAAATAAAAATCTCCATTTAGAGATTTCCAAGTCAATTTCTAGTATAGTACCAGCCATTGACCATCTTTCACAGGGACACACCAGTAGTGGGAGCCCTAACATTGAAACGTTGCCTGTAAAGGAAAAAATTATGATAATCTCAAGACCAAACTTTAATCAGTTTCATTTATACAACCTTAAGAAGTAAAAAAAAAGAAGGTATTTCAAGAATCAAATGAATTATTCCTCCTATGGCATGCTTATGTTCCAAGTAGATACAGACAGGAAAGAAAGTAGCATCAGCTGCTGCAAGGCTAATCAGTATAGGTCTACTAGACAAGCCTGCTTCCTAAAGCCATCCTGAAGAGGCAGGATCCCTTACCTTGGCTCGCCCACAAGTGAGGAGCTGAGATATTTTCTTGTTGGCTAGGGCAAATGAGCCAATGGCAGGGCCCCCCAGGTTCGCAGCATCGCGAGCTTGTAGAAAAAAGCCTTCAAAGACAGGCCCAGACAAAGTAACTGAAACCAAAAGCAGAGGGAGAAAAGAGATACGCTTCAGTTACATTACCAACCCTAACCTAATAGGCAAATACCCTTTAGCTCACATACAGGTGGTCTAATTAATGGACTGGGGAGTCACAAGCGGCCTTTCCAAAAGTTATCTACAAGCCACATCTTTTAGGAGTGCATGCATGTGTTCTCACGTGGGTGGGTGTACCCCTGTATAAGTGGCTCTAGCACCTGAACTAGACACTACACAAACACCCCTATAGCTACAGCCTAAAAGAGGCATCATTGTGTTCTCCTTCCTCTCACACATATGCATCCCCTCAATTACCTACGTCCAGTTTCCTGACACTGCAAGTTGCTCAGGGCCACCGCTGCCATTGGCATACCAAGGCAGCTTCCTCAGACTGCAGATTCAGCGGAGGGGGAGCAAAGCTGTGGCGATATATTGGGAGGACAGAGTGGTGTGTGCCAGGCGGTCTGCCCTCCAATCACTAAGGCAACCTTCTGCCCTTACAGTGGAGGATACTGTTGTCCCATCACCAGTGTGGAAGTTGTATCATAGGGTACCTGACATGGGAGGGTGCCATCTTCTCCTTTGCCTTGAGCAGCAAAGTATCTTGGGCCAGTTCTGGGATTTCTCCACCAGCAGCAGTCAAAAGTGTGGTGTAGGGTCAAGAACCTCACAGTTCAGACCACAGGCAAGCTATACAGTATTATCAAGCAATGTGGGCAAGCCACATGATCCTCATTAACATCTAGTTCTGACCTCCCATGTGTATGCACTCTGTTATTTCCATGATGTCACAAGCGCCTCTTCAACGTACAAGAATGAAAACAGATTCGATTCCTTTCTTGTGTGGACATGTCTTTCCCTGGAGAGAGATCTTACACCTATGATCCTTTTGAAAGCCAGCTCTGGCTGACACCACTCAGTGGCAAGGAATCAGGTGAACTGGAACACAACCCACAGGGCTGCTAGCTTAAAAAAAAAAGCTAACACTGGCCCCGCTCATTCCTTAACAGCAGCTAGGCACACAGAAATTTAAGTAAAGTTTTCCCCGCTAAGAAGAAACAACTAATCCCAAGCTGAATTGCTCATCTATCTGATTTTTCCTTACACAGGCAAATAGCTGACATCTCAACTCCCCAACCATCTCAACTCCCCAACCTATATAATTTCCCCTGATAACTATTGCTTCCATGAAAAGAAGAAGCTGGATGTATATTTTGCTCTAGCTGCTATCAAAAACAGGGACTGCTGATATCACATTCCTATAAATATTTCTGTGCTCCATGTTCTGGATTAGACTATTGCAATGAACTGTATGTAGGGCTGCCCTTGAAAGCAATTTGGAAGCTGAAAGTGATGCAGAATGCAGTAGCCAGGTTGTAGGTAGAGTCGGCTGTGAGACTGCATACGATACCTGGTCTGAAGCAGCTGCACTGGTTGCCTATTAGCTTCCAGCCTAAATCCATGAGTGTTTAAAGCCCTAAATGACTTGGGCCCCAAATATATGGAAGAGTGCCTCCTTCACTACAGACCAGCTCAGGAATTAAGATCAATGAAGGAGGCCTTCCTGGTACTTCTGCGGCTCCAAGAGGTCTCAGGGGTGATGGGTCATGAGATGGTCTTCTCAGTAGGGGCCCCCAAGAATGTGGAACTCTCTGCCCATAGAGATGCATCTAGCAACATCTCCTGACAGCTTCCATCAGTTGCTGAAGACATACCTCTTTAATTTGGCCTTTGAGAATTGAGTTTTGTGTCCTTCCTGTAATGTGTAAATTATTGTTTTGAGGATACAAGAGGTTGTGGTTTCTATTGCCATTCTTAATTGTATAGCATTTTTATACATTACAACCTGGCCGGGGAACTTCTGGTGAAGCACAGGTAAGAAATACAGTCATTAACACAATAGCAAGGCTACTCTCAAGCAGGGCTGGAGTCATGGGTCAGTATTGTCGGGTACCTGCCAAGGCCCACATCACCACCAGCCCTGTCGCTTTG
The DNA here is from genome assembly GCF_030035675.1 of Rhineura floridana. Classification (NCBI taxonomy): domain Eukaryota; kingdom Metazoa; phylum Chordata; class Lepidosauria; order Squamata; family Rhineuridae; genus Rhineura; species Rhineura floridana. Next base: position 122,647,784 of record NC_084485.1, on the reverse strand, counting down.
CTCCTCTTCCTCCGCGACAGTGCTTCCTGCTCACCCGCCCCTTCCGAGCAGAGGCAAGAGCAACAAAAGAAACAGTTGCAGCCTCTGTGTGCCTTGCCCTCTCCTTCCAAGGAGTGGTGCAGATTGGACCCCAAAAAAGAGGGCAAGTGCGTGGGCAGGGATGGCACAAGCAAGGGGGAGCTGAGGGCATCTTACCCACAAAACCTGGAGCACGGCACCCAAGTATTTGAAGAAGGCAACCGCAATCGTGGAAGACAGAGATGTACTTTCTTGCCACAGATGGCAACAAGACAAGAAGATCGTACATACCTTTCACATGATCGCCCGGTTTAAATTCTGTCACATTTACTTCAATGGTGTGCTTCAGAAATTGCTGAGGCGAAGAGTGTCCATGAAGAGGCATCATACTATTGCAAGCCTCTTCCACTTTGCCATCTGGGTATCCAGCTGATGGGCCAGGAAGGCAGGCAAGCACCCAAGCAATTAAAGCTATTCCAGGAGATTCCATCTACCAAAAAGGAACAGTGAGACCAACATTTCTGAGAAGAACAGACTTGGGAATATACTTTTTTTAATATTTTACATAAGCCTTTTGATTGGAAGAAATAGAAGGTCATTGCTGGGAATCCCTCCTTTAAAGTAGGATGCTCTACGTAGCCAGTTTATCAGATTTTTCCCCATATACCTTTTTCGCATCTTTGTGTATCCTCACCACAAACCTATGAGGTAGGCAGAGGATAGTGAGTTTCATAGCAGAGTTGAGATTTGAATCTAGGTCTCTACAGCCCAAGTACAACACTGTAGCCACTATGAGGCACTGTCTCTCCTTTACCTATTATCATCTCACACTTGCAAGATTTAGACACCTGCAATTAACTCAGTTTCTTTCCCAACTGAAGGCAGGATAGCCATGTTTTCTTGAAGTGCCTATAATAACCTTTAGAAGGTTCTGCAACTGAGCTGTAATTCAACAAACCTACATGTTTTGGGTTACATTATCTCCTCTGTCTAAGAGCTCTGCTCCAAAGGAAGATCTGGTCCCATTTCTATTTTAATATAATATATAATCCAGACAAGACAGATGTTGGTGGTGGTTGGGGCAGATGGTTCCTCTGACCAGCAGAGTGGTGTGTAGCCTACTCAAGATGGGGGGGTCACACACCCTCTGAAGGAGGGGGTTCATAGTTTGAGGGTTCTCCTGGATCCATTGCTGCTTCTTGAGGGACAGGTGGCCTCAGTGGCACAGAATGCCTTCCTTCAGCTTAAGCTGGTGGCCCAGCTATGGCCCTATCTGGACAGGGATAACCTGACTACAGTAATCTATGCTCTGATAACTTCAAGGTTGGATCATTGGAATGCACTTTACATGGCCCTATCTTTGAAAACCATTCAGAAGCTTCACTTAGTGCAGAATGTGGCTGCCTTGAACCAGTCAACCATTGGGCAAACAGTCATAACACCAATTCTGTTTCAATTACACTGGCTGCCTGTACACTTCCAAGCATTGGTTTTGACCTATAAAGCTCTCTACAGCTCAGGACCCTAATATCTTCTGAAATGCCTCTCCCAATATGAACTGAGACCCTTAGATCTACTTCTGAGGCCCTTATCCAGATCCCACTCTCTGAGGGAGGCTTGGAGAGTGGTGACAAGGAAGAAGACCTGTTGAGTTGTTGCTTTTAATTTGTGGCATGCACTCCTCACTGAGATCCGCCTGGCCCCTACATTGACATATTTTCAGGGCACGGTAAAGACTTACCTTTTTCGCAGGCATTTGATAGACTGAGATGATGTTGTTTGTAATAGTGTTCTGCCAAAGCTTTCTGTGACTGTATGGAGGTGGTGGTTGTTTTATTATTTTGTTTTTATGGTATGGTATGTCTAGTTTTGTTTTTAACAATGTTGTAAGTCACTTGGAGACCTTCGGGTAACAAGCAACCAATAAATCTAATAACAACTTACTGAAGACAACTTCAAATGAACAGTTGCTTTTACCATGCAGGTTACATCCTTCCCGATTTTGGTCACTTCCAGATGGCCTGTTTATTTGACAATTTAGCCCAATTTATTTGTGCACCTGGAGGTTGTGTGTGACATCCACCATTTTTTGAGCATCCATTCCATTTGTTTGCAGAGAGGTTATGTGACTGTTATCCCACACTTTCCAGTGCAATCTCTCATCATTTTCCTTATCCCAAGATCCAGAGAATTTTGGAAGCAGGTTTGCTGCGCAAGAGCATCAAATCCACTTTAGTTGTACATCTTTAACATGCTGGTATGTGATGAAATCCCATTCACAAAATAGCAACAGTCTGAATGTGGCCTTTTAAGTGCTATTTCTCTCTACTTCCCACCCCCCTTCTCCCTACTGATATTTATGCCAAGCATCACACAGCTCAAACAGGCTACGAGTGTCATCTATAAACCTTTCTTATCTGAGCCCCCGTCAACTGATGTGATGCTATGGAATGTTCACTCACTCTTCAACTACTGAGCAAAAATATCAGCTATAGAATTCTTAGAAAAGTAGCTGCTTCTGTACATACACACAAAATGTGCACTCTTACACAGAAAAAAGCCTTACATAAAGCACAGGAATTAAAAGGTTGCTGTTTTGACATAGAAGGATGCTAAGCAGGTAAGAAGGTTCAGGTCTGGGGAGGTAAATGAAGGAAAGACCAGAAGCTGGCAAAGTAAAAACAAGGAGCTCAGATGTCACAGGTATACGAGACAATGGGCTGAGCAACAGAAAGTAATTTTCAAGATATGGTGTGTCCTTCTCCCAACCCCCATTATTGCACCCACCCAAGCTTTTGGAATTGAGCAAAAGGTTATTCAATTTAGAAAATTAAGCACTGAAATCTCTTTGCCTGGATTCAAGTTTCAAGTAGCTGGTCTGCAGCCCTAAACTCACGAGTTGCAGAGGACAAATTCCTCCTGTTATGAACAATTTAGTAAGACCAGCTCATACCTGAGGAAACAGAGACATCATCAGCGAAGCTCTTTGGAGTCAAAAAGAAAAGCAGAATTTTTACACAAATATATAATGTGGGGAGGAGCTTTGACCCCTAGAATCAACCCTTCTTAGCTTTGAAGGTTAGACTCTTGCACTAGTAGCGTTCCTCCCAATGATAGCACCATATGGATTTAAAGATAACAGCAAACAGCTGGTGACAAGCATACTGAATTCCATTTGCCTTAAGAGAACCAAAATGAAAGTCTATTTCTCTTTTTTATGCCCTGCAGCATCAGTGATCAACCAGGAGTACTTTGCATTAGAGCTTTATAAGCATCCAGACTTTTAATGTTAGCTGCTAGAAGAGTAATCAACCCAAGAGCTCTGTATGTAGCCAAGCATTTGTTTTATACTACATGTTGAACTTTCATCTCTCACACTAGGGATGCAGATACACCATATGTTTAAAGCACACTGCTTCCCCCTAAGGATCCTGGGAACTGTTAGGGGTGCTGGGAGTTGTAGCTCTGTGAGGGGTAAACTACAGTTCCCAGGATCCTTAGGGGGAATCCATGTGCTTTAAATATATGGTATGTACACAGTCATAATGGGGAAACTCCTGTAACTGCAAACACTAATGTGGGACTCCCAGTCAGTCCTATAGATGAAATTGCTACAGTTCATTACTTACGGCTGAATTGGATGCACAGGTTTCATAAGCTATACTTGATCTTGTCTGTTGTTAGCAGTGGTACAACTAGGGATGGACCACAGGGCCAAAGTCTACTGCCCTTAAGCCCTGGGAGGGCCCAAAATGGCCACAGAGAGCAGCTGACAACGGGACAGCAGCAAACAGGCTCAGGGCTTATCCAAACGGAGCGGGATAATCCACGGTTTCCATATTCGGTTTGTCATCTGATAGTCCTCACTTTGCCTTTTAGTTCGCTCTTTCCCAATTAAAAAAAAATGCTTTTTTGCACCTGCACACAAGCAGGCTTGAAACCAACCAGCAAACCTTTTCTTGTTTGTATTTGCGATATTACACTTAAAGGAATGTATGCTTTTCTGATTTGAAGCAAAAACCCCAGCAAGTAGAATGAAATTGACAAAGCTTTTGGGAGGCAGGCTGAAACTGACCACCACCCCTTTCTCGCTTGCTGTGTATTGCAGATCTCACCCAGAGTGGCTGCCCAGTTTGCAGGCTGGCAAAAAATAAAATGCATCTGCGCAGTAGTTGCAGACACCCCCCCATTGCGATGATTGGTTCAATTTTCCCAGGCTTATTCTCGCACATGCGCAAAAGTGCAGATACGTGATTGGCTGGAATGAGAAGGGGCAAGGGGAAACACCCAAGAACCGCCCATCAGCTGTAAAGTCCGCTGTATTGCATCCTAACTCCTGAAGGCACAGCGGATGATTCCCGATTTTAAACAGCAAATCGCATTTTTGCCGGTATTGCAAGGAGCGGATTTAACCCGCGAAAATGCGTAACAGCGCGAGACGTCATTTGGACGACCGAAAAATAATGAACACACATAGCGGGCTTGTCACACATTTTACAGTCGTCTGGATGAGCCCTCAGTGTCAGCACCTGACTCAAAATAGGCATGCCAGAGCCCACCAGGATTGTCCCTAATTGCTGGAGCATCCTCTTTTTATTTTTAAAGGCATTTTATAGTCAGGAACTGCCACTTACAGATGCTCAGTTTATTACTTTTTAAAATATGTTATCCTTTTTTACAAAAAGAAAATGATGCTTATTTGGGATCAGGGCAGCAGAATTATACTCATTTTTTCCCCTTGAAACCATTGTGGTGGCATGATTTAGGCAAGTTTTAAATGCAAGATTGCTGCTTCTTTTTTTAATCAGGATTGGCAAGCTTTTTGTGTTCATGTAGCACGATCAGAACTGTAGAGACAACTGTAAAAGCATGAAATGATGTGGTGTGGAGAGGTGTTAACGGTGTGCTTCACAACTGAAGCAACACATATGGCTGCCTAAAGGCCACCACCCACCACGTCCATTAGATCCAGGGTTTAAAGTTACCTAGCTGCACCACTGGTTGTTAGCCATGAACTAGTTCTCTCTCACTCACACACAAATTTGTGTCGAACCATTTCATGAATACAGATACAAACAAGCAAGCTTCATTTCATGTTTCAGTTATTCAAGAAGACACATTTGTAAAGAAATCAATGAACTTACATTTTCCTTTTAATGGCAGTCATTACTCTGAAAAGAGTACATGATTCACTGATCATAAATCATCAGTGTGGGAAAACAGAGTTACTCACAAGACAATGCTTGGAATTCCCCAGGCAGGGAAAGCAGGCATCTAGTCAACAAATTACTGACAAATTACTGTTCTGAAAAAACAATCAAAAGACTTGGATAAAAATATCGACTTGGAGGTAGGGGGCAAAGCATGATATCACTATGGCAAGACTGGAAGTAGAAACAGTAGAGTCTCATAGCATCTTTAAAAAACAGCTGTATTAGGGCATAAACTTTCATGATGAAGCGGAACTGAAAAAACGGTAAAAAGGTAACATATTAAGAGCGTTACGCCTTAAACCGAGTCAGGTCATTGGTCCATCTAGCTCAGAATTGTCTCTACACTGACTGCCAGCAGCTGTCCAGGGTTTCAGACAGGAGTCTTTTCCCAGGATTGAAACTGGGAACTTTTGCATGCAAAACAGGTGCTCTATCACTGAGCTACGGCCGGCCTCCTAAGAGAATGCTGCCCAGACTATTTCAGTTATTGCAAGATTAAGATGACCAATTTGGACTTTGTAAGCTTAGCTCCACACGCCAAGTCATAAAAGAGCTTGCCACTTGACAAGCCTAAGTAGAAGCCAGCAAGAGACACATTAAGTCAGCCTTTTACAGGGCCAGATTTAGTTAAAATGGATCAGAAAATAACTGTATAGAGGTAACACCCAATTTGTGTTCAGACTTAGTCTTTCACGTCATTATTTACTGAGACCCAAACATTGATGACCATTAAGTCACAGTCCCTTGGAAATGCAAGGTTATCAGTAAAAGGTTAGTGTTCCATTTATCCGCCACACTCATACTTCCTCCATGAATCTCAGTGCTATAAATGGGAGCCTCCAGACTATCAGTATTTTGTGGGAGGGATTCAGGTGCATACTGGAACAAGATTTGCACAGTTAAAGTGGAGTAAAGCGCTCTGCTGTCCTTCTGCAACAAATCCTCTTTTAAAAAAACCTTTCTGCAGTTTGGAAAGTGACAGGGAAATGCATTGACAAATGTGGGATGAACAAATGACTAGCGGGAAGACATGGTGCAGGATGAATGCCCATTATCATGTTCGGTAAAGAGTGGACATGGTCTAACCACTTTTAAAGCAAGTCAGGATGAAACCACAGGTCATCTGCAGGAGCTGTATGTGAAGCTTATCCCATTTTATCCATATAGACTTCCTGCTAAGAAAGTTAGCCTGAAAGATAGCAGCTTTACCCCACGAGCACACATACAGAAAAGTTTCATAGCCAGGAGAGATTAGAGCCTAGAACACTGAAATTCAAGTTTAGCACATCATAAACTAGTTAGTTTATTAAACTACTTAGATGCCTTTTTCTAAAAGTAGACTCAAGGCATCTTGCAACGGATTCAGATACGGAAAAAGTTTAAAAAATAAAAAATAAACCCACAAAGACATAAAATCACCAGGAAACACCAATTAACATATGGGCAATATTTCAGAAATTATGCCACATTAGCTGTAAACCTTGAGTTAATGACATCACAGTTATCTTAGACTGCAAGTAATATTTACACTATAAGCTTGTGACTCCATGCAGAGTGGACATGATTTTAGCACCTTGAAGGCTGCAGAGTCAGCCAGAGTTCTAGTATTCACTAGAACTGTAGCATTCCAGAATAATCAAAAACCTTTTTAAAGAAACCAGATTTTAAGTTTAAATTTAAGACAATTTAATCTATTCTGACCACATAGTTAGGAAGTTTGGGACTGGAAAGTCTTAGAAATCTGACTGTAAATCAGAAGGGTGAAGAAAGGATTTTGTCTCAAAATAGTTGAGATTGTTGTTGTTATGTGCCTCCAAGTCGACTACGACTTATGTAGACCCTATGAATCAATGACATCCAAGAGCATCTTTCATGAACCACCCTGTTTTCTGAGTAGATATGCATAGGGTTACACTGTACTTCAATAAAAAGAGCTCAGTGGCTAAGGGAGTAGTAGCACATTCTTCAGAGGCTTTTTGAGACATTCGGTAAAGCACACAACTAAAGAAAATAGATCTAGTTTTTCAGATAGGAGTTTGACCAGGTTATCCATTTGATCTTTGGCCCCTTGCCATTAACAGGGGTGCTTACAGGCAGTTAAGGCATCTATATAGGCCCTTAAAGCTCCAAAGTCCCCATAGACAGACATTTCCACAGGTTATACACATGATGCAGATACAACCAGCCTATTATCTCCTCACACACCTAAGCGCAGTGAAGAATCTAGGAGGATCTCATTGTCATTTTATTGTAAAATAGAAATTGTTTTGATTGACAGTTGGAGATTATCTGGATCCATTTCAATCGGGCTTCAGGCCTGGACATGGGACTGAAACAGCCTTGGTCGCCTTGGTAGATGATATGAGGAGGGCGTGGGATAGGGGCGAATGCACCTCCCTTGTCCTCCTTGATCTCTCAGCGGCTTTCGATATCATTGACCACGTTATCCTCCTGGACCGCCTGAAGAAGTTAGGCATGGGGGGCACTGTATTGCAGTGGTTCCATTCCTTCCTCTCTGGTAGGTACCAAAGAGTGGCATTGGAGGATGAGGTCTCGGATCCTTGGCCTCTCACTTGTGGGGTGCCACAGGGTTCCATCCTCTCCCCGATGCTGTTCAACATCTATATAAAGCCGCTGGGGGCAATCATCAGGAGATTTGGGCTGCAATGTCATCAGTATGCGGATGACATGCAGCTCTATCTCTCATTTAAATCTTCACCGAGGTTGGCTGTAGAAACCCTGCCCAAGTGCCTGGAGTCGGTGAGTGGCTGGATGGGAAGGAATAAGCTGAAGCTGAACCCTGACAAAACTGAGGTACTGTTTGTGGGAGACAAAGGAAGGCTGGGGGATATGGACCTGGTGCTCAATGGGCTACGATTGCCCCTGAAAGACCAGGATCGCAGCCTGGGGGTCATTCTTGACTCCCAGCTGTCCATGGAGGCTCAAGTCTCGGCTGTGAGCCGGGCGGTGCTGTATCAATTCCATCTGATACGAAGGCTGCGCCCCTACCTTCCCAACCATCTGCTCCCACCGGTAGTACATGCCCTGGTCACCTCTCGCCTAGACTACTGTAATGTGCTCTACGTGGGGTTACCCTTGAAAACGGTCCGGAAGCTGCAACTGGTACAGAATGCGGCGGCTCATCTGATTAAAGGCAGCTGCCGGCAAGATCACATCACTCCAGTGCAGAAGGAGTTGCACTGGCTACCGGTTGTTTACCGGGCCCAATTCAAGGTGTTGGTTTTGACCTTTAAAACCCTATACGGTTTTAGCCCAGTCTATCTGAAGGAGCACCTCCAGCATCGTCAGGGATGCCGCTCAACAAGATCAGCCTCAGAAGACCTTCTCTCGATCCCACCGGTTAAAACAGCTAGACTGGTGAGGACTAGAGAGTGGGCTTTTTCAATAGTGGCCCCCACCCTGTGGAACTCTCTCCCAAATGATCTCCGCCATGCCCCTTCTATGATGAGCTTCCGCTGGGCCTTGAAGACCTGGCTCTTCAGGCAGGCTTTTGGGGTGGGTTAGGTTTTTACTGTTATGGTTTTAAATTTTAACGTTTTAATGTATTGTTTTTTATCTTGTACGTCGCCCAGAGTGGCTGGACAACCAGCCAGATGGGCGACTAATAAATTTAATAAATAAATAAATAAATAAAATACAAGAACTTCTGTTTAAGAAGCTTCCTACATTTCGGTTTCTATTTTTAGAAAAGTTTGAAGTTGTCACCATCCTATATACTTTGGCTATATACTTCTGCAGATATGGCCAAGATAATCTCCCTAGCTTGGTTTTATATTATTCTAGAGTTTGTTTGCAAGTTAAGTATATTACAGGGGAAGCCCATTCTCCAGCTCGCTTATATACTGTAGGTTTGGGACAATATATCCGTTAACATAGATGTTGTGGTTGCTGTGAATACTTTTTTTTTAAGTGACATTTGAGTGCTGACAACTTGCAATATCCTCCAAATGCCAAGATGGTAATGAGGACAAATGAGATTACCACCTCCTCACTGCTGCCCAGCTTCTAAGCTTCACAGGGGAATCTGGTTAGAGACAGAAGACAGTGGATAAGGAGGCTCTTATGAATTGTTATGCATGATCATTCCAAGGTCCATAACACACCAACAGTGAGCCGGAACAACAGTTTGGAGACTCAAATGTTAAATCAATAGGAAGAACTTCATAACCACAGCTTGGAAAAATTACTTTTTTGAACTACAACTCCCATCAGCCCAATCCAGTGGCCATGCTGGCTGGGGCTGATGGGAGTTGTAGTTCAAAAAAAGTAACTTTTCCAAGCTCTGTTCACAACTATAAGAAAAGCGTAGCCAGGAACACTTTACTCATTACCAAGAGAGACAAAATAGAACACAAAAGTTGCATATTCTAATTTATTTGTGTAGATGCAAGTTCAGAAATTATTAATATGATTTCAACAGAAATACATCTCACCATGGCAGCGGCGGGGGGGGGGCTGTGACCAGATGACCTGCTCATTCCACTGTCCAGATGCTAACTGATGATAAGCAACTTTAAGGTCCATGCTCTTCCTTGTTAGGGTTCTTATTTTTTAAACCAGACAGCCCTCCAAACAGAGGACAGACTTCAGGAAATTAGGGCGCATGGCCATCTTCTGCCTTAAGGTTTTCATCTGAAGATTTTAATGCATTCTCAGATTTGTTGGTCCATATCAAAAATGGGGAATCTGTGGCCCTCTAGATGTCGCTACACTACAATTATCGTCCTGGACCATTGGCCATGCTGGCCGGGGCTGATGTGAGTTGGGCTCAAACATTGAGAGGGCACCTTATTGGCTTCCCCTATAGTTGGGAATTGGCACCACCTCCTGAGCCACCATTCTGCATCCAGCTGCAGTTGGCAGGCCTAAAGGCTGTAGCGGGAGAGGGAACCTTAAGTCTGCTCATGCTTGAAAGAAAACTGACAAGGACCCTGTCAGTTTTCATACACATGTCTGAGAAAGGCTTTATCCATGTGCTTATTGTTTTAAGAGGCTATGGTACTTCAGATTAGTGAAACAGACACAGTATCCATCTTAGTTTCCATGTTATACATTTATGACATGGTGGGATTGTTTGTTTGGAGTTAGCAGAATATTATCTAGACCTGCCTCTAAGATTGGCTCTAAGCTGTCAGCATGTTGCAGGAGGCATTCAAGCATTTACCAGAAATTTACATTTGCGCAATAAAGGTCCATTAATGCACTGTATGCCCTGGTACAACAAATCAACTAAAAAAAACAGAGACTTTTTGTGTTTAGACAGTGATAGGAAGATGAACTGAAAAGTCAAGGATGAACAAATGGTTAACAGGAAGCTGTATGAACACCAGGCAGGAAGCAAATTAGGATGCATGCTCACTATCGCATAAGCATCCCGCAAACAAATCAGAATGAATGCTCAATAAAGATATCACCTGGAAGAACCCTACCTCCATTTGTACATTAGAGGTACTTTATCTACCCCTGCTTCATACTGTTCAAGTGCACCCACCCGTCAACTTCCAGACTATGGTTTGTTTCATTTATATATTTCACATTTTAAAAGAAAAAGCTTCCAAGCATATACATTAATAATTTTAACTACCAATTTTGTTACTATAAGTAAACATCATGTACCATCCACTAATGGACCCAATACTGAACAACAATGTAACCCATTTTGCTTCACTCTATATTCAGCATTATTCTTTCTTGCTTCACAATATGTCGTGAAACAATGAGATGAAATATTAATGGGACCTCAGCCATTTCCCATATGGTTTCCAAAATTCTAACATACCATCATCCTTTGTACCCTCTGTCAATAGAAAACATATTAACAAGTAACATGTTCATATTTATCTAATGCTGATTTTTTTTCAGACTACATTCTAAGAAATCCTTGGGTATCCTCTATAAGATGACCTGTAAAAGGAAGGCAAAGTTTCTTCTCCATTCTTGATTTTGCCTTGCGTTAGGGCATACTCCAAGGTGCTCCAAGGGCATGCTCCAAGGTGCACCCTCGGTTTCAACAAAGTAATGGAGAGGCCCAACAGGCCTAGCCTGAGTCTTGCCTAACCCAAGGGCACACCCAGGTTAGAAATCTCTGCAGCATACAGGAGTTTCTGGATTTGCCTGTCAATACAGAAAAGACTCCCTGAAGGTAGGAAGTGTGAAAGCCTAATGCGTACAAGTTTTCTTCCTACTAACAAGACCCCCTCCCCTAACGGATATATACAGAACTCCCACCCACAACTGTGAACTTTGGTACAGTCAGCACATACTGAAACAGTAATAACCAATTATATAGGCGCTGAATCTAGATTTTTTGCATTTGAGAGTTTCTTCCACATTTGCTGAAGTGGCATACAGCTCTTTGCAAGATATATGTTCTTAAAATACTTTAGCTTAATACTTTTTTAAAAGAAAAAAGAAAGAAAAAGCACAGGATTTGCTTTACTACACCAAGGGCATCCAACACAGTACTTTCCACAAAGCTGTCTTATAAGAGTCATCTTGTAGTTAAGCGTTTGAAACAGCATGACATTTTACACCACACAAAATATACACCTATCCTCTTAAAACAAGGATTAGTAAGACACCCGTTTCTTACCTTAAGGAACACTGTAGCACAAACCTGACTGCTAAACCTTACACACACAAACAAAAATTAAAGTTGGCAATTCTCTGATAGGCAAATCGTCAAGCCTCACTCCTTCGAACGTGCCGGCAACAGCAAAGAAACACGCTTAGCCCGCTCTTATCTTGCAGGACACTCTTCCTGCTTTTCGACACCTCTTCAGAGGTGGGTGGAGCCAAGCAAATTTAAGGAAAAAAGCAAACACGCCCTTGAAGAAGCTGTGGAGAAGAATGCCGGGCGGAGGGAGGCGGGATAACACCACCTTTTAAAACAGGAAGGCAATCCCCCTCTGAATACCGCTTACCATGAAAACCCTATTCCTGGGTCGCCATATACCCTGATTGACTTGAAGGCAGTCCGTTTCCATTTTGATCAAGGGTGTATCTACTCGGAAGCAAGTTCTACTAGTAACAAACTGTATTGCAATCCAAGCCATAAGCCTTATGCAAATACATATACAGATATAAACAATATATTAAGAGTATGTCAGCAATATATTAAAACAGAAAAGGCAGGATACGCCTATAAAACTGTTAACCAAGGATAAAAAGCTCCCTCAGTTTTTGTGCGGCAATCGCAAAATTTGCGACCGCGAGGGAAACTGATCTAGAGTAGTCCGATAGAAGTATAATTACCTTAATCTCATCAGGGTAAGATACTATTGGTTCTAAAAGTGTTTTGAAGAATTTTTTTCTAGGTTGTTCATAGAGAGGACAGTGTAGTAAATAATGATCAATTTCGTCTACAGCAGTACAGCCTATGAACATTGACGTGAAGCCAGAGGGATGCCTTTATACCTGCCATCTAGAAAGGCAGAGGGCATAGCTTGGAATCGGAGAGCTGTAAAAGCTCTTCTGATTTTAACTCTATCCAGAGTATCAAGATAGTTGGACATAAAGTGGTTTAGTTTAAAGCGTGGGTACCAACGAGAGTAGGGGTTCTACTAAGTACCGTGAGAATTCCAGCAAGAGATATGACCCTTGAAATACATAGTTCCCCGTATTGAACGCGGTGGGGCTTGCTTCATTAGAGCAAGTGTGTTCATTAGAGCTGCGCTGCCGATTTCTTATGCAGAGTTACCTGGAAGAAAGCCCCAGTGAACAGGACAATCGATGGGAGGTGGGGGATACACCCAACAGCAATCCTACACCAGGGGACGGGGGTCAAGCGCTCCCCCAAACAAGTCCTAGTGTATTTCGCCTACTTAGAAATACACTTTGCCCCCGCCCAGCAATTTTTTTTCTGGTGCCTTTGCTGGTCCTGCGTCCACTTACTCGGGAGTAAGTGCCCCTGAACTCTGCGGGATCAGGTTCAGCACTCTCTTTTCGACAGTCTTTCAATTAAGAGGCGATGAGTCCCTAAGCACGTTTGCTTAAGGGTCACTTCAGTGACTTGCCACCACCCTCACCCAAAAGTCCTCCAAGAGAGAAAACCAAAGCAATTTCAAAGATTGGCCAGCCCATTCAACAAGCTCAGGCTGTTTTTTTGTTTTTTGTTTAATGTATGTTTGAAGCTGCACTGACTACATGCTTCTTAAGTAGTTGCAGAACAAGGGTTAGGGCTACCTGCCTCGCTGGGATTCTCCACTTTAACCCTTCACGCAGTCATTTGCAGAACAGCTGCTAAGAAATGCTGTTTCCCAGTCCTGTGCAGGATCATGGAGCAAAGGCCTGGTATGGCTTCCTTCTTCCAGAGCTTCTCCAGCCAGCCCCTTTGCTGACTGAACTGTTTGTTTATTTGCTTGCATGGGGCCTGCCTGGAGGTGATATTTGATTCATTTGTAATTATTACAATTATTTATACCCTTCTTTTCAGGATATACATGCTGACAAGGTGACTTACAAATAGTCAATTACTGTACATATTTAAAAATACAATAAAATATTAACATAACAAAAACACATCAGGAACCTTCCCCTATGGTGGTAGGTGGTGAAATAGTGGTCTGTTATCATGAAAGCCCATAAGCCCATGCCTGTCAGCAGCACTGTTTGGCATGGCTTTGGGGGAGGTTAGGGTGAAGTCAGGAGAAGGTGAGGATGGACTTTCCATATGATGACCTGGCCTGTCTTCTGTTTTGCAGGGCGTTCTTCTGCTTTCACCAGTTTCCTTGGCCATCTTCCCCTCAGCTTGACTCTGAGATGAAAAACCAGCCAACCAAGGCAAAAACAGCCTTGGAGGGATCCCAGCAGGCAGGAGAAGAAGAAATCAGGTACACACACACCATCACATCCATTGATTCTCTCCAACAAATGCCCATCTCCGCCAGCCAGGATTAGCATTAACTCGGCAAACAATGGTTCAAAACACATGCTTTGCCAAGGTAGGCTCTGAGAGAGATACTTTCTCACTCTCCTGTTCAAGACTCATAGATTGATATCACTTGCAGAGAGCATGTGGGCACTGACTATCACCTACTGTTTGTGTGCATGTGTGAAAAACAGAAATGTGATTTTAAAATTGTTGTACGGGTTGAAATCAATTTACGGCCATTCTGGGAGGTGAATTTACAGTTGCTTTTCAATCTTTATCTTTTTCTTCCTGTGGACTCATGCATTCTGAAGGCAAGGAATATGGGGAATGCAGAGTAGTTACTGTGTAATTTCTATCCAGTCCTCTTTTTAATTAAATCAGCCAGAAGCCTAGAATTTTAGCAGGACACAGAACTGTAATTATTCTTTGCAATGACCTATCTCATTATGTAGGTATTGGAGAAGATCTATACTGTAATTCCCAAATAGCATCAGATTGTTAGCTCATTTCTTTTATGAACCTTCAAGACAGAGACCCTACATATAACATCTACTGAAATACAGTATAAAACAACTTACATTTCAATAGTAGTACAAGAGAGTAGCATCCACTTAACAGAAATAAAAAGGTATAAATTAATAGATTTACACAATAGAGGATAAAATAGGAAATCAAACACATTTTGAGTAAGTTCCTCATTGGGGAAAACTTGGTTTAAAAATATCCTGTTCAAAACCATGGTAGTATAGCTATTGCATAAGAAAGTAGGGTGTTTTTTTTCCTGATCATGGAAAAGAGCTGTGATCTTCATGATGTGTTGCTCATGTGAGCAGATCAGTCATATGAGCAGTTAGTTGCATTTAATAATAACATAAGAATTCACCCTTACACTTCAAATAGCAATTACATTCAGCAATCAGTACAAGACCCAAAATTATAGTCTGCAATCACTCTTACCAAAATCTTTATTTAAAATTACTAAAAACACCAGGAATGTCATGTTCCTTCCCTGATAACAATTTTATACTTATATAAGGATGAACTTTTTAATAATAAGGGAACTACAGTTGGAGCCATTGTGGTGTATTGGTTACTACAGTGTCAGACTAGGACGACTCATGAAGCTAATTGGACGAACTTGGGCCAGTCACTGTCTCGCAGCCTAATCTACCACACAAGGTTGTTGTGAAAATAAAGTGGAGGGGGGAAGAACTATGCATGGTGTCTTGTGTTCCTCAGAGGAAAGATGGGATATAAATGTGGGGCTGTATTTAACATAGCACTAAGACAATTGTTGTGTCAGTGCACGGATTTCTCCTTGAGCAACAGAATGATCTTCCCCTCTCCTACCCCCAGTGTGCCCCCTAAATCTGTTCTGGAAACAAATAAATATAATGCAGTCTTTTTTTAAAGGGGGCAAATTGCAATGATAACTGCAAACAGTGTTCTAAAGTTATCTTAGCATTTTTCCTTTGTCTTGTTTCACAGCATGAATGTCCCACAGCTAAAGGACTATACAAGGAACTGACATAAATGTTTGCCCTGAAAAAAGTAGTTGTAACGTCCATTTTATTATCACACACTTGACTAGTACAATGTACAAATTAATATAAACACAATACCTGTAAGAAGATCTCCAGCGGTCCCCCTGCCCCACCCCCTTCAAAAGGCTTGCTGCTGAACTTTTATCTTGGATGTCAAAGGCTGGCAATTTGCAGTCCTTTAGACTGAAATGTTACTTGAGCAAATATAAACTTGTGTGCATACAACGCAAAGCAATCCCAGCATCTACTTCTCTGTGGTAAATATAATGCTTATTGTGCAAATCCATCTGTGCACTGCACATTGATTCTGCATAAAGTTTTTTTTTTAAGTATGACAAGCACTCAGTGAGAAAGAAATTTTTGAGAGCATCTCTACTTGTTAGTCATTACAACACAAAGGAGCATTGTATTTCTGAGTGGAATAAACTCTTGTCACAACACAGTAGCAAATGCTGTGCATTTTTAAAATTGTGAATGACCTGTTTTATTTAGAGATGATAGCAACAGAATTGCATGCTGAGTATATGGATGCCCTGGAACCTATGTGGCTACTGTATTGTGGGTCCTCCCTATGGCCAGCCTAAGGCAGTGGTTCCCAAATTTTCCCCCATGGCCCACTTGAAAATTGCTGAGAGTCTTGGCAGATGACTTAGTATTTTTCCTGCCTCTTGTAGCAATTGTAGTGCACTGTCCTGAATGAGATATCATTTTCAATTGTATTTTTATTGCTTCTATTATTTCTTATATTGTTTTACAATGTGAATTTCATAGCATTCTATAGAATTCAAATTGTGAGTGTGCTTCACAGACACACTGCGGACTGCCTGATTGAAGCTCACAGACCACTGGTGGTCCACTGTCCACAGCTGGGACCCTCTGGCCTAGGCAGTCAGCTGCCTGAGGCAAAGGATAAGATGGCACCCCTCCCCCAATGCCATGTGCGTAGAAACTGACTGAACTTGCAGCTGAATCTTATTTTAACACTGGCAATGGGACAGAGACCTCCACTGTACTTGAAGAGAGCAAGTTGGCTTTGGGGATATAGGGCAGGCCCGATGGCACACAGAGCTCTTCCTTTCTCCACCTTGCCACTGTTCCCTGACCCCAGCATCCGGCTGCCTCACTATTCCTAGCGGTAGAGCTGCCCCAGGCCTCGCCCTCCTTTACTTTGTGTGCTTGCTCACAAGCATTATTTTGGAGCACAAGTATGGCCTAAGGCAGACGGAAGGAACGTGTGGCCCTTCAGGCCTCTCTACCTGGCCCTCAGGACTTTCCCCAGGCTCCTCCTCCTCAGCCATGCCCCCTCTTCCCAAGCCACACCCCTCATCAGCTCTACTTTGCACCCTCCTTGCATGTGTGCTTGCTCTGATAATGCCTGTTTCTAACCTGGATGGAGGATAGCGAGGGATGTGTGAATGCGTGCAAAACTAGCCGGCTGTAACACGGTAAAAACCACATTAGTCGCTCCTCCCAGTTTCGCCTCTGGCCCTGGCCACCACTGACATGTGGTCCCTGAACAATTGCCCAGATGAGAGTGCTTTCAGCTTAACAAAAGGTTCCCAATCCCTGGCATAAGAGAGCTGGAGGGACTTCAACAGTGGGGTCATTGTTGCCTGTACTACAGAAGCTCATGGAGTATGGTGTTGTTTGTCCTGTGAAGCAAGACAGTGTCCTGGGAGGGTGTTCCTGCTGGCATGCATTCATTCCCTCCATGTGTGGGAGGCATGTGGGCATCATTGCCACAACAGCCCCAGTTGGTAGTTTTCCCTGGACCCTGGATGCTAGAGCACAGCTGATGGTTTTGATGCCATTTTGTGCGCTTGTGTGTTTCCCCTCTCCTGGGCTGAGCATGTAGTGGCAGCATATTGCCACCAAAAGCCGAACTGATATAGAAGGTTGCTCACCCGGTTTGAACATTCTTTGATAGCCACAGCACTACTTAGTCATGGTTGAGGCAGGCTTCCAATAGACCTGCATGCATCATCCTCCAGCCATTACCAAACATGGGTTTTGAAATTCTCTACAAGTTTTAGAAGAGTTGTGTGCATGTATGTATGCAGGTTTCAAGGAAGGATTGCTTTTTCAGAAATATGAATACAAAACCTTACTGGATATACAAATTTAGTAATAGTTTAGACGGCAATATTTCCACAGTTGGAGGCAGTATGCTTCTGAATACCAGTTGCTGGAAACTGCAGAGCACTCCTGTGCTCAGGTCTTGCTTGTGAGCTTCCCACAGGCATCTGGTTGGCCGCTGTGAGAACAGTCCAATGGACTAGATGGGCCATTGGCCTGATCCAGCAAGACCCTTCTTAGGTTTTTAATATTTACAGATAAACTAGCAAAATGTCATTATGATGGATAGGCCAAGCATTTGGGGTTGTTTCACTTTGTAGCCTGACTACTTCGTCTCACAGGACTCAGCAAAGGTCACTGGGAACTGAGCTACTCCTATCTGCATAGGCCATACCCTTTCTTTAGCTAGCCACATCCTGGGTTCATTTCTCAGTCATGCTTCAAGTTGAACTCCCATTTATTTCTGCTGGTACCTGCTGTACAATAGCTTAAAAAAATAAGTGCGATACCAAAACATCCATTTCAGTAAGAATTAATATGTGCCCAGATTATTCTGAAAACATCTTTGCCTTAAGACATTGTAGCATTTTGCCTGATTCACTGATGCATTCTCAATTTTGTGATGGTGTTATCATAGAGAAGACACTGGATTTATCCTCTCAGTGAGGCACCCACATCAGCAGATTATTAAGCACCATTAAAAGGCAGCAAATCTGTAAGCTTCCCTTTTTAATTACAAAACAAGGAGAGCACCATGTGGATTTTCTGCCCTAGGTGCCAAATATCTTGGCGTTAGAGTACCACAAAGATGCTGATTGTATTTCATATTGTTTCCTATAACTTGCCAGTGAGATGATGACCAGAGATATATGTCTGCTGTGCTTCAAGTTTCACCACTCTACATGCAGCTTCTAATGAAGTGGAGCAGGGTTTGGAAAACATCAGAGCACGCATGTTCTGAAAGTACATGTTATGGGGAAAACAGAGGAGGGATGAGTAAGCATGGACTAATCCACTATTCTTCAACCTTGGATCCCCAGATGTTGTTGGACCACAACTCCCATCATCGTTGGCCATTGGCTAAGCTGGGTGGGGTTGATGGGAGTTGTAATGCAACATCTGGGGATACAAGGTTGAAGAACAGTGGGCCAATCTGTCAATTTCTTCTCTCAAGCTTCTCATTTTTGCAGTCAAATTCAAGTTCTGCACATTTCTGCATGTTTGTGAATTTTGTTTAACTTTTTTGTGAAAATTCATCAGCATTTTAGTGCACATTTCTCCTGGTATACATTTTTCTCTGCTATTTTGCCTGATATACATATTTTTGCAAGCAATTTTGCCTCATATAATCATTTAATGTTATTTCCCCTAATATATGCAATTTTCATGCACACTTACCTCTATTAAATACATTTTTATATACATTATTTGGTTGAAGATGAAGAAGATTTGGAGAAGTGAGAAATTTGAAGGATAGCGATGTTTCATTTGCCTTTTGTTTCAGAAAGTGAACATTTGGTAGGTTCACATTAAAATCAAATCAAATTTCTCCCCCTTAGCTAACACAGAGTTGTTGTGTTTGGTATCAGCCACATTTCTTGTGCTACCTATCCTAATGGTGAGAAACCACCTTATCTCAAATAGGTATTTCCAATACACAGCTGGCCCTACCGTTGGGCAGAATAATGCAGCTGCCTAAGGCAGCTGATTTTGAGGTACCAAGAAAGGAAAGGAAATTGTTAATTTATTTTATTGTATTTTGTAGTCCCATTAAGAGCAACTTGTGGAATTTTCCGCTGGTAGTTGGCCAGTCTTAAATACTATGCACCTTGACAGGGGGAAAGGGAGTTTTATATTTGCTGTTCTGCTTTAGTAGCAAATTGTCCTAGGCACAGGGTGAGAGACATTTGTAAAGGGGAGTCTGCAGAAGGAATGCTTAACTTATCTTGTGCCCAGTTGTTTTCCCATATAAATCCCCCTTGGCTGGTCTTATTTCTGGTATCTGAGCACAGTTGGGGGATAGGGAAAGCTAAGGTAAAAATGCCAGAGAGGCATTTTCACTGAAGAATCAATGGATGTGGGAAGGGTAAAGTGCCCACTTCCTGCCTACTGATTTTCCCTCCTCCCCCCGATAGTAGAAAACATCAACATACTGTAATGACCTCAAATTTATCTGGCAACATCTATCTTCACCTTAAAAAATTGCCTTTTACTATCAGTAAAAAGAGCCAGTGTGGTGTAGTGGTTAGAGTGTTGGACTACGACCTGGGAGACCAGGGTTCAAATCACCACAGCCATGAAATTCACTGGGTGACCTTGGGCCAGTCCCTGCCTCTCAGCCTCAGAGGAAGGCAATGTTAAACCCCCTCTGAATACCACTTACCATGAAAACCCTATTCACAGGGTCGCCATAAGTCAGAATCGACTTGAAGGCAGTCCATTTCCTTTCATCAGTAAGACTGTCTTTCTATGAAAAAGCCACAAGATGGCACCATATGCTACAATTACCTCCTTTTTTGTTATCAGCACTACAAAATCCAAGAGCAACTGCTATGAACTATTTATTCATTGCCAGTTTATCCCACCCTTCCTCCAAGAAACTCACATTGTAATAACTGCTCCTCTCCCGCTTTGCAACAAAGCACAATATGGCTGTAAAGGAGTTTGGCCTCGGAAGGAAAGGCTGCTGGTTGGTTTCACGCCTGCCTTGTTTGTATTTGCGATATTATGCTTAAATGAATGTATGCTTTTCTGCCTTTAATGATATTTAAGGAGATACACATGCTGGCAATTGCACTTATTTCTCCAAAATAGCAAGAAACCTGTCAAACCCCCCCCCTCCTTCTCCCTTTCCTTCCCAGGAGAATGAAATTGACAAAACTTTCCAGAGCAGGCATGACACCGACCAGCAGCCCTTTTCTTGTTTGTATTTGGGATATTACACTTAAACAAATGTATGCTTTTCTGATTTGAAGCAAAAAACCCAGCAAGTAGAATGAAATTGACAAAGCTTTCGGGAGGCAGGCTGAAACCGACCACCCCCCCTTTCTGGCTTGCTGTGTATTGCAGATGTCACCCAGAGTGGCCGCCCAGTTTGCAGGCTGGCAAAAAATAAAATGCATCTGCACAGTAGTTGCAGACACCCCCCAACTTCCCCCCATTGCGATGATTGGTTCAATTTTCCCAGGCTTATTCTCGTACATGCGCAAGGGGCAAGGGGAAACACCCAAGAACCGCCCATCAGCTGTAAAGTCCGCGGTATTGCATCCTAACTCCTGAAGGCACAGCGGATGATTCCCGATTTTAAACAGCAAATCGCATTTTTGCCGGTATTGCAAGGAGTGGATTTAACCCGCGAAAATGCGTAACAGTGCGAGACGTCATTTGGACGACCGAAAAATAATGAACACATATAGCAGGCGTGTCACACATTTTGCAGTTGTCCGGATGAGCCCTAACTCTCTAACTGCTTTTTCAGAGCAAATAAACAGGTGCTGGACATCTTTCCACAAAGTGTAATTGTAAGACGAGTGATCAAAATGTAACCCATAGCATGGGAATTGGAGTTCTAACAAGTACTCAAAAGTGTCCTTACTTCATCTGTGAAATGCTGGAGTATGCAATGAGAGTACCCTTTTAGGATGAAGAATGCAAATGTCCATCTTGCCCCTTTCTTCTGCTGGTGGTGTGGCTGGAGTCTCCAGCCTAAGCATATACTCTTTACAATTTATGTTATTTCAGGGGTCAGCATCCTTGGTAATCTGTACTCACTGTGTAGTAGCATTTGCAGAAAACAACTTCTTGAGACTACCTGATCTCAGACAAATCCACCACAGGAAAGATACATGCTGGTTGTTAGGTAAAAGGGCAATATATGGAGATTCCAAGGACTATTAGAAGATAAGATCAAGCAGGAAAAGTGCACTAAAGGGGAGAGGAACACAGAAGCTCTTTAGGGCCCTAGGGATTCCTACTGCCTGGTGTCTAAATAGCACACTTATCATTCACAGCTCTGACTTCACTCATTGGTTAAAAACAGCCAAGCTGGCTTATTTCACATAAATTACTTCAAAGGTTACTTGCATGTTTAGTGTCATAACTTTCTTTCTCCTGAGGCTTTTTTTAAATGAAAGCTCAGATCTAGGACCCCTGCCTGGGGACACCAATTGTGCAGAAGGAAAAGAAGAGTTGAGCCTCTGGTAATCCTATAATACTACGCCATGATACAGAGTTCTCTTGCAATGTTTAACTTTATTTCTGGGCTGCAAATTGTGGCTTGGCCAAGCCAGAATTTGTTCATGTAGTCACAGTGAATTAACTGTATATTATGTTTTCTCCTAAAACTCAAATGCTCTGTCCAAATGCAGTTACTCTGAATCTAAGTATGAAAACCAAGAACGGAAACTCAACAAAGGAAGCTCCTTACTTTACTGCAGCTTAGTACTCTTGCCCATAGTGGTTAAGGTGCTAGACTATGATCAGGGTTCAAATCCCCACACAGCCATGAAGCTCACTGGGTGACCTTGGGCCAGTCACTGCCTCTCAGCCTCAGAGGAAGGCAATGGTAAACCCCCTCTGGATACTGCTTACCATGAAAACCCTATTCATAGGGTCGCCATAAGTCGGAATCAACTTGAAGGCAGTACATTTTTTTACCATATACATGCACAGAAAAAAGTAGATCTAGCTGAAAGGCAATACGTGGAGATCTGCATTGACTATTTAGTTGTAAGCTGCCCTGAGTTCCAGTTTTGGAAAAAGGGTGGGGTATAAATAATAATAATAATAATAATAATAATGCATCACTAAGGGAAATACTCCAAAGAGACTGAAAGCTCATTTTATTGTATAATCTTAGGAGGTTGTATAATCAAAGAAGGGGACATGGCATGATTATCATGACAGGACCCTGCACTTCTGAATTTGCTACTAGAGTACTGCTCAGGAATCATAAATGCTATATCCACCCAAGAAATAGCTATTGTTTTTGTTCTATAAAGATACATGCCTTGTCTGAAACATTCCATTAAACTTCTATAAGGTTGTATTATACAAATATAAAAATTTTATGTTTATCTCAATTTTCCAGTTTCACCATCATCTTCATGCCACAGTATGTTGTCCTTGCAAACACAGAAACATCTAGCCAAAGTGATTGTAATTTGATAATAGGGTTGGGTTTTTTTACATCTCTAAGCACTGAAAATAGCCTGACCTTTGACTACTGCAAGACTGACCTTTTCTGTAAAGTACAGTTAAAAATATTTCATTGGTGATACTTGAAAGCAACTGCGCTGCTTATGTGGTGGCTGAAGTATTAGAAAGCTAGGGGTGCAAAACTCAGAGAGAAGCTAAGTGGATTGCAATGGCAATTAAAAAATCAGTGTTTCAGATTACATAATTCATGAGAAGAAATGGAACACAGAGACATGTATTGCTCAATATCCTGAGACAGTAATTACTGCAGCATCTTAGAGATTTGTTGTGGGAAAGCTTTAGGCTGCAATCCTGCACAACTAGGAGTGCCCAAGACCACTAATTTCAGAGTTTAGAAGCATTGAGGCTACATAAGGTATGGAGAAACTTTGGCCCTCCAGAAATTGCTAGACTACAGCTCTCATTATCCCTCCTCATTGACCATGATGACTGGGACTGATGGGAGCTGGAACCCAGCTACATCTGGAAGGCCAAAGGTTCCCTACTCTTGGTCTACGTGATGTTGTAAATTTGCTGTCTGACTACTCTAAATGGATTTATTACCATAGTTTTATCTTAAAATGCTGCCCAGTTGGAATCCAGGCTTTGACAATAGAATGTTAACAAGCAGGACCTGCAACAAAATGCTGTAATGGAGTTCACATATTCAGTGTTTGTCAGCCATCCATGCCTGCCTCCAGGATACAGTACTTGATTCCATTCCCCCTCCCACCTGCCCCAACAGATAACAGTAGGGAGTAACTATCTATACTCAGGCCTCACTAGCCTGTTTTGGGGCTTTTTCCCCTGAAGATTTTTTTTTATGGGGGGAATATTTCTGCAAACCTTGGACTTCCTCTAAGTCTACTAATACCTCCCTCTTGTGCATAGATGGTGCAGTTTTGGCTACATAAGCACTGGCCATCACCTCTGAATACTAACAACAGAATGAACTATTACTCTTCTATCATTAGTTGTGGATGGTTTTCTTAACAGAAAATGTCCTTCCAAGGCTGCAATCTGGGATGATCACTTGGCACATGAGACCCACCAGTTTGAAACTGGAGCGACTTGGCTGAAGCATCTTGGGGCTTCAGAGTTTCATCTCTCTGGAGAGTTGTGGAATAGTGGATTTGCTACCCTGCATGAGTATCTGTGCTTGCAAATTCAGGCACTCCTGCAAGTCAGCTGATCTTCTCCATGTCAGATCTCCAGAGAATGAGGCCCTACACCTAAATAGTGATTCAGCTAACTCACAACTCTTTCTGTCTTCAAACTTCAAACTGGTAGTTTTCACATGCATTCTGCCAAGTACTCATCCCAGATCCCAGGTCTGGAGGGGAAACATTACAAAGATACCACTGTAATGTCTCCAGTGTTCTCTGAGCCAAAAGAAAACAAACCAGGGAGCATTGTCCCTGGAACTTCTCATTGCTCAAGCAAGTGGGGAATGTGTCACAATATGGTCAGGCCATTAGTCTTAAATTATCACAGCATTTTTTTAAAAGCTGCAAACAAACATTTCTAATGCTTATGTGTATACAGGCAGGGTCCAGAATGAATCAGATAAAGGGGTGCAGACACTCTGCACATACCACTTGCACCATCCATTCCATAAAAGAAGTACAACTGCAGGCTGCATTATGGCAAAGCTCCTGTGCCTCCAATTATTAAGGCCCTGACAACTAGTTTTTCCAACACTGTACACTGTAAAACCTGAGGGTAATTATAATGGCCAGTTTTACAGAATTATATTCCTGAGATGACATAGCATGAAGTGCTCTGTGACACACACTATATATAGATACTAATAATTACTAACTGCGGATATCAAACCATTCATGTAATCCATGTAACACAAAATTATAAATAAATATAGCATTATTGATTTTGACTTTTGCCTATAAACACTAAGACTTATGATTACTTAAGAGATGGTAATTACGCTTATGGTATGCCAAATGTTAATTTCTCTCTTCTTTTTCTGGGTGGTAAGCATATCTGTAGAGAAATGGAGATTCTCTGTTTTTCAAGATCTCACAGCCAAGATATATTTGCCAACAAGCCAGCCTTCTGAGCAGCTGCCAGAGCAAATTTTAAGGCAGAAAAACATGTGAATGGCTTGTGGTTTGGTTTGTGTGTATGTATAGGGTTTTTCCCCCTCTCTACTTACTATGAGATGTACTTTTGAAATAGAAGAAACATATAGTACCCATCTGAGAAAGCATGCTACACATTCTTAGGAACATTATATGGTTACCATTATTAGACAGAGTGAGGCAGCTGCTTTACACAGCTGATTCTGGATGTCATGAAAGAATAACAAATTGTTAGTTATTTGGGGGGAATTCTCTGAGGCAGCTGAGATTTTCTGTCTCAGCTGCCAAAATACCTTGGGTACTATGCACCTTGACTGGGTGTCATTTATTGGTTTCTCTCAGGCAGCAAAATGACTTGGGCCAATCCTAGACATTTCTTTAAAAAGATACTTCCTGTCAAAAGGGACAGGCAGCCCCCACATGTGCAGGGACACTTATTATCCAGCTGATCTGAGAAGAACAGACATTCTGCACATGCCAAGAGTCACTCATCGGAAACTACCAAAAGTCTTAAAAACAAGAAATCATGGAATACCAGCTGAAAGCGCAGTGCAAAGAGCCACACTTTCCCAACATGCTCAGAGTACCATGCACTGTGCAGCTCTGGGAAAACTGGAAATGGGAGAGGTTGCAGTACAGTGATGGGGATCATGTAGCCCTCTAGATGTTGCTGGACTCCAACTCTCATCGAGAATTGTTGTCCAACAACATCTGGAGGGCCAAAGGTTCCCCATTCCTGATGTTGAAATTCTTCAGGGGTGTCAGGGAAACACAGTGTGTGTACCATTCACTAGCCCAACCTTTCCCAGTCTGATACTATGCAATGGCCATGCTGACTTGGGCTGATGGGAGCTGTAGCCCAAAACATTTGGAGGGCGCCAGGTTGGGAAAGGCTGGACTAGCCTAATAACTGCCAGGGCAATAAAGAGAAGTAGCTTTCGTCTGCCTCCAACATGAAAGAGCAAAAGGCAGGCACTTTTCATTCTTGCAGGATTGCATGCATTTTGCAACGACTCTTCACGTCTGCAACTTCCTTCCCCTGAGGAGCCAAGTTCCGCGGCACCGCCTCGGGCCCTCCCTGCGCCGCTTTTCCTCTTACTTCTCCCTCTTGCCGCTGTAGCCGCTCCGGATGCCTCTCTCGCTAGCCAGGGCGTTCATGACTCGGTTGTTGGCGAAGGGGGGGGGAAGCAAACGAAGAGGCCTAGCAAGCATCTACACCGCCACCGCCGCTAGGGCCAGGCTCTCTGCCTTGCGAGCAGCCTCTTTCCTGCAAGCCCTTCAGGCGGCAGGCGGAGCTATTGACTCCCTGCGGAGATTGAGCCTCCTCCCGTTTTTCGTTCCATCCCTTCCTCCTCTCTTTCTGGCCGTCCCGCTTCGGCCTGTCTCTTTTCTACTTCCCCTTCAGCTCACAATCCGTCTCTGCTCGCTGGAGCGTTTCTGGGTAAGAGAAGGGCAGCAATGGCGCCTGGCGCTGTATTTATAGACAGCTGCACCGGGGATAATGGGGGCGAGAGGGGACTGGCTTCTCAGTGGCGCCAGGACGAGGACAGGTCGCATTGTGCCCGGGGGGGGGAGGGGGGAGAGTGACAGGCACCAGCCCCTCTGGCCCGAGAGGGACAGCGCCCTCCTCCCCTGCGGCCCGGGCTGCAGAGACCCGCTGAGATCTTAAGGTGTTGCTTGTAGTCTCCCCAGTTTTCTGCTTCGGGGAGAGCGAGTTTTGCGCGCCCTTGGCTACCCAGCCTCAGCCTTTTTCTTCTATTCTCTGCCAACCTGTTTTATTTTGGACTTGAGGAGGGGAAAATGTAAGTGTGTGCGTCTCTTCTGTGTATGACTCTTCAGGAGGACTGTCAAGGTGACCTGTGCGTGAACCCGTCTCCTCTCTGCCGGCTGGAAACGCTGCTCTATGTATTTAACGGTTGGCTTGTGTGTCTGTTTCTTCTGCTTGTTAGGAGCCACTCCCGTGCTTCTGAAGTTAATCGCTGCTGCTTGCAAGAGCAGAAAACCCCAAGTAGCCAAAATGCCCCACGCTAAGCAGACCCGAGTGCTCCTTCTCAACGACATGGAAAAGCTGGACAAGACCCTCTTCCGGCTTGAGCAAGGTCAGTATCTGGGACGGTGGCTGCCGGTCTGTTCTGGTTTTTTTGTTTGTTTAACAAGTCAGCTTGGATCGTAGACTGTCCTTATGCAAGAGGACGTTCAAACAGTTATTAACTCTTAACAACTCGCCCTGGCCCTGTACACAGAGATCAGTGTACGTAGTGCTTTATAGAGTAAAATAACTTAGAAAAATAATTGACAGGTTCCTGCCCAGTGCCCTGAGTAGTTTACATCTGCATTTTCACTGTAAAACAACAGAAGAGCAACATCTGAGTAAACAGATCACATATGGCTGTAAGGAGTTAAGCAATTAATCAAGTTGTTCAGCTCAATTCATTTGGGTCATAATAGAAACAGTGGGATCCTCTGCCAGTACACATATTAATTAACTCAGTGTTGCTAAGTTGATTGTTTTATCACCTTGCAGTGCTGTTGTAACTATAAAGGGTTAGCGTATCTTGCATATATTCTTTCTCTAATTGAATTGTCACTGTTGGCACTTAATGCATTTCATTTTCTTCTGATCCTTCTGAGTTCACATATCTCTCAAGTGGCAACTATTGGGACCTCGGAGACCAGGATTCAAATCCCCATTGGGCCATGTAACTCACTAGGTGACCTTGGGTCAATAGCCTAACCTACCTCACAGAGTTGTTGTGAGAATAAAATTTGGAGGGACCAAACCATGTTTGTATGCCACCTTGAGCTCCTTGGAGGAAAGGTGCAATATAAATGTAATAAAATAAACAGGTTTTATGACAAAGTTGGATTTTGAGGAAGGATTTGAAGGAAAAGAGGTGCATTGTCTACTGGGGATTGTGTTAACAATAAAGAGTAGGTTATAAATAACTTCAACAAATAAATCAATATTTGTACAGACATATGAGGCAAAGAGAGAGGGTTGGAACCATTTAAGAAAGGAGACTTTAGTTGGTTGAGGGGATGCATAATGTATGAAGAATCAATATGATCCATTAGTTTTTCTGAAGTTGTGCCTTATCTATCAATTGGTGTATGAATACAGTGTTCCGCTGAGCAGTCATAATCTGACTAAATATATGTTACACTCCAGACGTATAGGGTTTTTTACCAAGGGCCAAACTATGTGTTGGCAAATGGATCAGAGAGAACAAATCACCATTTCTCTGTTCTAAAGCAATAGAGGGGGGTGCTATCTCTCACTCTGTATGTGTGTAGCGATTAACTCTTTCCCAGCAATCCTTCCCTCAAGCTGGGTTGTTCGCATGTTTGCGGCATGAAATGGGGGGGCGTGGCTTAGAAATGGCAGAGGGAAAGCACAGGCAGGAAAGGGTTAACCACTTTTGCAAACCTCTACCCTGTAAACCATGCTTAAAAAGGTAAAGGTGTCCCCGCACTTGTAGTGCGAGTCGTTTCCAACTCTTAGGGTGACGTCTTGCGACATTTACTAGGCAGACCGTATATATGGGGTGGGCTTGTCAGTTCCTTCCCCGGCCTTTCTTTACCCCCCAGCATATGCCGGGTACTCATTTTACCAACCACGGATGGATGGAAGGCTGAGTGGACCTCGACCCCTTTTACCGGAGGTTCGACTTCCTCCTTCCGTTGGAATCGAACTCCGGCCGGCCGTGAGCAAAGCTTTCGGCTGCGTTACCGCCGCTTACCACTCTGCGCCATGCTTACCACCTCTTTTTTTTCTGTAAATTGATGGGAGCAGGGTTCATAGACCATGTTTGCCCCTGAACACTTAGTATTGGAAGTCTGGCATCTTAAGTGTGCTTACTAGGAAATAAGTCCTGATAGACACAATCAGAGCTTTCTTATGAATAAGCATGTAAAGCTGTGACTAAACATAGCTATAATCCTGCAATTAGTTGTGTGTGATTGGTCTCGCAGAAATTGGTGGATGCAGGATTGCAATTTATGTTTACTGGTAAAACAAACTGCTCTTTAAAGTTTCCTGTTACTTTACTTTATTTTTCTTTTTTGGTGAGTCATTATTCTTCATTAATAAATAAATAAATCAATGTTGTCATCAAGCCCATACATTACAAATCTGCTATACGGTAGGGCCCCACTCATATGGCAGGGTACGTTCTGGACCCCCGCTGTGAGGCAAAAACCGCTGTAAAGCGGAACTCATTGAATAGAATGGTGCACGATGCCTGAAAACCGCCGTAAAGTGGAACAAGCGCCATATGAGTGGGGCTTTAGTCTAATTGTGTCTAATTGAGACCGCTGTATTAGCGAATCGCTGTAAAGCGAAGTGCCGTAAAGTGAAGCGCCGTAAAGCGGGGCCCTACTGTAATTCTCAGCAATTAATGGGATGGGCTTCCAGCTAAATGTTCTTAAGATTAATGTGTGATCTTCTAAAATGGGAAGAACATTCTGATCCTAAACACAGTTTCCTGAAAGTAAGCCCTGGTGTTAAATTTGAGGAATGCAGTCATCATATAGTATACTTGGGAGTCAGGAATTTACCTCAGTGAGGCACATCTGCCATATGAGGTAGCTTGGAAATAAATTCCATTGAAATGAATAGGACTTAAATGTGATCAACAAAAAAAGTATAGGGTGTGAGGAAGGGCAGCTTTGAATATAGTGATAATGATAGATAAAAAAAAAACACCAATGCACAATTCCCCCACAAGACAGAGAGCCTTTAAATGAAGCTACTTTTCTGTTGATGGAGGCTAATTGTGTGGGTTCTGACTATGGAATTGGCAGCCTGCCAAGGGAGAAATACTAATTCTACGGGATAGATCCATGCAATTGAGGCCCACCCACAACTAGAGCAGTGCCATTTGCAGAAAAGTGGCTCCCATGCAGCTTTAATGTTTAGGGCTGCAACCATATACCCCACTTACCTGGGAGTAAGCCCTATTGAATTCAGTAGGACTGACTTCTGAGCAGATGTGGTTAGGATTGCACTGTAACAGTTACATCCAAAATAAAACCTTCACATTGCCTTCATCCAGGAGATGTGTCTGCAGCCGTGAGCAGGGAAGATGTTAAAATTTTATTTCAGCGATTGTGTTAGCTAGGAAATTTGCAGTTTGAGACGTTTATGCTTTCTGCTTCAGCTGGGACATCTTGGGTGCTAGGTTGTACATTAACAGAGCAATCTGCCTACTCAGAAGTAAGCCCCATTGAAAGTAATGAGACTTACTCCCACATAAGTGAATATAGGATTGCTTCCTTGCTTTATTTTACTTATAGAAGATGGAATCCTAAGTATACAATCTGGTAAACAAATTCCATAGAAAAGCCTAAACATATAAACATGGTTAGGTTCAGACTGTAAGAATCTTAATTGTTGAGCTCCAAAGAACTTTTGAAACATCAAAACATATTGCTTTTTCAGTTCTTATTTTTTTTACTTATTTTGCACTTTTCAATTATAAATTATAAATATCAAAGTGGTTCACAATATTCATAAAACAATTAAAATCAATTCACTAATAGGCAAAAAACCTTACGCTTTAAGAATGTACCTGTAGCCAACAGATATTTCTATCAAACTTTAAAAAGCAGGGAAATTGGGCAGCTATAGTGAATGCATCAGGGAAGCAGGAGACCTAAACTCCTCTCTGAGACATTGTACTGCCCTACAAATCTGTCAAAAAGCAAACACCATTTGGGTTGGTCTTTCACAGTCCAATCCACTTCCTGTGTAGCTTGGAAGAATTTGGTAACATGGTCATTTGCGTGCTTTTTGAGTTCAGTGGGATTTACTCCTGTGCAATCATGCTTAGGGTAGGTGAAACTGACCTGGGGGAGGGGCAAGGGGGGAAGGGGCAGGGGAAGAGATTGGGTGGGTGGGCAGAGGGGAAGCCCCTTTACTTTTCAAAAGGAAAACATGAACAGTAATTTCTTTTTCAGGGTTTTCCCCACCTTTTTATTCTACAGCAGGCACATGTAGCCTCCCACCCAAATTTAAACCAAAGCTGTCCCTGACTACGTCCACACCAGACTTTTATTTCACTTTAGGCAGTCATGGCTTCTCCCAAAGAATCCTGGGAAGTGTAGTTAATGAAGAGTGCTGAGAGTTGCTAGGAGATGCCCTGTTTCCCTCACAGAGCTTCAATCAGAGTGGCTGACTGTTAAACCAGTCTGGCCACTGGAGCTCTGTCAGGGGAGTAGGAGTCTGTTCTGAACTCCCTTCACAAACTACACTTCCCAGGATTCTCTGGGAGAAGTCATGACTGTCTCATGTGAAATCAAAGCCTGGTGTGGATGTGGCCCCCTGATTAGGCAAGCCCAGCAGCTGTGAGTCTGGCTTTTAGAACACTGACAGTGGGTTCTTACTGCGCATGCTCAGCATTATCATTGAGTTCAGGCCAGGCATTTTTTCAACTTTTCAACTGCAGAAGATGAAGGTCAGAGTATGGGGCAAGGTCAGTAATAGGATTACAGGTACTCTGTGAACTCTGTACTCTGTGAACATGGGTGATTTTTAATTAATTTCAACAGATTATGAGAACTCTGATAGAAAAAAGTCCAAATGTGGTCTGGTTTTTCTCTCTCTCTTTTTACACTTTGAACTCTCTATTCTCTTTGACTGTTTTGTGTATCACCATGAAAATTTAGAAGGTTGTTAAGCAAGTGTTTCTGAGTTCAGGACTATAAGGTTGGTAAGGTTTTGTTTTGAAATGAGCTTATGGGAAGGGTCAGAATGGCATGGGGGGTATTTTCAATTTAACATTGTGGAATGTGAAAAATCCATGCTGACTATAGTATACACTCTTATGGCTGTATAATAAATAACAGCAGTTAAACATACAAATAGTAATATAGTTTCAATAACTAGGCAGAACCAAAAAGCAACTCTATTATGTTTAATAAATTGTGTTTTTCTGAAACTGGGAATTTACCCAGATAGTCTGATCTTAGAATTTGGCAAGTGACTAAGTGACCTCAAGAAAAAAGAACAATGATAGTGAAGAAAAATGTAGCTAGTTCTTATCTGTATTTCTGTTCTGCAACTTAGGAAACAATAATTTGAGGATACTTTTAACATTGCAAAGGCCATACCCTTCCACATACTGGCAGAAGGAACCGACAGATAGATGGTGTGTAAATAATATGAGCAATGCATTTTTTAGTCTACATAGGTTTTAGGAATAAGATATCAGTAGCAAATATCTCTACTGTCTGTACTATGTTTAGCAGACTCTATCAACAAACTTGTCAGGGCTGCAGGAAAAGCATAAATGACCTGATCTTAGATTTATCTTTATATATGTTTTTTTGAAGGCAAGGAATCTTGGGCTTAACAGATCATTCCAGAGATCTTAATGCTCTTACCAAATGATTTCTGTGTCAGTGAACGGAGGTAAAAGATATAGATGAAACACAGTATTCACATGTACTCTTACAACTTCATTCTGTTATTTATTTTGAGCTGGCTTTGTTTCATTGGTTGAGCAAAATGCATTCTTTGTAACAGTTATAAAGGGTGGTATTCAGTGCAAGTTCTACTCAGAGTAGACTCACTGAAGTTAATAGACATGATTAAGCTTCATTAATTTCAATGAGTAGTACCTAGTTGCATACAACCCATTATGTCCTTTTCTTGTGTAGGACCTGCTTATATTTTGTGTAAATTATGTATAGAACTTTATATATAAGCTTGTGAAGTCACAGAAGCCAAGGCTGTTTTGTTTTGAATCAACAGATATTTTGAGTGGTGTTGGGTTTTTAAAAGAAATTATGTAAATCTGTGATTCTTTGTGTGAATGCTTTATTTATAGCTGTCTTGCATATAGCTTGCAAAATCTAGGCCTTGGTCATTAGTGGCTCTCAGTGGGTAAACAACTATTCAGTTCGGTTCACATCTGTAGCTCAATTAACTGACTTAGGGTACTCAAATGAAAAATTTGTCCTGAAGTCAGCCTTGCAAAATCATTAATTGGATGAAGCAACATACACAAGTATTCACTTGAGTTACAAGGACAAAGTGGTTGATGCCTAAGTGTTCCATTTCCAGGGTTTACTGTTAGCCAATATATCAAGGCACAGAAATGCTTCAAGAGTTTAACAAGACATGATTGGGTATATGTTTAAAATCTTCACATAACTGCTTTGCAGTCTTTCAATCTGTGCAGCCATTCCCTTCCTCCCTGGTGATCACTTTGACACCTGCATGGAGAAACCAATGCCTGCATGGGTTCAAAACTCAACCCAAAGTTGGGTGAAACATGCGTTCAGATAGAGAGGAACAATAACAGCCATAGAAAATCAAAAAACAAAAAAAGACAGCTGCAAGATAGATATGGTTTCCAACATGTTTTAAAGAAACTCTTTATCAAAGGAAATAATACCTTTTGGTTAAAAACTGTCTGGGCAACTTTTCTACTGCAGCTCACCTAAGCAGAGACTCCAAACCTAGCCGTGCAAACTCAGAAGTAAACCCCATTGATTTCCAAGTAATATGTCCATAACAATTTGTGTGTGCATGACCATGTTTCCACTTAACGGTTAAGTGAGATGTGCAGGATCAGAAGAAGCCACTGTAAATCTTGTACACCCTACACGCACAGCCCAGTATTGCCAGGAGGATGACTTTAGCTGCTTTTACTTTTCAGTTTTTCTTAAAGTCAGCTTGTGTTGTCTGGACCAGAGACTATGGTTTATCACTAATACCGGTCAGTTTAAAAACAAGGCAACATCCTACCATGGGGTTATGATACTGGCTTTTTTAAGCTAACTAGTGTTTATGATAAATCCTGGTACTGGTCCAGGCAACACAACAAGCCAACTTTAGCTGATTTTTCTTTCTGTTTTTCTTAAAGTCATCCTTCCAGCCATGCAGAAGAAGGAGAGGGTAGTACATGAGCTGAGGCTCACAGTGGCTTCTTCCTGCTCATGCACATCTCATTGTTTGGTTTAGCTTGATGTGCATATGTGGTCTTTTGAGTTATGG
This sequence comes from Rhineura floridana, assembly GCF_030035675.1. Taxonomy (NCBI): domain Eukaryota; kingdom Metazoa; phylum Chordata; class Lepidosauria; order Squamata; family Rhineuridae; genus Rhineura; species Rhineura floridana. The sequence goes on along the minus strand of NC_084485.1, from coordinate 122,613,744 downwards.
ATTTATTTTTATTCCTAAAATATAGTGGTAAATATGCTTGCCAAACAGTTATCAATTTCTCAGTCAACCCTAAGATATTAAATTGGCACATGAGCCTCACAGAATGTGACTAAAATATATTGGCAGCTACTTGCTAACTCCAACTGGATAGGAGTCCTTGTACTAATCCTTGAGTGGGGTATCAGATTAAAGGCATAGAATAAAGAAGTGACAGTTAGGCATACCAACTCAAAGGTATTGATGCTTATCACCAAATGTTCCCCTCTACATCTGTAATATAGCATTAACTTTCTATGCATGACAGCTTGGCTGCTTTCACACTGCACTTCATTCCGTTATTGTGACAATTTCTTCCCTGGTAATTTGTGCCTTATATTTGACCTTTCACATGACGTAAAAGCTAGTTCCAGAAATCTAGTGCAATGTAGTGGAAGTTTAGCATTAATTTTTGTGATAAATAATACCAGAAACAATCTGTTTGCGAGCCTGGGAACCCGGAAGATTGTGGGAGCTTTGCATTAGCTGCAGCCACTCACGTGACAGGCATCCTAGCATGCAATGTGTTTCCACCCTTTAGGTGTGCACCAATGTTTTTTGCCTGATGAAAATTGTACTGATATTTCAGCGTAGGCACAGGTAGTAGCATTCCCTTCCTCCTTTCCGCTGCATCCAGTCACTAACTCAAGCAATGAATTATGGGGGAGCTATAGTGCGCATGTGTATAATGGGTGAGAGACTAAAACAAGATGCTGTTTGTTAGAGCAGTGTGAAAGACAATTGTGCAAAATGCTGGTATATCAGCCAAAAAAGCCACGGTTCCTTAACACAACAGGTACTGCAGTGTGAAAGAAATCTTAGAAACCACTACCATTTTAACCCATTTAACGAAATAAGTCCCATGTCTGAAAGCACCCCTTGCCAGGGATATCCTGTTTCACACAACCAGTCTTGCTTTTTCCTGTATTTAGCACCTGGCTAAGTAAATTGTCGCTGATGCTTGGAAAATCTTTGAAACAGTGAATTTCTTTGAAATTCAGGGGCTTAAAATTACAAGTAGATTTCTAAAGCTATTTTATATAGAACACGTACTTAGGGAATATTCAGACAGGAGATTGCTTGTTGCAAAATTGAATGAAATAATTATGTGCTGCTCTCAATATACCTTATTTAAAAGTGGATGTGCTGCTTTCTGTATCATGTTAACAATGCTTGGAAGTGACACAATGACATGTTTAACAACCCATATTCTGTTCATACATGTCTGGAATTGGTACATGGGCAAGAATCTTCAGCTTACTTATTTCCTGAGAAAGAGCGGTGAGAGCAATCTAGGTAACCCTGAGCTGTGTTCCTCAACAGACTTGTCTGAGAGTTGATTGGTTTGGAAATCACTGAGACTTCATTCCATGTTGATATGTTTGAGGTATGGGTGGGTGTGTTCTAACAAATGCCTCACTTTTCTATTCAGGTTTTGAACTTCAGTTCCGACTGGGGCCCACCTTGCAAGGCAAGCATGTTACGGTGCATGCCAACTACCCAGCTTCGGGAGAAGTGTTTGATCGTCACAAGTTCAGATGCCTATCATGGCACAACCCAACAGGAAAAGAAGATGATTCTGACAAATACTGTAGACTAGATCTCCAGATTTCTGGATCATATCAATATTATTTTAGTCATGCGTAAGTAAATGTTGGCTCAGAAGGGAGAGATGCAAGCAGCAGTGTTTTATAATAATAATAATAAACTTTAATTTGTTAGTCGCCTATCTGTCCAATTTTTGGACACTCTAGACGACTTACAGCAGCAACAAATACAATATACAATTCAATAAATACATTACACACTACAATAAATAACCATATTCATCAATTTAAAACTAGCATCAAAACATCAGTTAAAACATTACAACTAATCTAGCTCGAATTCCTGTAGGCCTGCCTGAAGAGCCAGGCCTTTAACACTCGTCGAAAGCTCATCAGGGAGGAGGCATGTCGAAGATCGTAGGCAGAGCTTGGAAAAGTTACTTTTTTGAACTATAACTCCCATCAGCCCAATCCAGTGGCCATGCTGGCTGGGGCTGATGGGAGTTGCAGTTCAAAAAAGTAACTTTTCCAAGCTCTGATCGTAGGGGAGGGAATTCCAGAGGGTGGGAGCCACTACTGTTTCCTATCTTGGGGCTGGTTCACATCTTACCCTGGTGGCAGAGAAGTAGGCCACAAACCTTAAGGTAACCTGTGAGGCTGGTTCTCCATGCAGGTCTGTGTGTTTCCTCTCCCCCCCCCCAAAGGGCTGGGGAACAATTGAGCAAATATGTATATTGGCTTGTTATGTGGAGTGTCTCCCTCAGATATTATCTTAGGCCAAACTAGATGTTACTTTCCTTTTGTGGTTAGCAAGCAACACTATCTGGTTTTTTGTTGTTGTTTCATCAATACTAAGTGCGGTGGGGCTTGTTGTTTCATCAATACTAAGTGCGGTGGGGCTTGTTGTTTCATCAATACTAAGTGCGGTGGGGCTTGTTGTTTCATCAGTACTAGGTACGGTGGGGCTGATTGTCATTGAACCACAGCATGTGAGGAGGGAAGTTCCCCTCCCCAGCTGTGATCTCCATGAAAATTGCCCCTTCCACTGCCCTTAGCATTGGGGGGGGGTGCGTGTGAATTCCCGTTGGCACAAATGGAAGCTTTTTTTTTTATCTAACACTAGCTACAACACAGAGAGAGGGTGATTTTCATTGGGAGCACAGCTGGGAAGGAAAAGTTAAAACTTCCTTCCCAATGTGATGCAGTCCTAATAATTACTCCCACCCCACTCCACCAAATGCCTAATATATATATATATATATTTAAATAGACATGGTTGCTAACCAAGCAAGAAAAATAACATCTTGGCCTAAGATAATGCCTAAAGAAGGCATTCCACATAACAAGCCAATATACATAGACTAAAGTTGCGTAGTTGTTCCTCACCTCTTTCTGAGGGGAAAAGACTTGTACAAACCTCACATATGTGATGGTGAGGAATGAATTAAGAGAAGTCACTAAGAAAAGAAGACAAGATCTGATTTAGTGAAAAAGTAGTCCTTGATTTTCAAAATATGGCAGTTAGACTACAGGCATAATTTTTTCATGTGAATGTTGGGAAAGTAAAACTGCATCTGTTTATAAGTGGTGGAAGAGCCTATTACCATCTTAAAGTTCAGTTCTTGGAAATTGATTGAAGTCTACAATGTTTACAAACTTTAGGTTTATTTTCAGTAAATATTGAGTGCTAATGTTCAAATGCCAGAAAAACTGCAACTACTTAGAGTGCAACAGTTGTGCGTGTAATTGTAATAGCTATTCCTTTTTGAAACTCTGCAATAAGTTTTTAAACCAGCACATCATCAGTGTGACTTCATCAGCCAGTTCTCCGCAGGAATCTGCAATATGTGAAAATTAAATAGGAGACCCAGAATATTCACTTTTATGCGGGAAGATTGTGAAAACTTCTGTGGAGTTTACAAATTGCTTTCATAAATCTTCAGACAGAGGTGACTTGAGTACACCAGTTGGTTTTTTAAAAATAGACCCAATGAAACTGCTTTTAGTTTTGGTTTCCAAAGTACTTAAAATTAAAATTATTTTAAAATTTAAAAAAAAACTTCTAAGAAAAAAACATGTAGTAGAATGGCTGTGCGAGAGCTGGGAGGTTCTTTGCTTCATGCAAGTCATCATCTCCCAGCCTCATCCCTCCTCAATCTGCAACATAGCTGTAATAGTAGCCTGTGATTCCTAAGATTGATAGACTTATTTGGATACTTTTTAATATTGCTTTCCAGGGCCAAAGGGCCCTCAAGGTTATTCACAAAATCATAAAAATAATGTAAAATGTAAGATATAAAAACTATTAAACCATCCAACACAATACAGGCATACCCCGCTTAACATCGCTTCACTTAACGTCGCCTCGCTATAACATACATGCTGCAGATGCCTGTATTTCTCCAGAAACGCAGTGCAGCAGCAGAGGCTTTAGCGCGTGGGGATGGAAATAGACGCGATCACGCCACCGCAAATCAGCTGGGAGGCGCGATCACAATCAGCTGGGAGGCGCAGCAGCGCAGCAGCAGAGGCTTTAGTGCGGGGCTTTGAGGCTCCGCATGAAGGAGAGGTAAAAAAAGTTTTAAAAGGTAGTGCTTCATTTTAAGGACATTTTCGGTTTACGTACTCGCTCTGGTCCCATTGAGTACGTTAATGTGAGGTATTACTGTACTGGAGATAAAAGCAACAGTTAAAATTGGGGGCCACAATCCTATTAAAATTAAAAGCATATTGGAATAGCCAAGTTTTTAAGGCTCATTTGAACACAATCAGAGAGGGAGCCAGATACAAGGTATGTGAAATGCTTTGAACACAGCCTCTCCCAACCTTTGGGTCCCCAGATGTTGCTGGACTACAGTTCCCATCACTCCTGACCATTGACCATGCTGGCTGGGGCTGATGGGAGTTGTAGTCCAACATCTGGGAACCCAAAGGTTGGGAAAAGCTGCATCTAAATTGCTGCATAATTATAATTAATAGTAGCAGGGAAAACTGAAGACTCATAATGTCAGAAAGGTCAAGAGGGAATTTGAAAAGGGGTCTTAGGTAAATCTCCTGAGTTCTTTACAAAATGCAAGTTAGATGCATTTGACTTCTCTGTAATCACTGTTTCACCCATGTTCAGCATTTTATGATGTGTGGGGGCTTCTTCTCTAACCACAATCCTATATCTATCTACTTAGGAATAACTCCCATTAAGTTCACCGGGGTTTACTTTCGCAGGTTAGTGGGTATAAACTTTTTTTTAAAAGCAGTATCTTCTGAGCCTTAAAATATTGTAACTGTTTTGTAGTTCTCTTGAAGACAGTAACATTTTAGGAAAGCAAGGCCAAAAAAAAAAATTATAGGTCTTGGTGGTAATAGGTGGTTCACACCAGCATTTATTTGCTTTTATTGATAGAAGAGGTGTGTGTGTGTGTTTTATTCCAGAGATCAGAAAAGTGGTGGAGGTTACATAGTTGTGGATCCTATTTTACGTATTGGTGCTGACAATCGTGAATTGCCCTTGGATTGTGTTACACTCCAGACATTCCTGTCTAAGTGTCTGGGACCATTTGATGGATGGGAAGATCGTCTTAAAGTCGCAAAAGAATCTGGTAATAACCACATTGAATCCTAAATCAAATATCTGGTACATAACATTGATTGACTAACACTATTTATTTATCATCTTTCTTCTGGGAGAACTCACAATGATATACACGTGGTTCCCAGGCAGGTCTCCCATCTGGGTGCTAACAGCACCCAGACCTACTTGGCTTTACCATGTTTACTGCATCATTTGTTGTTGTTATTGTTATTCTTGTTATTAATTAGATTTATATCCTGCCCTTCCTCCCAGTAGGAGCCCAGAGTGGCAAACAAAAGCACTAAAAACATTCTAAAAATCATAAAAACAGACATCCGTAAAATATCTTTTTTTTAAAAAGAAAGCTTTAAAAACATTTTTTTTAAAAGCTTTAAAAACGTAGTAAAAAGCAGTTCCAACACAGATGCAGACTGGGGTAAGGTCTCTACTTAAAAGGCTTGTTGGAAGTGGAAGGTCTTCAGTAGGTGACAAAAAGATAACAGCACCTGCCTAATATTTAAGAGAGGGAGTTCCACAGAGTAGGTGCTGCCACACTAAAGGTCCGTTTCCTATGTTGTGCAGAACAGACCTCCTGATAAGATGGTATCTGCAAGAGGCCCTCACCTGTAGAGGGCAGTGATCTATTGGGTATATAAGGGGTAAGACACTATTTCAGGTATCCTGGTCCCAAGCTGTATAGGGCTTTGTACACCAAAACCAGCACCTTGAACTTAGCCCGGTAGCCAATAAGTAGCCAGTGCAATTCATTAATCAGCGGGGTGAAATGCTGGCGATACCCTGTCCCAGGGAGCAGTCTCACTGCTGCATTTTGCACCAGCTGCAGCTTCCGAACCAACCTCAAGGGCAGCCCCACATAGAGTGCATTATAGCAATCCAGCCTGGAGGTTACCAGTGCATGGACAACAATGATCAGGCTATCCCGGTCCAGAAACGGCCGCAGCTGTCTTATCAGCCGAAGCTGGTAAAGGCACTCCTAGCCACTGAGGTCACCTGGGCCCCTAGTGACAAAGATGGATCCAGGAGCACCCCCAGACTACAGACCTGCTCTCAGAGGGAGTATGACCCCATCCCAAGCTGGCAACTGACCAATTATCCAAACTTGGGAACCACCAACCCACAGCGCCTCAGTCTTGCTAGGATTCAGACTCAGTTTATTGGCCCTCATCAAGCCCACTACCAAGACCAGGCAGCGGTCCAGGGTTTGCACAGCCTTTCCCGATTCAGATGTTACAGAGAAATAGAGCTGGGTATCATCAGCATACTGCTGGCACCTTGCCCCAAATCTGATGAGTGCTCCCAATGACTTCATATAGATGTCAAACAGCATGGGGAACAAGATGGTACCCTACAGCACCCCGTAGCACAACTGCCGGGGGGCCGAAAGACAATCACCCAGTGCTATTCTCTGAGAACAACTCTGTAGATAGGATCGGAACCAGTCTAAAACAGTGCCATCTCACCAAGTTGGTCCCAAAGGATGCCATGGTCAATGGTATCAAAAGCCACAGAGAGATCAAGTAAGAATAACAGGGTCGCACTCCCCCTGTCCTTCTCCCGATAAAGGTCATCCATCAGGGTGACCAAGGCCGATTCAGTCCCATAACCAGGCTTGAACCCAGACTGGAATGAGTCAAGATAATCTGTTTCATCCAAGAGTACTTGCAATTGCTGCGCTGCAACCCTCTCAATCACCTTCCCTAAAAAGGAGGTATTTGCAAACAGGCAGTAGTTGTCACAAACCAATGGGTCCAGGGTGGGCTTTTTTAGGATCACCGCCTCTTTCAGGGCAGCTGGAATGACCCCCTTCCACAGTGACACATTGACCACACCCTGGATCCACTCAGTCAAGCCCTTGGCAAGCTTTAATAAGCCTAGAAGGGCAAGGGTTGAGAGGACACGTTGCTGGCCGCATTGTCATAAGCACCTTGTCCACATCATCAGGCTGCACCAACTGAAACTGATTCTAAGAAGCTGCAGCAGATGTTGCACTGGACACCTCACTGGGTACTACAGTAGATGTGGATGAGGCATCAAGATTGCTACGGAGGCAAGCAACTTTACCCTCAGTGCCTTGCAACAATTCACAGTGAGCTTCCGAAGAGTCAAAAACTCCCATTTCCTAGAGTTGATATCAACAGACCCCTGACAATAAGGAAAAGCTCCACTGAAGATGCTATTTGAGGATGAGATGGTGGCAGAAAAGTGGGCTGTGTCTGAATTGTTGTGTCTGAACTGTTCTTTTCAGTACTTATGACTGCCCAGTTTATTATGTGTGTCCTCATATCCCCGGGCAGGAGAGAACAGACTGAAGCTGAATCCCGATAAGTCCGAGGTGTTACTTGTAGGAGACAGAGGAAGGTTGGGTATTACAGACCTGATACTTAATGGGGTGAGATTACCCCTGAAGGACCAGGTCCGCAGCCTCGGGGTCATTCTTGACTCCCAGCTGTCCATGGAGGCTCAGGTTTCGGCGGTGAGTTGGGCAGCTTGGTATCAATTACATCTGATACAGAGGCTGCGACCCTACCTCCCTGTTCATCTGCTCCCACAGGTGATACATGCCCTGGTCTCCTCTCGCTTAAACTACTGTAATGCGCTCTACGTGGGGTTACCCTTGAAAATGGTCCAGAAATTACAGCTGGTACAGAATGCGGCGGTGTGCTTGATCAAGCGCAGCCGTCGCCGTGATCACATCACTCCAGTATTAATAGATCTTCACTGGTTACCAGTTGTTTACCGGGCCCGATTCAAGGTGTTGGTGTTGACCTTTAAAACCCTATACGGTTTCGGCCCAGTTTATCTGAAGGAGCGCCTCCAGAATCACCAATTATGCCGCCTCACAAATCAGCCTCTCAAGACCTTCTCTCGGTCCCACCGGCTAAAACAGCTAGGCTGGTGCGGACCAGAGAGAGGGCATTTTCGGTTGTGGCCCCCACCCTCTGGAATTCCCTTCCGTATGATCTCCGACATGCTCCCTCCCTGATAGGCTTTCGTCGAGCCTTAAAAACCTGGCTATTCAGGCAGGCCTATGGGATTGAGGAGGATTAATTTTATGATGTTTTAATTGGAAATTGGTTTTAAATCGTTAGGACTGTAGATTGTTTTTGTATATTGTATATTATGTATAGCTTTTAGCTATTGTAAGTCACCTAGAGTGTCCACTAACCTGGACAGATAGGCGACCAATAAATAAAATTATTAAAAAATTATTTAAAAACATGTTAATAAGTTTCATTATTGCTTTATAGGTTACAACATGGTTCACTTTACCCCTGTCCAGAGACTTGGTCTATCTAGATCATGTTACTCATTGGCTGATCAGTTGCAAATAAATCCTGATTTTTCAACCCCTAACACAAAGTGTTCTTGGAATGAAATTGGAAAACTAGTGGAAAAAATGAAAAATGAATGGAATATGGTTTGTATTACAGATGTAGTCTACAATCACACTGGTATGTTTATTTTTATTGTCATGGTCATCCCTGCTGCTATCATAGAATCATTTGCATGCTTCATAGCTTTACTGACTTCAGTACAATTTCAAGTGGGCAAATAGTACTGGAACGAACTTAGTTATTCCTTTCCTGCATTGATTTTAGGCTTCCTGTTTTGAATGATAAGAGCTCTGTTTTCTGGTACATTCAGTTGAAATGTATAGAATTTTTGCATCCTAAAAACCTCTTATCTGGAACTCTTTTGCAGTTGACCCTGGGAGAGAATGAAAGTAAAATAAGTTCTGTCAGTGTTTAAGCTTACAAGCTGCAGAAGTAGATCATTTTAGCATATATTTAAACGTTTGTATTTTTGTAGATACTCTATTTGATGTACAATCTGTATATAACTATCTGAATCTAGGAATGTTGAATTAAACATTATTTATATGCGGTCATAAAACCATAGATGTTGCTGTAAGTAGCATTCACATAACTGCAGCTCCAGCTTTTCTGACGTTGCAACTTCTACAGTTGATCTTCATGTGATTTGTCCACATTGCATGCAGAATTCAGCAGCTTTTAAATACATATGTAAACTTCGCATATAGCAGTTGAGTCCAAGTGTATAAAATGAGCAATATAATTTTTAAAAATGTAGTTTGAGCTAGGCAATAGTTTTCCTTGTAGGCTCTCTGTGTGTCTTGTTTAAACGTGGTCTCAGTCTTCACTAATCCAGAATAAATTGGGTGGGGGCAATGATGATTTATGCTGGATATTTTAATATTTATAACAATTCAAATGTTTTTAATTAGCCAGAATGACTTATTTGCAAAATGCTTTGAGGCCGACAACTGAGTAACTAGCTCCTCTATTAATGAAACTTTGTGTCTCCATCACCTAACAGAAAAAGGCCTTTCCTTTTTTTATTCCTTAAAAAAAAGGAAAAGGATGCTTTCTTGCATGGAACCAGCCAAAGTGATGCCGAAATAATGTGCAGCTGAGTGGAGACTGGAAAAAATGCCCAAGTTGAATGTAGCTGTATGTCACTTTGATTGGCTGGCTGCTTTTGTTGCTGATGGCAGAGTTCCATTTTTATAAAGGTCAAACCTTCAGTGAATAGTAAGATCTTCGTGGCTTAGAATGCTGGTTCTAAAGGATCTTCAGTTTCACTGTTAGAGGACATTTTAGGTGAAGGAAGAACAACTTACACTCCGATAGAGGTGTTCTTCTTTCACAGACGGTTTTTCCTGTTGTCTGAGATCCATACAAATGCCAAGCTTTGTTTTTGTCTTTCTTGAATGACATTTCTGAAAAGAAAGAGAATATTCCTTGCGTTCCTCCTCCAACAAGCTGATTGACACACACATGTACCTTACTCAATGATGTGCTGGCGAACCTTGAACTGCTTGCATTGAAGGAAGCTTTGTGCCTGTGAATAGTAGTTTGAGATATAGAACATCATCACTTGATATATTACAGCCATCAGGTGATGAATATGCATGTGTGAGCTTGCCCTGCTCCTCGGAGAACTCTGTTAGTTCAAGTCTCACTCAGTAGAATTAACCATTTTGGAGAATGTACAGAGCTCCTTGGTTCCTAGGTTTGTGTCCTGGAACATGGCTGCTATGTTTGTGGAATTTAATAGACAATCAATATTACATTCATATATAGCAAGGTGGTCCCCAAAAAGGAACATAATATAATGACAGAGGGAAATACTAAATCTTTAGAAGTTATCTGTGATTTTTAACAGCAGCTTAATTAGTAATGGCAGGTTATTGGAAACACCTGATCAGTTAATACTAGATAAGTGGTATTACTGGTTTATTGCCTTAACCGACTTGCCATCTGCACCTAGCAAAAGGCCAACAGCAAATATGGACTTCTTTGTGACATGGCAAGACTTTATTTTCTATATGACTCAGCGACCAAGTGCTAAAACAATCATCAGCAACAAATCTCACTTATACGGAACAAAGATGAATAATACCCCAATATGTAGATACAGGGGACAATATACATGCTGAGCTTCTCCTGAGTATTCACCTTCAGCAATATTTCTCAGCTTATCTGTAAATCGAAAACAAATATGTAAAGACAAATATCCCATGATTCTATACTATGCTATTTTCTGTATTAAGAAATTTATTTATTGAATTATAAAAAATACACTAACATAATTTTTTTACTGAATTTCACATACGCGGTGTAAGACTTCCCAGTTCCTCTCTGTTTAGAATCTTAAGTTTCTTACAGTCCTCTTACATAGTCTGCATGGAAGTGTAATTGGTAAGATAACTGAAGTGCCATCTTGAAGTGTTAATTTGCATGATATTTAAATTAATCTTGCTAATTGTGTTGCTAATTCTGTGTCTCTTGTTTTTCTGTAGCTGCAAATAGCGAATGGATAACTCAACATCCAGAATGCTCATACAATCTTACTAATTCTCCTCACTTAAAACCAGCCTGGCTTTTGGACCGAGCCCTTTGGCATTTAACCTGTAAAGTAGCTGGTGGCAAATGCAGTGATAAAGGGGTTCCTCCGCTGATTGAAAATGATCACCACTTGAATGTAAGAAAATGAATCCTGCTTGGTAACAAATGCTGTCACTGAATGAAGGAAAGTATCACTTAGAGTGAAGGAAAGTATCACTTAGACTTTGTGGACATTCTGTCCTAGAGAGGTCCATTTTACTTTCCAGCTTGCATGGGTTAACAGAGCTGACTTAAAACTTTTGTTTCAGAAAGCTTTTCCTTCAGTACGGCAGTGGTCAATTTTTAATATAGCATTCATATGCTAAGTCTTTTGAATGTATTTTGTAATATTTGTCTTAAGTACAGCTATATTGGATAAAATCCAATGTGTCACAAATGGGACTTCCCCTTCCTTTTCTCCCCCTGCAGCCCTTCATGCCTCCCCGATCTTGAGGTCCCTCAGCCCTGCAGAGCAGATGGGGGGGTCAAGGGGGAGGAGAGGAAGAAGTAGTCTTGTTGAGCAAGCAGGCAGACGCAATTGGATATCATTCATTGTATTTCCAGAATGTCTTTTTATTTTTTAAAAAAAGTTTTTCTTTCTTCAGACTTTGTATTGCAAGTTATCTAGCTGTGAATTATTTTGTAGAAAGTTCATATATAAGTAAATCATATCTGTACTAAGATGCTGCTCAAAACCATCCCCATCTTTAAAAAATAAAATAAAATCCAAGGATGTAGATACTTCTTGGTTCCAGGCTTTCTTTCTTTTGAAACTATAAATGTTTCACAAAGTGTTACATATGTAATAAAGGAATGATGTTTCAAAACAGTTTGGGCCGAACAGCATTTATAATTCATTATGTATATAACACTGATTTTTGTTTACCTGCCTGACATCCTGCTTTTATTTCTACAGTCTGTCCGTAAAATCATGTGGGAGCATATTTTTCCCAAGATAAAGTTATGGGAATTCTTCCAAGTAGATGTTAACAAAGCAGTCGAGCAATTTAAAACCCTTTTAACTCAAGGTAAAAACCTTTATTGAAGCATGAAGAAACAATATCCTTTTTATTGTACTTGAGATTCAGAAAGTTGCATAAGCTCATGCAGGGGGCTTGTGTTAGTCCAGTGAGATTTTTTACTACTTTGCTTGGGGCTTGGGGAAATAAAGCTACTTTTGAAAGTCCCTTTCATTTCAAAAGTATCTTGTCATGTGGTAGTACGGCAGGTTTGGGAAACAGGATCTGGCCAGTGGGCTGGATCCTGAGCTCTCCCACCTCCAGCAGGCCACTTTGAGAGGATATAGCACCTGACATCAGATGACCCATTTTTCCTCTGCAGCATGGCTTAAGTTCAAGCATAGAAAACAACTCAGCTTATTAATTTATTAACTGCTCCTTATATAACCATATGTCATAACTGGAAAAAAGAAAGGCCCCTTCACTTGAAGACCAGAAAATCAGAGTGTGGAACACGGCAAACATGATCAAATTGTCCAGTTTAGTCAAAATCGGAGCAGGCAGACAATCTTGGGATTGTTTAATAGAAAAATGGAGTGCATTTATAATCTACTGGTGTAATAAAATACAGAAAAATGTAAATCCAGACATTTTATTTGGTACAATGCATTCCTATATCATTATACAGAGAATTTATGTAGATCAAGAAAACAATATGTACTATGAGTTTCCATTATTATACTTTTTATTACGTTTGTTTTCTCAGATCAATATTTCATATTGTATGAGTGTGATAAAATAAGAGATATATACAGAGATATATACACACACTACATACTATCTATATCTCACCTTAAACAGGTGGCAGGATGTCTGTTATGTGCTGAGAAATCATAAGCTACATATTTTAAGAGCACTGAAAGCTAACCTTTTTGTATGTTAATTGTTATTTTTGCAGAACGCAATGAGTTTCTCCCCTTTGCAGTGGGTTATACTGCTGAGTAGTATCTAGGCCTGTCAGTCTCTTGGCTTTAAGAAGAATAAGAAACTGCTTAATCATAATGGACAATAAATGCCTTCAAATTCATTACAAAATTTTCTGTTCCTCAAATCTACCAACAGATGGTTCAAAAGTAAAAACGGATCCCAATCAACATCTTGCAATCATTCAGGATCCCCAATTTAAGAGACTTGGCTGTACTGTAGATATGAACATTGCACTGAACACCTTCATACCACACAGGTATGTCCTTACATCACCATTTAAAACACCTCTAGTGTCTTGGTAGCACATGCTTTTCCAAGAGAAGAAAGTCAGACCTGTCATTTGGGAGTCAAAAATTGAGTGTGCTCCATTCACAGGCAAAAGAGGAGCCTGATATATGTACTGCCAAAACAGCACAGCAGTGGCCTCTGTTGCAGCACCTCCAACCCACCTGGCAGTAGTGTGTCAGCTCCCTGCTGAAGCTAAGCAGGGTCAGGTCTGGTCAGGTCTGGATGGGAGACCGCCTGGGAAGCATGTTGGCTGCCTTGGGATTCATGAAAAAAGAAAGGTGGGGTATAAATGTAATAAATACATAATAGTGTGTGCACATAAACACACTGAAAGTGCTATGAAATTGACTTCTGTATTTCCTAACACCTGAATTTTCTGTTCTTACTTGGAAGGGGTCAATAGTCAGTTTTTCACAGGTTGTACTGTTCTTCTACACCAGTGTTCTTGTACGTATATTTAATGCAAAGGCAACTAAAAGATTTAGACTTACAGTGGCCTTTCCCCTCTGCAAGGGTGGGAGACCTATTAAGTTGGTCCGACCCCAGAGACTAATGGATCCGGATGGTTTCCTAAGGGCTCTGGGGGGTTTTCTGGCTGATAGGACTGGCACTCCTGTCGAAACCTTGGTTGAACTGTGGAATACAGAAATGACCTGGGCGGTTGACATGATTGCTCCTGAGCGCCCTCTCCTGTGTAGAGCTCGTAAGGCTGCATGGTATACCCCAGAGCTGAGAGCGATAAAACAATATAGGAGACGGCTTGAGTGCAGATGGAGACGAACTCCTGGTGGATGCAAGTACACACTGGTAAGTGCCTATGGTAAGCTGTATTTAGGGGCAGTGAGGACAGCAAAAAAAAAAATTTTGTTGCCACTATCTAATCATCAATCTGCCGCCCAGTGGTGCTCTTCAGAATTGTCCGGGGGCTATTACACACGGGCCCCAAGGACATGGTAGAACCATCTGAGGCCCACTGTAATGAATTTGCTAGGCACTTCCAGGATAAAATCTTTAGCATCCGCCAGGACTTAGACTCCAGTGTTGTAGCAGGTGAATCAAGCGAGGTAACCAGAGCGCAGCCTTGTACCTATTTCTTGGATGAGTTTCAGTTGGTACAGCTTGAGGATGTTGACAAGGTGCTTGGACAGGTTTGTGCAACCACTTCTGTGCTAGATCCTTGCCCTTCTTGGCTAATAAAAGCTAGCAGGGATGGAACAGCCAGCTGGGCCAGGGAAGTGATTAATGCCTCTCTGCGAGAGGGGGTGGTCCCTGGGTGCCTGAAAGAGGCAGTGGTGAGACCACTCCTGAAGAGACCCTCCCTGGACCCAGAAAATCTTAACTACAGGCCAGTAGCAAATGTTCCATCCCTGGGCAAGGTCCTCGAATGACTGGTGGCAGCCCAGCTCCAGACCCTCTTGGATGAGACTGATTATCTGGATCCATTTCGGTCAGGTCTCAGGCCTGGTTTTAGCATGGAAACAGCCTTGGTCGCCCTGAATGATGATCTCTGTCGGGAGAGAGACGGGGGAGTGTGACTCTGTTGATTCTCCTTGATCTCTCAGCAGCTTTCGATACCTTTGACCACGGTATCCTTCTGGGAAGACTAGCTGAGTTGGGAGTGGGAGGGACTGCATGGCGGTGGTTCCACTCCTACTTGGCAGGTTGGATCCAGAAGAAGGTGGTGCTTGGGGAACATTGCTCAGCACCCTGGACTCTCCAGTATGGGGTTCTGCAAGGGTCAGTTCTGTCCCCCATGCTGTTCAACATCTACATGAAACCATTGGGTGCAGTCATCCGGAGCTTTAGAGTGCGTTGCCATCAGTACGCTGATGACACACAGCTCTATTTCTCCTTTTCATCTTCTTCAGGTGAGGCTGTCAATGTGCTAAACCAGTGTCTGGCTGCGACAATGGACTGGATGAGGGCTAATAAACTGAGGCTCAATCCAGACAAGACTGAGATGCTGCTAGTGGGTGGTTCTCCTGTCCAGACGGTGGATGTCCAACCTGTCCTGGATGGGGTTGCACTCCCCCCGAAGGAGCAGGGTCATAGCTTGCGGGTTCTCCTATAACCATCTCTGTTACTTGAGGCTCAGGTGGCCTTGGTGGCAACAGAGTGCCTTCTACCAACTTCGGTTGGTGGCCCAGCTGCGCCCCTATCTGGACAGGGATAACCTGGCTTCAATTGTCCATGCTCTGGTAACCTCCAAGTTGGATTACTGCAGTGTTCTCTACGTGGGGCTGCCTTTGAAGACGGTTCGGAAGCTGCAGCTTGTGCAAAATGCAGCGGCCAAATTGGTAACAGGAACCAGACGGTTTGAACATATAAAACCAATTCTGGCCCGCTTGCATTGGCTGCCTGTATGTTTCCGAGCTCGATTCAAGGTGCTGGTTTTAACCTGTAAAGCCTTACATGGCTTAGGACCACAATACCTGATGGAACGCCTCTCCCAATATGAACCCACCCGTACACTATGCTCAACTTCCAAGGCCCTCTTCTGGGTGCATACTCCAAGGGAAGCTGGGAGTCTGGCAACAAGGGAGAGGGCCTTCTCAGTGGTAGCCCCCAAATTATGGAATGATTTTTCTGATGAGGCACGCCTGGCACCAACACTGTTATCTTTTTGGTGCCAGGTCAAGACTTTCATAAGAACATAAGAAGAGCCTGCTGGATCAGGCCAGTGGCCCATCTAGTCCAGCATCCTGTTCTCACAGTGGCCAACCAGGTGCCTGGGGGAAGCCCGCAAGCAGGACCCGAGTGCAAGAACACTCTCCCCTCCTGAGGCCTCCGGCAACCAGTCCCCAGAAGCATGCTGCCTCCGACCAGGGTGGCAGAGCACAGCCATCATGGCCAGTAGCCATTGATACCCCTGTCCCCCATGAATTTGTCTAATCTTCTTTTAAAGCCATCCAAGCTGGTGGCCATTACTGCATCTTGTGGGAGCAAATTCCATAGTTTAACTATGTGCTGAGTAAAGAAGTACTTCCTTTTGTCTGTCCTGAATCTTCCAACATTCAGCTTCTTTGAATGTCCACAAGTTCTAGTATTATGAGAGAGGGAGAAGAACTTTTCTCTATCCACTTTCTCAATGCCATGCATAATTTTATACACTTCTATCATGTCTCTTCTGACCCGCCTTTTCTCTAAACTAGAAAGCCCCAAATGCTTCAACCTTTCCTCGTAAGGGAGTCGCTCCATCCCCTTGATCATTCTGGTTGCCCTCTTCTGAACCTTTTCCAACTCTATAATATCCTTTTTGAGATGAGGTGACCAGAACTGTACACAGTATTCCAAATGCGGCTGCACCATAGATTTATACAACGGCATTATGATATTGGCTGTTTTATTTTCAATACCTTTCCTAATTATCGCTAGCATGGAATTTGCCTTTTTCACAGCTGCCACACACTGGGTCGACATTTTCATCGTGCTGTCCACTACAACCCCGAGGTCTCTCTCCTGGTCGGTCACCGCCAGTTCAGACCCCATGAGCGTATATGTGAAATTAAGATTTTTTGCTCCAATATGCATAATTTTACACTTGTTTATATTGAATTGCATTTGCCATTTTTCCGCCCATTCACTCAGTTTGGAGAGGTCTTTTTGGAGCTCTTCACAATCCCTTTTTGTTTTAACAACCCTGAACAATTTAGTGTCGTCAGCAAACTTGGCCACTTCACTGCTCACTCCTAATACTAGGTCATTAATGAACAAGTTGAAAAGTACAGGTCCCAATACCGATCCTTGAGGGACTCCACTTCCTATAGCCCTCCACTGGGAGAACTGTCCGTTTATTCCTACTCTCTGCTTTCTGCTTCTTAACCAATTCCTTATCCACAAGAGGACCTCTCCTCCCTCTTCTCCTCTTCTCCCAGGCATTTTAGCATGTGTTTTTAAATTGCTTTAAAAAAAATGTTTTTAAATTTGTATATTTGTTTTTAATTGTTGTAAACCGCCCACAGAGCTTCGGCTATGGGGTGGTATACAAATGCAATCAATCAATCAGAGATGCACAGAATAAATTGTTCCAGATTCACCCAAAAAAAATTTCAGGATATATTTGACACCAAATGTAGCTAAAATTTACAAGTAGGTCTTAACTGCTTGGATACAGAGGATTCATTTTGCACTGACTCAATGTTCACATCCAAGTAAGGAGGCATCAACTTCCTTATGGTTATACATGTTTTAAAGTCAAAACTTCAGACGTTTTCATACCTGTTCTGATGGTCTTGTATTTCTTGTATTTTGTTTCTAGCAATGGGCCTGCTGCCATAGAAGAATGTTGTAACTGGTTCCGCAAGAGAGTTGAAGAACTAAATGGTGAAATGTACCGACAAACAAACTACCATCAAGAGCAGGTTGTAACAATAAGGCATTTGCATTCATTTGTTCATTACTGATAGCATCCATTGAACTATTAAAGCTTCATTGAAACAATTGCTTTTAATATATTCTAGGCAGTCACCTGCATTGTAGCAACAGTGAACTATGAACGACTGGCTGGTCATGGTCCCAAGTTAGGTCCTGTAACCCGGAAATTTCCTTTAGTTACAAGGTATTGTATCTATTTAACTTGTGTTTTAAAGTACGTTTTCTTTCATGTTTTCATGAATGGTGATAGATGAAAATGATTGGGTTTCTTGAACAAGGGAGTTTGGTAATAGATAAATGTCAGAAAATATAAGTTATTAAAGAACATTCTGTGTGTGTGTTCATGTGTTGCATACGTGTGTATTTAATAAGCCAAGATATATACAAACCTTTGTCCAAACACTTGCATCACCCCTTCTCTCCTTTTTACAGCATGCATCTCTTAAACTTGGAAGTCTTCAATTAACCAGTATGCTGTATGCCTCTGAATACCAGCTGCTGGGGAACCAGAGTGGGAGAGTGCTATGCTCATGTTCTCCTTGCAGACTTCCCATAGGTATCTTGCTGACCACTGAGAACTGAATAATGAACTACATGTGCCTTTGGTCTGATCCAGTAGGGATTTACTTTTATCGAATTATGTTCTAAACATGAGATGGTATCCAACTAATGTGTCCCAATGGAATTTCCCCACCTCCTCCCCCCATGCCCCTTACATCTGGGGTTTTACCGCAATCTTCCGGAGCAGATTTAGGGAGGGAAAGGGGTTCCATTGCTCAAGTGTAAATCCTTGCGCTGATGTGATCCTTTGGTAGGATGCCACCCATCCATAGTTTCCTGTTGCATCCAAATTGGGAAACTCTGGTAACCAAGTTAAGGACAAAGCAGGATCCTAAGTTGCCATTTTAAAAGTTGGTTTAAGATCCTGGCTTGTTCTGAACATGATAACCACTGTTTTTCGGTCTGGATGAGAGCAGAAAACTGATTAATTGGAGACTTCCTGGTTAAATTGCAGTATGTCAGAAGAAAATTGCAGAGGAAAGAAGGGGCTGCATTGAGCTGGCATTGAGATGTGATTGAATGTGGCTAATGAATATCAACATTTCACCTCTGGATGTTGAAAAATTCCATCAAATTTTGTGGACATCCAAGATGTACCAGTGAATGATGTTAGCTATCTAAATTTGATAAGAGTTCACTGGTGCATCTATTTTTTGTATGTTTATGAAGTTCTTCTGAAATTGTGAGTGTTCATGTGTGTTGACATATATTGCACACAGTATTCTTCAGTATAAAAGTGAGATTTTGGTCTTTTTACAGGAGTTGGTGGTTGCCTGTTTATGGGGCATCTGGCAATAATTTGACCAATAGCACTACACTACAAAGGAGAATGATTGAAAGCCTTTGATTGCATGGTCAGAAATGTAAACACACAAATAATTTAATGTTATATAAAAGACTGAATTAAAGATTTTGTTATTGTTTGAAAAGATCCTTTTTTAAAAAAAAAAGAATGTTAGACGGAGTTTGAAAATTAAGATACAATGGACCAACTACCTCCATCATACATATGAAATGGTGTATGTAATCTAATCTTCAGTGAGATTGCTGGTACCCATAAAGTTGTGGACATCTAGGTGCAGGATTTGGGCCTAACAAGATAACAGTGGGTCAGGAGAAAGAAAAAGCTCAGCACCAAACAAAAGTATCCGCTATTAAGCTGGTGGCAATATTATAGTGGAGGGACATATATTTCACTCTTTATATGCTCTAAAACAGATGGGAAAGCTGTGGCTCTCCAGATGTTACTGAACTGCACCTCCCATGAGGCCTAGCAAGCATGGCCAGTGGTCAGTAATGATGGGAACTGCAGTCCTACAACAAATTCCCTACCCCTGCTCTAAAAAGTAATTTCTGTATCCTACAGGTTCTTTACGTACCCATTTAAAGAACTAACCCTGGAAGAAGAAGAAGTTATGATGCATCATTCTGACAAAGCAAGTTATTTTATGGCCTATAATGGCTGGGTGATGGGAGATGATCCTCTCAGAAATTTTGCTGAACCAGGTTTGTGATTCTAAATGCTATATATACCTTTTAAAAATGCATTTTGTTAGTGGCCCATCTAGTCTTAACATCCTGTTCTCACAGTGGCCCATGGGAAGCCCAGAAGCAGGACCTGAGTGCAACAATAGTCTCCCCTCATGCAGATACTGGCAACTGGTTTTCAGAAGCATAATGCATCCGACTGTGGTGGCACAGGACAGCCATCATGGCTAGTAGCCATTGATAGCCTTATCCTCCATGAATTTAAATAAATAAATAATTTAAATAAATAAAGGATAAATTTGTCAAACCTTCTTTTAAAGCCATCCAGGTTGCTGACCATCACTGCCTCTTGTGCGAGCGGATTTCAATAGTTTTCAGGTTTCACTTGAACTATATCTTCTTACTGCAATACTTGAGTAGCTTCCTAGAGACCTTTCAGTAAGGCACTGGCTTCCTAAGAGTGCCTGAACATTTGGACTTTCTTTGCAAAGAATCTCTGCCTATAATGGCTCGAGCTGTGTATGAGGCGGGCATTGCAGGAACTTTGGGATGATGATGATGATGCACTGCTTGGGAACCAACACAAACATGTTATTAAACTGTGCAAGAAAAATGTCCCCTAAATTGTCATAAATAAAACAATGCATATAGGCTTTGGAATTTCTGATTATCTAAATAGGGCTATTGCAAAATCTGAGGCGGTTTTTAAAAACTGATAACTTTATTTTAGATAGAGCAATAGAGAAAACAGCACTCTGAAACCACTGTGAAGTAAATTTTATTGTTGTTGCAGTGAATATAGAAAGCCATTCCGGGAAACTACTATGGAACTCTGTTCTGGATTGTTTAGCCCACAGAATATATAAACCCATTGAAGTTCAAAGGAGCAGGTTCATCATTAAGATGGTCCAGGTTGAAATGAAGCCAGGGATGCTCCCAGTTCCCTTCCAGATTTGAGGGTTTATAAGGCTTTTTGGAAACATCCCTATATTCCAACAGTTGTTAGATATGACAGGGAAAAGGTAGAATGAGGTTGAATTTGCATTCAAGGAAAAGTGTGGAGGAAGAAGCACACAATTCCATGCCCCCAGTCGCTTACCCTTGGGTAGCAATATGTCTGCATCTGGTCTTCATTTTTGGTGAAGACGAAGTTACTCCTGTAGAATTCAAATTGTCCAGGACCAAGTATCACCTGGAATCCCCATGCAGTGTCCAGTGAATATGGGAAGATCCTAACTTCTGGGGAGCAGTTAACATTTAGATGGAGCAAGATTTTTCGTTGTGGAAGCAATATTAAGCAGAGTGATAGCTGCGTTATGAGAAGTGAGAAACCACATGGACTTTGCTATCATCAAGAGTTTCAGATGTAAAACTTGTGTCTTGTGAAATTCACAAATTAGTGGTCCTTTTTTTAATAGTTGGCTACCAATGGAGAGTGCTAATTGTTTTATTTACTTATTTGAAATATTTTAAAACCACCCTTAATCCTTTCAGATCAAAGGGTGTTACACAAAGAGCATGACTCATACCAAAATACATTCCCCACCCCCACTCATCTCAAAAATGAACTTGCAGTGTTTTTATCCAATAGTACACAGGCTAATGGATTGTGCAACAATTACTTTTCCAACACAACTGAGGCTGAGACTAATCATTGTCCTCCATTTGGTGGGGAGCAAGAATGCACCTTGCTGCCTCAACCATTCAGTGTGCCTGCCCTGCCTTTGATGCCACTGACCATCCAGGCAGATGGGGACATTAATGTTCAAATAGGACCCTGTTGTTATGTGCCTTCAAGTCAATTACAACTTATGGCAACCCTATGAACCAGTGACCTCCAAAAGCACCTGTCATGAGCCACCCTGTTTAGATCTTGTAAGTTCAGGTCTGTGGCTTCCTTTATGGAATCAATCCATCTCTTGTTCGGCCTTCCTCTTTTTCTACTCCCTTCTGTTTTTCCCAGCATTATTGCCTTTTCTAGTGAATCATGTCTTCTCATGATGTGTCCAAAGTATGACAACCTCAGTTTCATCATTTTGGCTTCTAGTGACAGTTCTGGTTTAATTTGTTCTAGCACCCAATTATTGGTCTTTTTCGCAGTGCGTGGTATGCGCAAAGCTCTCCTCCAACACCCCATTTCAAATGAGTTGATTTTTCTCTTATCCGCTTTCTTCACTGTCCAGCTTTCACATCCATACATACTGTGCATAAAATCCATTGCACATAGACCCATTTTGCAAGGTTACAGTTCCAATTTTGGGGACTGACTCTGTGATAAGAGTCTCTGCACATTGGATTTCGTGTTGGTTTATGCTATTCCAGTGTTCTGTCCCTGTCAAGATGGCTTGTGCTGAAGGCAAGGCAGGCATTCCAGGTGGTCAAGAAAAAGTAAGGTGCACTCTTGCTCTCACTCTCCTCCATGGGCAGGGGAATAATTGGTTCCATATTATTCAATCCAGCCCATAATAACTGTGCTTCTGATGAACGATTTCACATTTTTATATAAAGATAAATTGAGAGAGGAGAAATCATTCTGTGGTTCATGATGTTCACTTACCCTAACCTCTTTGTATTTTAAAGTGTTTTAAGCTTTATAGTACAAGCCTTCTAAAATCTGTCTGTCTTACAACTGAACTGATTTTATGTACGTGCTGTTGTTTTATACTGTTTGTTATATTTATGATTTTTAAATTTGTTCTTATATATGCAGTTTTAAGTGTTTCTATGTATGTATCTCTTATATATGTTGTTTATATTGTAAATAGCTTCAGAATGCCTCATGGGAAGCAATCCATAAATGAAATAAATAATAATAACAAATAATACAACTTTGTATTTGAGAAACATGCAAAGTTACCATTTTTTAAAATCTTCTATTTTGAAATATGACACTGTACAAATTACTTCTGCATGTTTCTGTCACTTGGCGCGAGTTGAAATGCCTTTTATTTCTAACATTGGTAAGAGTGTTGAAAACCACCACAGCAACATTATACGTAAACTAGTCTTTCTCCCTCCTTTTACAGGTTCAAATGTTTACTTGAGAAGAGAACTAATTTGCTGGGGCGACAGTGTCAAGCTACGTTATGGGAACAAGCCAGACGACTGCCCATATCTCTGGGCTCACATGAAAAAGTACACTGAATTGACTGCCAAATACTTCCATGGAATACGTCTTGATAACTGTCACTCAACACCTCTTCATGTAGCTGAGGTATAGGAAAAAAATGCAAATTATACATACACATATTTAATGAAAAAGCTTTGGAACTGGCTTTACATGAGAAAGCTTTGAAACTGGCTTTAACACCTATATCTACACCAACTGATACGTGTCACAGTTTTTAAATTTTGTTTCATTTTTCTAACTCCTTTGCTGTGTGGGCAGGACCCTTTGAACATGCTTACTAGATTCTGGCTGCCTTTTGTCTGGTTAACGGTGGACAAGCTGGTGTTTTTCTTCACTGTGTGCAGGTGCAACACATTTCTGTGCATTTTACTCATATGTAAGCCCTACTGTGTTCAGTGAGGCCCACCAGTAAGTGTGCAAAAGACAGCAGCCTAACAGTGCAATCCTATGCTTGTCTGCTAGGAAATAAGCCCAACTGAATTCAGTGGGACTTACTCCCAGGTAAATGTGTGTAGGATTGCAGCCATGTCATGATTTTTGTGGTGTAGTGGTTGGGGTGTTAAGACTTGGGCCAAAACAGCCTGGGTTCAAATCTCTGCTCAGCCATGGAGCTCACTGGAGGACTTTCAGTTAGTTCCTTTCTTTCAGCCTAACCTATTTTCGAGGGTTATCGTGAGGTAAAAATAACTTGGATAACCCCAATTACCCCTTGAGAGTGACTGTGGGATACATAGGAAATAAACAGCCATAGGTTAAATAAGAGGTGTTACTTTGAAATTTGTAAGGAGTTAACCTTATTTTCTATTTGTTGGTTCAAACAAAAAAATTGTTTAGTATTTATGTGCAACTTTTTTAGTATTTTGAAGGTGCTTCTTGTATGTTCTCGGACATTCTTTAGCCACATAAGGTAGGCCAGTATTATTATCTCCACAGAGCAGGAGCAGGGAGCTTGTGGCCCACCAGATACTCCCATCAGCCCCAGCAAGCATGGCCAGTGTTCAGGGCTAAAGAGAACTAGAGTTATGCAACATCAGTAGGGCTGCAGGTTCTTCATCTCTGCCGTAGAGGTTAAGGCAGCTAGAGGCTGGAGCTGAGAGACGGTAGCTTGCCTGGCTACTATTAAGTAAAAAGTAAAGGTGTCCCCGCACTTACAGTGCAAGTCGTTTCCGACTCTTAGGGTGACGTCTTGCGACGTTTACTAGGCAGACCGTATATATGGGGTGGGCTTGCCAGTTCCTTCCCCGGCCTTTCTTTACCCCCCAGCATATGCCGGGTACTCATTTTACCGACCACGGATGGATGGAAGGTTGAGTGGACCTCGACCCCTTTTACCAGAGATTTGACTTCCTCCTTCTGTTGGAGTCGAACTCCGATCGTGAGCAGAGCTTTCGGCTGCTTTACCGCCGCTTACCACTCTGCGCCACGGAGGATCCTATTTAACTAGTGCCTAGTTAACTAATGAGTTCACAAGATTTCCTGGCTCATGCACTTAACTGCACTTTACTGATGTGTCACTTTTAATATTGTAAAGTTCATATCGGCTTTTAAAGGCTCACATTTTTGTGTGCTTAATATGGAAGTAGAGCATACCAGCAGAATATGGGAAGACTTAAGAATGCCCATTAACCAGTTGTAGTGATGTTTGTAGCAGATCATGGGAAAATCTGTTCAACACATACTCCAAATAGCTGGATTGGAGCCAGGAAGTCTAATTATAAAGTTAGCCACTGTGTAAGGAAGTGCCACTGAAAGCAGTTAAACTTGATATTCATTGTAATTAATTTGACCATTGGCTTTAATGGGACTATTCACATATACTTTGCCTAGCAAAGAAAAAGCAAAAACTGTATGTGAGAGAAATGAGAAACAATTATTAACTTGTAGGCATAGAACGTTCTAAGTTGACATATTTGGAATAAGAAAAAGTTTTATACTTCTATGAATTAAATAATTTTTGCCTGAAAAATTCAGAGTGAGAATTTTCAACCTTGTGTATAATCTCTGCAAAACCTATTCATTACATGATATCCACAGTTGCATTTCTGGGAGGTCTACACACAGTTTTAATGGAAAGGTTCTAGCCAAGTAGGAGCAGTTTCTGAAGTCCCATTTATTTCAGATGAAGAGTTAAACATTGGCCGCCTCCACCCATTTTTTTCACATTATCATCTCTTCAGTTTATTTTGCAGACTGCTGTAATTGGGTAGCATCTGTGCCATATGCTATTGGAAAAGCACATTGTACAGAAGCTGGTGTTTTTCTTAAAAAAAAATGTATTATGATCTGTAGGAGATGTTGGCAGCAGCCAGGTCAGTCAGACCTAATCTTTATGTGATAGCAGAACTCTTCACGGGCAGTGAGGTCATTGACAACGTCTTTGTCAACCGCCTTGGGATAACCAGTCTGATTAGAGGTACCAGAAATAAAACCATGCTTGAAAGGTTTGTTGCAGGATTGCTGTGTTTTGTATGTATATAGAAAAGAGTGAAAGTCTCCTTACGTGGAACTAACTTTGTGTTCTTATTTGCATTTATTTTTGTGTCCCTTGTCAATTCAAATGCCTTTCCCTCCTCCCTTTTTATTTGCCTGCTGTGTGGGTTTTTTCCCCCTTCTCAAATTCTTGTTTGTGCTAACTTTCATGCATCTTCATAACTTAATGTATTTGGTCCTTTAATCTTCGGCTTTCTATTTTTGTATTTGCTATGTGGCATTTACCCTCTTGTCCAAATCCATGCCTAGCCTTGCGTCCTTTCTCTTTTCTTGTTCTGCCTTTCCCCTCTGTCTGTGGCTTCCTTGGCTGTGCTTTTTGCAGTACATGATGGACACGGCTAGAAAATTGCGGCCCAACTTGTATGTAGTGGCTGAACTGTTCACAGGAAGTGAGGAGCTGGACAATATCTTTGTGAATAAGCTGGGCATTAGCTCTTTAATAAGAGGTAGGCTTGCCTTGAATTGCTTACTTTTGAATTTAAGCATGATATGCTGTGTGTGAAGGAAGCTAATGTGCAAAAGGCTGACTTTGCATCCATTTTTTTTATAAACACACAACAGTGCATTCAACATTATGGGTTCTTTTCAAAATAATGATAAAATTGTGATGACTTGGAGAGGGTGTCTTGCCTATGGGAATAGCTGAGATGACTACCTCTTCATACCTCTCAGTATGAACAGGTACATGTGTGTATTGCAGCTGAGTCACATGAACAACACATCTCTCACCTTCAACCTGTCCAGGTATAATGTTGCTCATCTCTTAACTATGGTTAAAGGATCAGGGATTATTAATAATGTGATCATGTACTTTCTCCCATCTGGAGTAAGAATGTTTCTCTACCAGCTGTAACCATGGTTGATGGTTGCAGTGACATTGGTTTTAACTGTGGCTAAAGCTAACCATGTTCCATCTTAACTAGGGCTTGCTAACCAGGGCTTGACAACAGCAAATCCTTGGTTAAGAAGAAATCTGGTGAACGCTAACCATAATTAAGACTGCTGTCTGTGTAACTTTTAACTGTTAAGAACGGGCAAGTGTAATATTCGTTAGACTAGGGAGTGGGAAGAAGGGAGTATGTGATTCTATGGTATATTGCCAGTCTCTTAACAATGGCTAAGGGAGTGTGTATGTTTTTTTTAAAACATATTTTAGAGTTCAGCATAAAACTTCCTTTTTAATTGTTCGTTTGTAGCATACTGTGAGGCTCTGGACCTGTTCAGATGCTGCTTTTCTGATCCTGATGCAAGGAGAAGCAAGCACTGGATTAATGCACACCCCTGCCTTATTCTACCACCCTTTCCATGCAAGAAAAGAAATACCTAGACTGTTTATTTGTGGAATTCCCCTGTTCTTGCAGCCCATTTTTAAAATTTCAATTCAGGGATAGGATTGTGGGGGTCAATGAATAGATAACGCAGTATTGACTGGCCTGTGTGTTGGGTTCTATATGTTGTAAAGGGAGTAGGTAAGCAAGACAACTGTCTCCCTCTTATTATGCCAGATTGTGTAAAGTTTGGCCTCTGTTAAAAGTATTTTTGTGGTATTGGCCCTCATAGCTGTAACTACCAGCAAAGTTCAGTGACTGGAGTGAATATTAAAAGCATGCCCTACATTTTTTAGTCCCACAGTCTCACCAGATGCAGGTTGAATGATTCTTCATATACATACTCAGTGAGGGTTTGTTTGTTTTTTGTCCTCCAGAGGCAATGAGTGCATACAACAGTCATGAAGAGGGGAGATTAGTTTATCGCTTTGGAGGAGAGCCAGTTGGGTCTTTTGTTCAGCCACGCTTGAGGCCTTTAATGCCTGCTATCGCACATGCGCTGTTCATGGACATTACACATGATAATGAATGTCCAATTCAGGTAAGGAATGTAGCTGTTTTCATTGTTCTAGGCTTAACTGCTTATTAAAGTTATATAGGCACTCCATATAAATGACTTCAGTACATTTATTAATTCATGATAGGTAACTAATACTACTTTTAAGCTGTTTGGAATTTAAATGTATTTAACATTGTGTAGGTGCAGGTAATGATGGTTTTTTATATTATGCAAAATCACAACTAAAAACATACAAAAATTACTATTGCATACAATTAAAATGTTAAATACAGTAAGAAATTATTTCATGAGTAGCTAATGGTTACCTTTGTTGTTCATCCTATATGTGTCCCCTCATAAGTAGATTATATTCAGTCCTCTGCACATAATTATCCACAGGTCTTACTGCAACATTATGTCGCCTATTGTGAATCGCTAGCTGCTATAAATTCTGCAGAGCCACAATGTGTCGCTTCTGTTTCTCTCCCCCGCCCACTGAAAAGAATGAGAAGATCATATTTGGGAGTATAAGACCTATACTGAATGGTTTTGTGTCTTCATGTAATATAGAATCATAGAAGTGGAAGGAACCTTTGAGATCACCTAATCCAATCTTCTGCTTAATGGAGGATGCAACCATAACATGCTTAATAGATGGCCATACTGGTCCATATGCAACACTGCAGCTGTGCTGGTGCAAGAGACTTCCCTGTGTGCAACAGAAATTCCTCTTCCTCTTCTTCCCTTCTAGTCTCCTGCACACCCTCAAAATTGGCTCTGCAAGATTGAGGGATTTTGGGACACCGTGGGAGGAGAGGAAATAGAAATCCTCTTGTGCCAGCAGAGCCCACCACCTTTCAAAGCAGTATGTTCCAGAGCCCAGCAGCTCTTACTTTTAGGAGGTTTCTCCAAATGTTTAGCTGAAACCTACTTCCCTGCAATTTTCACCCATTAGTTCTAGACCTGCCCTGTGAAGCCTCAGAGGACAAGTGTGCTCCATCTTTTGTGTGACAGTCCTCCAGCTGTCATGCCTCCCCTTAATCTTCTATTTTCCAAGCTACACATATCCAGGGCTTTCAGCTGTTCCTAGTAGGACTTTGTTCCAGACTCCTCACTGCCTCTGTCAGTGGCCTGACAACACAGAATGGAATAGACCTGTTACCTCTCATGATAGTGTTGTTGTTTTTAAGTTGAATTTGGTCACATTGGACAGTGTGATAGAAGTATATTTGACAGTTTCAGGATTAGTTCACACAGACTTGTAAGTTTTACATACAATCAGGGCCAGCCCTACCATTAGGCAGAGTGAAGCAGTTCGCTTTGGTAACTGATTTTGAGTGTCATAAAAAGGGAGCAAATCGTTTAACTGTTGTATTTTAATTGCCAGGGAGAGGGAGCAGTGCTTGTGAGATTTTTCTGCCTCGGGTGCCAAAATAACATGATTTAGATTGGGTACTGCGCACCTTTGGTCAGCCCTGCATACAAGTAGGCCTAGTTCTCACAAACAGCAGATGAGATTGCAAATCTGTGTCTGGGCTATGTCACTTCAGAGAGCTGGTGGGGACCATTCATACAACTGGATGGTTTCATCATACAACAGCAAAACTACCTGTATGTAGAAAACTAGTAGGTCAGCAGAAGTGTTCTTAGAGACTCTTCTCAGCCTCCTAGTTTTCTATGTGCAGGAAGCTATTTTTGTAGGGAGGGCATCCAACTATATGGGCTCCCACCTTTAGACTGAAGTCGTGTACAGTACAGGCGCAGGTTCACCACTTCTGCTGTTTCCTGTGAATTAGGCTTAATGCATACCTTATGCTTTTCCAGTTCACACATAAATAGAACATGTGATATGATGCCTTTGTAACTTTTGCAGTGGACAGACTATTTGACCAGGGTGAACTCATATAGAAATGCATGCACATAAGTGTTTAATTTAAATCTTCTGTGGATCATAATGGAGTATGCAAGCTGGGAGCCATTGTCGCGCTAACATCTTCCATCGCATATATAACCTGTATGCCAGAATCAGCCTTCAGTGTCAGTAGAAGTAGTAATATCAGGTGATTGATGGAATTGGTGGTCCTATTTTTATGGGATCATTGAGATTGGCAAAGCCCTGTTTTGGATTAAGATATCTATTATGGACCAACATAGGTTGGCGGTGCTGAACTATATCTTAGGAATCATCAGTGTCCATTGCTGAACCTTTCTAACAAAGTGTTCTGGATGTATGACTTTCAAGCAACCAGCTTACAGAGAGCTTTTAGGCATAGCTATAAATAGTCATGATGATACTCTGCATTGATGATGATTTTATCATTTTTATTTTCTTAAATCTTACTTTGTTGCTCTTTTCTTTTCTTTTAATTCTGATATAGATATAGTATTTGCAGCATTTGCAAATGCAATTTGCTATATACCTTTGAGCCTGTTTTGAATTTCTGCAAAGGCCTTTGGCCGTAAGCAGTAAAAATTTGACCTGGCCTGACCATCACAGATATTTATTGTGGTGGACAGCATGTGGACGCAAACATTAAGTATGCTGCATCTCTTTCAAAACTCAGTGTTTTCTGCATATGGTCCAGTGGGTTGCATTCAGTCTTACGGGAATTAAAGTTTGCTCACGCAATTGAGAATCATTGGCATTTGGGGGCACTTCTTGCATGAGCAGAAGTACATTTCCACCTGCATACAAGGCATCTTTATGATGGAACTCAGATAGATGGATAAGATGCTTGCCTCTGAACTTGACTTAATACCCCCCTGTACAATTTGTTATTGCTAGCATCGATCTGCTTATGATGCCCTTCCCACTTCAACCATTGTTTCCATGGCCTGCTGTGCTACAGGGAGTACTAAAGGATATGATGAACTAGTACCACATCAGGTATGTGTTTTAGCAATATGCTTCTCTTGCATGTTCTTACATGTCATTAGGGATAGTCAAACATGGCTATCCATCCACTGGTAACATCTCATTTGCAATGTGTAGGTATACTTAGGGTTGCCAATGGAAAGTGTGGAAGAATCAGTTAGTTCAGAATGCAGTGTTCAGAATTTTGACTGGCATTGCTCACTCAGATCATATCTCGCCACTACTAAAAATTTCAGTGAATGCCTGTTTGCTTCTGGGCACAATTCAAAGTACTGGTACTCGCTTTCTAAATGGTTTAGGACCCAAATGCATGAAGGAATGTCTCTTCCCATACCAACTGGTTATTAGTTGATGCCCTTCTACAAATACTGCCTCTATTGAAAGTGAGGTTGCTACAGCAAGGGAGAAGATCTTTTCAGTAGTGGCACCCTAGCTATCGAATGCCCTCCCCAGGGAGGTGTGCCTGGTGCCAACTTGGCTATATTCTAGGCATGGAGGGGGGGTTGTTTGAGTATTTACCTGAGTATTTTAAAACCTTTTTACTAGCTTAGGTATTTTAAATTATCGTATTTTAATGGTTGCTTATATCTGCCAATTGTTTTGAGTTTATTTGTTGTGTTAATTTTTCGTAAACCACTTTGAAGCCTTTGATCCAAGATGGTATAATAAATCTTTGAAATAAAATACTGCTATCATATTGAAACGTGTATGACAGTCTCTAAGACGTAACTTGTGAAATTACTGTCAGTGCAGATATAGTGCACCAACAGAGGACATAAATTCATTCCCTTAATCTGTCAAAGCAAAAGGTTTCTGTTCCTATGAAGTGCACCATGTAACTTCTTTGGGCACAGAAGGGAAAAAAATACAGTTGTTTTTTTCTTTTTCTTCATTTTGTTCTCAGATTTCTGTAGTCTCTGAAGAGCGATTTTATCCAAAGTGGAATCCAGCAGCAACACCTTCAACACCTGGTGCAGTTAATTTCAAAACTGGGATAATAGCAGGAAGGCTGGCTATCAACAGATTGCACCAAGAGCTGGGAACTAAAGGTTTTAATCAGGCAAGAACTGGGTCAAACCCAGAGGAAAGCAAAATGAGGCATTTGTCAGGGGCATTGAGGGAACAAAAGGGCGAGGCAGCAAGAGAATGTAGAGGCCTCAGGAAGGTGCATGAAGACACCACAATGTCTTTTGCTGGTCTCTTAGTCTTAATCAGTCGTCTTATAGGTCTTGGTTAAGAGAACCAGATGCCATATTAGAATATAACATGACATTTGTTTCTCTGCAGTCTGCTGTGGTACTTGCCATGTGGCTTAAGCCTGCTTGCGTGAGTCATCTGGGCAGACAAATTTAGGAGCACTCCTTCAGTTTGTGCATCGTGTGCCCTCTACCTCTTGCTGGTTTAAAAGGAGGGCTCTGGTAGCCTCATAACCAAGGCCTTACCCTTGACGCCTTTGTTTTAATATGACCTTGGCAAGAATTTTGACATGGTGGTTATTCATCTAAATTAAAGTATACCTTGAAGAATAAAAGTGTCTCTTAATTATTATTTCTTTAAAATGTACTTTCAGGTATATGTAGATCAAGTTGATGAGAATATTGTGGCTGTGACCAGGCATTGTCCTAACACACATCAGTCTGTTGTAGCTGTTTCACGAACAGCTTTCAGGAATCCCAAAACTTCTTGCTATAGCCAAGAGGTTCCCCAGATGTGTATTCCAGGTAAGATTATCAATCCTAACCAAGATTTAAATGTAACGTTTCTCACTCCCCATTGTATCTCTGCAACAACCTGAGAGAGCAATTGGCTCAAGAGCTTAATTGTTGAGTGGGGATTTTATATTATAACTGTAGCCAACACCAGATACAGGGATTGGAGGGGGAGAGTTTAGCCCAGTTGCACTGTGTTCCTTCAGTGCGTTCCTTAACTTTATCCTCTAAAGTTGGCTACTATCCAACTGCACAATCCTAGCCATGTGTACTCAGGAGTAAGTACTATTGAATTACTCCCAGGTAAATGCAGTTAGGATTTCAGGCAAAGCCAGTAAAGTGCCAACTTAAGGACAGGATTGAAGCATGAACAACACTGTACCCTCGCTGCTGCTAACTGGGTGACATGATCTCCATTAGTGGGGATGTTGTATTTCCATGGAGTTTCTGCAGTGCAAGTCTCATCGCAGGAACAAGCATGTGAACCCACTTTAACACCATCATATATACACACATCTCTGGTTACAGATGAAGCAGCAGCTATTTATCAAGATCTAGTTCACACTTATAGGTACTGAAGATTAGTTCAGTTTGAGTCATCTTACAAAAATCTAATACCAACCTGCAACCTGTTGGATCATCTCAGAAATCTTTCACACTAGCCAGGTGAACACCCTTTGAGAATTATTCACTAATAGGCAAAAAACCTTGCAGTTTAAGAATGTACCTATAGCCCACAGATATTTCTATCAAACTTTTAAAAGCAGGGAAATTGGGCAGCTATAGTGAATGCACCAGGGGGGCAGGAGACCTGACCTCCTCTCTGAGATATTGTACTGTCCTACAAATTTGTCAAAATACAAACACAATTTGGGTTGGTTTTTCACAGTCTAATCCACTTGCTGTGTAGCTTGGAAGAATTTGGTAACATGTGCCTCTGAGCATATGGTGAGTGGTAGCAATACCTGCAATCAGCCCAAATAATAGAAAGAAGGAAGGGTGGGAGAGGAGAGGGGAAGGAGGGGAAAAGCAGGTCTGATCATTTGCATGCTTGAGTTCAATGGGATTTACTCCTATGAAATCGCGGTTAGGATAGGAAAAACTGACTATGGGGGAGGGGGAAGGAGCATATTGGAGGGGGGCGAAGGGGGAGGGGAGGGCAGATTTGATCATTTGCATGCTTATAGAGTTCAGTGGGATTTACTTCTGTGCAATCATGCATAAGATAGGTAAATTGACTATGGGGAGGAGGAGGAGGGAGGGGAAGGTGGGGGCTTGAAGCGGATGGAGCAGGAGGGGCAAAAGAAGACGGAGGGAAGGGGCAAGAGGGAGGGGATAGGAGGGAGAACAGAGGGTGGGTTTCATCTAGGGTTGCCAGGCTCAGGGCCTGAGAATGATTCTGTATCTTTAAGAGGAGAGAAAATTCAGCCAAGTACAGGTTTTCTTGCAACACCGTAATGGGAAAATCCACAAGGTGAAATTATCCCTTCCCCCTGCACAACTTTTAAAGATACAGAAGACCTCTTGGAGGCTGGGCCTGGTAACCCTAGTTTGATCATTTGCATACTTTTTGAGTTCAGTGGGATTTATTTCTGCGCAATCGTGTTTGAAAATGGAAATGGACTGCCTTCAAGTCGACCGGACTTATGGCGACCCTTTGAATAGGGTTTTCATGGTATATGGTATTCAGAGGTGGTTTTTCCATTGCCTTCCTCTGAGGCTGAGAGGCAGTGACTGGCCCAAGGTCACCCAGTCAGCTTCATGGCTGTGTGGGGATTTGAACCCTGGTCTCCCAGGTCCTAGTCCAACACTGACCTAGGGAGGGGGAGGGGAGGAGGTTGGGTGGGTGGGCACTGGGCAGAGGGGAAGCCCCTTTCCTTTCCAAAAGGAAAACATTGTGAACAGTATCATTGCTTTTCAGTGTTTCCCCCACCTTTTTATTCTACAGCAGGCACATGTAGCCTCCCACCCAAATTTAAACCAAATCTGTCCCTGACCACATCCACACCAGGCCTTTATTTCACTTTGGACAGT
Source organism: Rhineura floridana (assembly GCF_030035675.1). NCBI lineage: Eukaryota > Metazoa > Chordata > Lepidosauria > Squamata > Rhineuridae > Rhineura > Rhineura floridana. The sequence continues at coordinate 122,579,941 of NC_084485.1, read as the reverse complement.
CATGGCTTCTCTCAAAGAATCCTGGGAAGTGTAGTTAGTGAAGGGTGCTGAGAGTTGCTAGTAGATACCCTGTTCCCCTCACAGAGCTTCAGTCAGAGTGGCTGACTGTTAAACCCGTCTGGCCACTGGAGCTCTGTCAGTAGAATAGGAGTCTCCTCTTAGCACCCTTCACAAACCACACTTCCCAGGATTCTCTAAGTGAAGCCATGACTGTCTCAAGTGAAATCAAAGTTTGGTGTGGGTGTGGCCCCCTGATTAGCCAAGCGAAGCAGCTGTGAGTCTGGCTTTTAGAACACTGGCAGATGGTTCTTACTGAGCATGCCAGACGTTATCATAGGGTTCCAGCCAAAATTTCTTAAATTAATTAAAAATCAGCCAGACATTTTTTTTAACTTTTAAACTGCAGAAGATGAAGGTCAGAGTATGGAGCAAGGTCAGTATTAGAATTACAGGTACTCTGTGAACATGGCTGATTTTAATGAATTTCAACAGATTATGAGAACTCTGAGAGAGAAAAGTTCAAAAGGGCTCTTGGTTTCTTTTCTCTCTTTTTAGACTTTGAACTCTGTATTCTCTCTGTTTTGTTTATCGCCATGAAAATTTAGAGGCTTGTTAAGTTTCTGAGTTCAGGACTGTAAGTTTTGTAAGGTTTTGTTTTGAAATGAGCTTATGAGAAGCATCAGAATGGCATGGGGGGTATTTTCAATTTAACATTGTGGAATGTGAAAAATCCATGCTGGCTATAGTATACTCTCGTGGCTGTATAATTCCTGTATCTGGTTTCAGTTTTGGTGTGCAGGGCAAGTGCAAGTTTTATCCACTCATTTAAATAAAACTGTGATGATTTTAAAGTATTCCTAGTGCTTCTCTTGGCTTCCACCACCCCCGCCCCAAATGAAGGTTTCATAATCCTTTGCATATGTAGTTGAGCATAGACTATAAGGGAGGGTACATACTGACCTTCTCTCTTTTATATATGTCCTTTATACAGTTTGGAGTTTTAGCCCTAAACACATCTTAAGCACTGGGCACGGATCTATAAACAATCTCCTTATTTGCATGAAAGAACTCCTTAAAATGAAATGTTAACTTCTATAGTGTGCTAACTAATGCCCTAGGTTAGTTTGGCTAGCATATTGTATGACTGACTAACGCACATACGTAGTAGCTCACTCTGCTGTACCAAGGGGAAGGGCTGTAATTCAATGGCGGAGCACCCTGTTTTGCATGCAGAAGGTCCCTGATTCAGTCCCCAGCATCCCCATGTAGGGCTGGAAGAGACTCCAGCCTAAAAACCTGGAGAGCTGCTGCCAATCAGCTCAGCCAATATTGAGCTAAATGGACCAGGGGTCTGACCCTGTATAAGGGAGATTCCTATGTTCCTTATTATAAAGGTAGTTTTTTTGCTAGCTGTGGTATGAGAGTTTTCTGGATTTTTTTTCTGTTCCACCTTCCACAGGCAAAATTGAAGAGGTGGTTCTCGAGGCTAGGACTGTTGAGAGAAATGCTGGCCCTTATAAAAAAGATGAGCACTCAATCAATGGATTGCCTGATTATACAGTTGAATTCCGAGAACACATCCAGGTAGGCAGAGTCTCTTCCTTTCATTTGATTTTCCTGAAAATGTAATGTAGCTCCCAGATTAAAGTGGTTTACTGGATTTGTCTAATTTCCTTCTCTTGGCAGCTCAAGGAAAGTAAAATCATAAAGCAAGCTTCGATTGCTACAAAAGGCCCTAATGAATTTGTTCAAGAGATAGAATTTGAAAAGCTAACACCAGGGAGTGTGATCATCTTTAGGTAAAATGTCATTACTTCTATGTGTGTATGAAAGCCAATCCAAAGCCACTTGACACCAGGTTGGTGGTAGTTTGGATTGAGCAGAAGTGTTCCTCAGCCCTGCTAGCCTCGCCTAACCTCCACCTGCAAAGTCACGCTGTCACAGAGCTCCCCCTTCTGCCCTCTGAATGGGGGGCAGCCAGCAGAAAGCCCAGAAATTGCACGTTCTGGGCAAAGGGAAGAGGCTGAGCCAGCCCCACTACAGTCACATGACAGCATTGGGCCCAATTGCTGTGCGGTCTGCCTCTCCCTTCACTTTCTGCCCTGGACGGCATGTTCGTCAGGGCTTTAGATGCATGATGGTCCATTAAGCCACAGCAGACAGCAGACAGGGTTAGTATTGCCCACTTAGCCTTTCTTTTGTTTTTGTGTTTAGAGTAACACTTTTTGTCTGGTACTAACCTTTGCAGAGTTAGCCTTGACCCAAAAGCACAAGAGGCTGTAGGAGTCGTGCGTAACCATCTGATCCAGTTTAGTCCTCACTTTAAATCTGGGAGTCTTCCTGATGATGGTTCAGAACCTATACTCAAGATCCCCTTCCAAATGTAAGTATGCCTTTTGATTAGGAGAGCAATGGGCACAGCAGAGGTGATGTCAGGGAGTTCACCCCCCAGCCTCCCCTTCAAAAGCAACCTGCAGTTAAAGTAGGAGAGAAGATTTTAACACCCCAGTAGCCTCTTCAGTGGTGCGTTGTCCGTTTCTGATGTAGCAAAGTAGTGCTTTGGCACTTTCAGAACAGATGGAAGTGATTTAGGATTAGAAGTGTTAAGACCGGGAGGGGGGGATTTTGAGAGGAAAAAGGGGGGAACCCTCTCCCCCCCCCATTTTTCAGGTTTTTCCAGGCCTTCACATCGCTGTGTAGGATGCAACCCTGTGCATGTCTACTCAGAAGTACTACCTTTTTATATGAAAGTGTGGTTTATAAATATTCAAATAAATAAATGTAATAATAAAAAGTAAGTCCCAATGAGTTCAATAGGGCTTACTCCCAGGTAAGTGTGTATAGATTGCAGCCTTGCATTTAATGCTGTGTACCCTTTATTTTTCTGTTTTTAATTATTCTGGAGCTGAAATCATAAATGTAATTTTAACCCAATCAATTTATCTGTCTCTCTTGCAGTATTGCTTCAAAATTAACCTTGGCAGACCTAAATCATGTATTATATCGGTGTGATGCTGAGGAACAAGAGGACGGAGGAGGATGTTACAACATACCAAACTGGACACCCCTTAAATATGCAGGTCTTCAAGGTAAAAATTAATAGGTGCATATTTTTCTGAAATGAACAGATGATCAAATGTTGTCTTCCTGGTCTAAGGTAATCAAACTTTAACCCTCTGTATGCCTTTGCTGTCAAAGCCAAACGCAGGCCAGCCATGTACTATAGGTTGCAGGTGATTGATCAACACCCTCATCCTGATTTGTTTGTTTTTAGCAGTTCTAAACAGATAGCAAAATAGGATGTTCATCAAGACTGGTGGGCTAGTAGTTGGTCCTCTGTGTTTAGCTTGCAATGACAGACATCAGCAGGATGGTGCATTCTGAACATTAGCTCTAGACTCCAGGTTTACAGAGGCAGTGAAATAATTAATAATTAACAAAGAGTACAAAGAGAAGGCTAGAGAAATGTTGAACAGTAAGTGCAATAGGCTCAGTTCAGACTTCCCTTCAAAGCTGGTTGTGCTAATCTTGGTTCAGTGCCCACACTGTGGCTCAGCTTGTAGGCATGCCCAAGCAAACTGATTTAAAGTAGCTTGTCTGCTTTCATTTTCCATCTGCTTAGTGCTTTGCTTCATGAGTTCTCTCCTGTCTCCATGATGTAGCAACCTCTTGGGGTGAAGCGAAAGTCCTACCTGTGCTTTGTGAATTCAAACATAAAGCAGACCATAGTGCAAATTGTGATTTACAAACCAACTTGGTAGCCCCTTCAGACCACGGTTTGTGAAAATATTTCACAGAATATGTTCAAAGCTGAGTCTTCAGAGAGTTTTATAAGACCTTGTTGCAGATCTGCAAGTTGGTGGCCAACCTTGGGGTTTTGATGAGCTACTCACCTAGGGTGAGTAGTGAGACAGCGTATCACATATCGCAGGATTGGGATTAGCATGAGTACTAAAGACAAGGACCAATTGATTTTGAAAAAGTAATCTTTCTACACTCTTAATTTTTCTGTAAAATTAAACTCATCTTGATATGGTCTTTCAGGAATAATGTCTGTCATGGGAGACATACGACCAAAGAATGATTTGGGCCATCCTTTCTGTGGTAACTTGAGGTCTGGGGACTGGATGATTGATTATGTGAGCGATCGACTAATTTCCTGTGGTGGAGCCTGCTCTGAAGTAAGTTAAATAGCGCAAAGAACATTTCTCCAGTGGGTACTGTGATGTTCATGTATTAGTGTATATATGGTAAGTGCTGTTTGTATAGGAGATACATGGTAAGTGGAATGAAAGAGGAGGGGGGAGTGAATGGGCAGTAGAATGCTGGATGATTGGCTGAGTGTTTAGAATGGCTGAGGGTATAAATGGAAGGATGACAGTTAAATCTGTGTGGACGGTGAACGTGAGTGGGTTGTTTTGGTGGGTTTTTGAGAGGAGATTGGGTGGAGAGTTGGTGGATGTGAGGAGAGTGTGGAGTTTGGATTAATACTAAGACCAGTACCTCAGGAATAGATGAAACCATATGCTTAAGTGCCTTTATAAAGTAATCTTGTTATCTCTGTTATTTAATAAATATATTTGGTTTACCAAAGGCCTGATCCTTGGCTGGGGTTCCACAGACCAGAAGGGAGGGTAAAGTAAATACCAAGGCTGAAGGGTAACAAATGGTGGCAGCGGTGAAGAGAATAACACCACAAGTATTCAGAGCAAACCAGGATTATCTGCATTGATACAAAGGGATTGGGACAGCTTAAGCACGCAGTCACAGAGGTAACCTGATAGAGAGACTCAGGCAGAGTCTCTGGAAATACTGGTTATAGGACGTGACTGGTGGTGCTGCCTAGCAGGGGGATCTGGTGAGGTCTATGCTAGAGCGGGGAGAGAAACCATAAAAAAAGGACAGTCCGGACTGGTGGAGTCCCTGGTGGTGCCTAGTGACAGGCAGTAACCACGAGCAGGTAGGAACCTGACAGGGAGAGCCAGGGAAGGGTGTCACATGTGGTGGCAGTAGCGGTGGGATACGAACAAAGGAGACTACGTCACAGGTGTTGGCTGTAGTGGTGGTACGAATACTAGAGAATCCCTAACAGTGGTGTGGCAAACAGAAATAACAAAACAAGATTACTTGTGAGAGTGACTGGCAAAGAGTGTGTCGCAAAGAGTGAGTGAACTCAAACACCATGGCTGAATATATAAAAATGAAAAGAGAGGAGCTGGTGGAGAAGTGCATAACATTCAATTTACCTCACGAGGGTAAAGGGGTAGATGAATTGAGGGTAGCACTTATAGGATTTGCAACTGCCCAGCAAAAACAACCTGTCAGGGAAGAGACCCCAGAAGGATACTTAAGCAATCCCGCTTATATAGAGTATTTGAGAGAGAAGTTAAGATGGGAGGCTGAGGAAAAAGACAAACAGCGAGAGTTAGAAACTGAGAAGTTGAGGATGGAAACTGAGAGATTGAGGATGGAAGCTGATGGGAAAGATAAACAGCGAGAGTTAGAAACTGAGAAGTTGAGGATGGAAACTGAGAGATTGAGGATGGAAACTGAGAGAATGAGAGTGGATGCTGAGATACAAGGGGAAATATTAAAATTGGATAGAGAGAAATTTCACTCTGAGGAGACGAGGAAAGACAGAGATGGAGCAAAAATAAAAATTACTCCAAAGGACTTTGCTGTGTATGAGCCTGGTCAAGATCCTCAACTTTATCTCACAACCTTTGAAAAGGCAGCTCAGTTGTGGGGGCTACCTGAAGATAAATACATGCAGTATTTATCAAACCTGATCAAAGGGGAATTGGCAGAGGTATACCAATATTTCCCCTCAGACAGGCCCATCACCTATGCTGAGTTTAAAGAGGCAGTCTACAAAAGTTTCAGACTGGGACCTGACTATTTTAGAAAGTTATTCCGAAACTGTCAGATCCAAGCAGGGAGGTCTTTTGTTGAACTGGGAGCAAAGCTGATGGATATATTTGGAAAGTGGATGAGTAGTGCCAAAGCTCAGTCAGTGGAAGAGGTGAAAAGCCTCATGATACTGGATCAATTATACCATCAGTTACCACCAGAAATAAGGCTCCTGGTCAAAGACCGTTCCCTTACATCGGTGCAGGAGGCCGCAGAGATGGCGGATCACTTTGCCTCCAATAGAACTGGTTGGGTGGGGAAAACATCAAGAGATTTTAAACCCAGACCATATAGTGGCGGCAGAAAGGATGTGGTACCACAGCGAGTGAGTCCTCCAGTAAAATCTGAAGGGCACAGGACACCCCAGAGTGGATCTGTGTACCCTAAAAGTGAGGAGAAATTATGCTATAAATGTGGTAGACCGGGGCACCTACATTTTCAATGTGAGGTTGCCAACCCCATTAGTAATCCTGCTCAGACAAGGGCAGTAAAAATAGAACCAAAAGAACTAACCACGAAAAAGGTTCAGTTCTGCCAGATAAACTGGACAGAAGTAACAGACCTTGATTCAAGTCTGAGAGAGGAAGTGAGTGTACAAGGGGCAAATTATTGGGCATTGCTTGATACTGATGCCGCTCAGACGTTACTGAGGCCAGATTTAATAAAATCTGAGGAAATATTACCTTAGGAAATGGTGACTATTCAAGGAGTGAGGGGTAGACCAGAAAGCTTGCCTATGGCCCTAGTGAAAATGGCGTGGAGAGGCCGAGAGGGCAAATATAAAGTAGGTATTAATGCCCAACAACAAGAACCAGTGATACTGGGAAGAGATGTTATGGGGGCACAAGGGAAAATATATGTGGTGACCAGACAGCAACTTGGCAGAGAAACAGAAGCCATGTTAAAAGGGGCTGAAGGAAACAGGGTGGAATCTGTTTGCGAGCCTCAGGTCACCATAGCAACCCTTGGCAGGCCTGCTGAAGGAGACAAACTGTATCAACTGGTCTCTGGGGAAGAGACAGAGCATTTCAGAGAAGAACTGGATAAGGATACCAGTTTGAAGCAAATAAAGGAGCAAGCCTTGACCCAACAGATTCCTTTCACTGACAAACTGAGGAATCAAGTTGTGTGTGAGAATGGGATTTTATATAGACTGTGGATGCCTGCTGAGAGAAAGGATGAATGTGAACCAGTGAAGCAATTGATAGTACCTAGCAAATACAGAACCAGATTGCTAGAGGTAGCCCACGATGTCCCATGTGCAGGACATCTGGGAATAAAAAAGACCAAGAGGAGATTGGCTGCGCACTATTATTGGCCAAACATCTCCAAAGATGTAAAACAACATTGTCTATCTTGTGGTATATGCCAAAAGGTGGGAAAAAGTGGAGTAAAGACTAAGGCACCCTTAAAGCCCCTTCCTATAATTGGACAACCCTTTTATAGAGTGGGAATAGATTTGGTGGGCCCTTTTTCCAAACCCACAAGGCATGGCAAGAAATATCTATTGGTGGTGGTGGATTTTGCCACCAGGTACCCAGACGCAGAAGCACTAAGATCTGTAGAAGCCCCTGTAGTGGCAGAGGCTTTATTAAAAATCTTTATGAGGCTGGGTTTCCCTCATGAAGTGCTGACGGATCAAGGCAGTGTATTCATGGGAGAAGTGATGCAATGTATGTGGAAATGTTGTGGTCTAAAACATCTAAAGACCACTACTTACCATCCCGCCACTAATGGGCTAACTGAGAGATTCAATGGAGTTTTGAAGGGCATGATAAGAAGCTATGTTCAAGATCACCCACAAGACTGGGATGAACGTTTGGGATGCTTCTTATTTGCATACAGAGAAGTCCCTCAAGAGTCAACAGGCTTCTCACCCTTTGAACTGATGTTCACTAGAAAAGTGAGGGGATCTCTGGAACTATTAAAAAATTCATGGGAAGGAACCCTGGGAGAGTACAAAACATCTGTAGTAGATTTTGTATTGGAATTCCGCAATAAATTAACATCAATGATGGAAGTAGTGAAAGAGAATTTGAGTCAAGCACAGGAGAAGCAAAGTTACTGGTATGACAGAACAGCCAGGGAACGTGTGTATGATGTGGGAGATATGGTTATGGCGTTCATACTCAGGAAACATGACAAATTACAGGCTAGCTGGGAAGAACCATATACCATAAGAGAAAGGCTTGACACAGTGACGTATGTAATCACCACAGACCAATTAAACAAAAGCAAAGTGGTTCATGTAAATATGTTGAAGCCTTACCATACCAGGGATGCAAAGGTGTTGCAAGTTACCTTATTCCCTGAGGGAAGTGGGCCTGAACTTCCAGATTTGGTACAGGAAAGCAAAGACAAAGGAGGGGTAGATCAATTGGAATGGTCAGAGGAGGTGCAGGAGGAAGTAAGAGAAGAGATTCTGAGAGTGTTGAAAAACTATGGGGATCTCTTTAGCAATAAACCTGGCCGAACCAGTATAGCCAAACATTCCATTGATACTGGAGATCATGCCCCAATCAGATCTATGCCGTACCATGTGAATGGCAAAGTTTTGAGTGAGATCAAAAAGGAGGTCGAAGATATGCTGGAACTAGGAGTGATCAGGGAATCTATCAGTCCCTGGGCCTCAAGTATTGTCCTGGTTCCGAAAAAAGATGGAACGACAAGATTTTGCTTTGATTATCGGCTAATCAATAAAATCACGGTCCCAGATGCGTATCCTATGCCCAGGGTAGACGCAATGTTAGAGTTATTGGGGGCAGCAACCATTATCTCTACGTTAGACCTCTGTAAAGGATTTTGGCAAATGGAACTAGACGAGCAATCCAGAGCCAAAACTGCCTTCAGAACACCAGATGGGTTATATGAGTTTGTGACCTTACCCATGGAACTAAGGAACTCACCAAGTTCGTTTCAGAGGCTAATCAATACTGTGTTGCAAGGCATGTCAGATTTTGCAGTGGCCTATATCGATGACGTGGCCATTTTTAGCAAGTCGGTGCCTGAGCATGTCCAACACCTGACAACAGTATTAGAGGCATTAAGAAAGGCAGGCCTCACAATAAAAGCGAAGAAATGCCAGTTTCGGTTGAAGGAGGTGGTCTATTTAGGACATAAGGTGGGGAGTGGGAAAATCACCCCCTTATGGAGCAAGGTGGAGGCAATACAAGCGTGGCCTATCCCCTTAACCAAAAAGCAAGTTAGGGCATTTCTAGGTGTGGCTGGTTTTTATAGGAAGTTTGTGAAAAATTTTGGGGAAATCGCAACCCCCTTGCATGAATTGACAAAGAAAAAGTGTTCTGAGCGTGTGGTATGGACGGATGAATGTCAGAAGGCTTTTGATCTGCTGAAGCAAGCCTTGTGCCAAGGACCCATATTAATAGCACCAGACTATGAGCAACCATTCATCGTGGCTACAGATGTGTCAGACCTCGCGCTGGGAGTCGTCTTGCTGCAGGAGAGAGAAGGCACCAGACATCCAGTGGCATATCTGAGTTGCAAGCTGACGCCGAGGGACAAAAACTATTTGTCGGTCCAAAAGGAGTGCCTAGCGGTCGTGTGGGGACTGAATAAGTTGCGCCCATATGTGTGGGGACGAAGATTCACGGTAACAACGGATCATCGGGCCTTGTTATGGTTACAGACTATGAAAAACCATAATACTATGCTGCAGAGGTGGTCCTGGGCCCTACAAGACTATCAAGTGGACTTCCAGTTCATCAAAGGCAAGGACAATGTATTGGCCGATGGACTGTCAAGGCAGGTGGCTGGGACTGCAGTGACGTGACCAGACGGAGGAACAAAGAGAGACATTTTCCCCAGAGAGACTTGTTTTATTTGTTAACGCGGCGTATGAATCCTGGAACAGGAATAATACTCTGCCGTTATTTTAAGGGGGGGGGAAATGTGATGTTCCTGTATTTGTGTATAAATGGTAAGTGCTGTTTGTATAGGAGATACATGGTAAGTGGAATGAAAGAGGAGGGGGGAGTGAATGGGCAGTAGAATGCTGGATGATTGGCTGAGTGTTTAGAATGGCTGAGGGTATAAATGGAAGGATGACAGTTAAATCTGTGTGGACGGTGAACGTGAGTGGGTTGTTTTGGTGGGTTTTTGAGAGGAGATTGGGTGGAGAGTTGGTGGATGTGAGGAGAGTACGGAGCTCGGATTAATACTAAGACCAGTACCTCAGGAATAGATGAAACCATATGCTTAAGTGCCTTTATAAAGTAATCTTGTTATCTCTGTTATTTAATAAATATATTTGGTTTACCAAAGGCCTGATCCTTGGCTGGGGTTCCACAGACCAGAAGGGAGGGTAAGGTAAATACCAAGGCTGAAGGGTAACAAATGGTGGCAGCGGTGAAGAGAATAACACCACAAGTATTCAGAGCAAACCAGGATTATCTGCATTGATACAAAGGGATTGGGACAGCTTAAGCACGCAGTCACAGAGGTAACCTGATAGAGAGACTCAGGCAGAGTCTCTGGGAATACAGGTTATAGGACGTGACTGGTGGTGCTGCCTAGCAGGGGGATCTGGTGAGGTCTATGCTAGAGCGGGGAGAGAAACCATAAAAAAGGACAGTCCGGACTGGTGGAGTCCCTGGTGGTGCCTAGTGACAGGCAGTAACCACGAGCAGGTAGGAACCTGACAGGGAGAGCCAGGGAAGGGCGTCACAGGTACCAGGACACCCCCAAGTGGGTATTGTCTTCCTCTCCTGTTGCTTGAGGTAGGAAAGAGTTAACACTCCAAGAGAGTCTCACCTTAGCCTCTCCCATGGAGTGACAGTTCGTTTTCCTGCCTGGCTGGAGCAGTACTGTTTTCACCTTGCTCTTCAGTCTGGCTGGCTTATATCCTTTCTTAGCATCTCAAATCTTTCTCTATTGTTGTTGCTTTATTGTGTCCGAGTTCCTTTTTGAGTGGTGTGTGTTTGAGTGTCATTTACAGTTTTTCCAAATGAATTGTGTGCGTGTCTGAGTGACTGTTAAGTGTCCGTTTTGTCCGTTGGTTAATTTATTATAGCGTTAGATTGATTGCCTTCAGCATTTGATACCTTGAATTAATTACCTAGATAATTAGCTGAGGTGTTCAAATTAATTTCATTTTATCTAATGAATTCTGTGTATTGATTCAGCTGTGACAAAAGTCTTTTCTGAAAAAGGAAAAAAACTGCTAGCGACATGCCTAAAGAGCACTCAAAAAACAAAATCAGTACAGAAGGCGGCAAGAGCGTTTGGTGTGGTAGCGCCTTCAGCACGCTCAGAGAAAAAGATGTTGGTTAAAAACACAAGCCGCAGCAGCGCGCACGGAGGCAGCCGCCATTTTAATCAACGAACAATCTCACAGCCAGCACATGCCCCATCCACTCTGGCGGTAGCACAAAGAAAGGCCAGTAATCAGCTGTACAGCACTCTAAAAGATTAAAGTCATGGCTCAAAGAGACAGGAGCGGTTGGTGTGGTAGCGCCTTGAGCCCACTCAGGCAAGATGATGGTTAAAAACATAAGCTGCAGCAGCGCGCATGGAGAAAGCCGCCATTTTAATCAACAAACAGCCTCACAGACAGTGCGTGACCCATCCACTCTGGCGGTAGCACAGAGAGAGGCCTGTAATCAGCAGCAAAGTGCTGTTAACCCTGTAATAATAATAATAATAATAAAATTTAATTTATGTGTCGCCTATCTGGCCGTTGGCCACTTTAGGCAATGTACATGTAACAATTAAAACAGAATACAATAAATAAATACAATAATGCAATGCAAAAACAATACAGCAATGCAGCAGCAGAGCAATCGGGGAGGAAGCATGTTGCCAAAACCAAAGATGAAGAGAAACTTGTAAGCAATGCAGTAGCACAGCTTTCGGGGACAATTTATGCTGCTAAAAATAATGAGAGTATTAATGAAGCAGTCTTACTAACGTCATTGTTACAGTGCAGAAGGCTGCCATTTGGGCAACAGCAAACAGCCTCACAGGCAGTTGATGGCCCATTAACTCTTGCAGCATCACAGAGAGTGGCCAGAGACATGCACAAAAGCATTACAAACCCTGCAAGTAATGTGATAGCAGAGCAATCGAGGAGGGAAAATGCCTCTAAAACGAAGGACAAAAATAAAAATGCAGTTTTACCAACATTATTAGAAATGCAAAAGAGCAGCTTATGTGGGAGAGCAAAGCCAGCAATGGGTGGCAACAAAAGATGAGATGCTCTCTGAGGATGAAAGGGCTCCAGAACCGTTGGTCGTTTTCAGCTCAAATTCAGAGGAAGAAGAGTGCACTGGGGTTAACACCCAGAAGTCTGAACTTCCACAGACCTATTTAGATAGGGTGCTATTGCGTAATGCTGCTACATCTGGTCAAAACAGCAGCAAAAGCATAAAGATTAAACACACACAGTTAATGTGCTTTCTGCTACCATCTCCGGTTTCAGTCAAGAAATTCAGCAGGTGGAATCTTTCCATTTAAGTTCTGCTGCATTAAATCACATTAGCAGAGCCCTGGTGAATGACATTTCTGCAGAACTAGCCAGTCCTGTCAAGTAGCACCTGCACAAATGCAGCAAGTTACACAATCACACCCTGCACCAGTGAATAATCGCTTACCTTCCAATACACTGCACCACAGTGTTCATTTGAGTCAGCCAAACAATGCTGTTAATGAGCAGGAGTGGCAACAGAGAACATGTGCCATTGCTTCACCAGACCCACATGATGTGTCCAGAGGTAGAGCACTGAGGCTGATGGTACATAGGTTTGGCAGACAACCCACTGAGACACAACATAATGTATATGATGTTTCAGTTGTCTCTCTGGAGAAGGATATAGATGGTTCACAGATGGAAGAGCAGTCCACCCTGATGCCTTTCCATAAAGGATGGCAAAGCCATTTTCTGATGTCAATGGAATTGTACACTAACTATTTTGTCTTAATAATTCCTTTTTAGATAGTCATTTGTGTGTTATATGGTAATTTTCAATAATATATTTTAATTCAGTGCTACAATTTGTTTCCTAATAGGTTGGCAAGTGGCTGAAAGCAATGTTTATGTACTTGAAGCGGATTCCTCGTTATCTCATTCCATGTTACTTTGATGCCATATTAGTTGGTGCATACACAGCGCTGCTTGACTTGGCTTGGAAACAGATGTCTAGGTATGCTTGTAGTACTGCTCCATACAGAAAATATGGTATGGATATCTTGTGGCAAGCACACACAATTTACACATTTCTGATCTCTTTTTCTAAAGAAGCACAGAAGGTACACTGTGGCCAAACTTTCACAATCATAACTGAATTCAAAAAAGGTTTCCTCTATCAGTCTTGCATGTCAGTTAAAATAAAACAGCTATAGGGCTGACTTTGCATGCTTCCTCATATCTCATTGCTTCTTGCTTGATGACTCAGTCAAATGTGTGAGCTATCTGCATTGAAAAGTGTTGTTCTGAGTTGACACAGTTCTATCTGTGGAGATCAATCTATAACGGCTCATTCACACATCATTTCACCTGAAGCTGTGATCAGTGAATGAATAACATATATTTGCATACTGCTTGATGAATGAGCTCTCATTTTTCAGGACCTTATTATGTCCATGAGTCTTAAAGTCATGGTCAAAAAGAGATCTTGAAAATAGCCCCAAGCTAATCTAGGAAGCTCTGAACATCTGTTTAAATGCCAATATTTTACAAGTGGGCAGACACTGACCCTTGTACTCACAGAATTAAAGCTTATCTCTCTCTGGCTCTCCTCCCATTCAGGGCCCCTCCAGACTGGTGTTCAGTTGCGGGTGTATTGTGCAACGTGTTCTTGACACAATAGTAGTGTTTAGTGATAGTTTTAGTCTGCTTTATTAGTTGTTCTTTGATGTTGCCCCAGTACTATCACATTATCGCTGTTTAGAGGGGTTGTAGCTCAACAAAAGTGGAACAACAACAAAAGACATTTGTGAAATGTTACAGGATTTCAGCAGGAAGTTATCGGACATGCACTGATTGGAAACAGGGCTGTGGAGTCGGTACACTAAACCTTCGACTCCGACTATTTTTCTACTGTCCGACTCTGACTCCACCCAAAATTGCTTCCAACTCCACAGCCCTGGAAAGTGCTGTAAATGTCTTTTTAAATTGGAAGCTCTAGTAGGAGCATTTTTATCGCTGCCTGAATATGCGCTGATCTTGGCATCACAGCATTTGTCTTCATCTGGGTCCTGTGTCATACACTGACACACAAAATGTTTTCTATCTTGAGTTATGGTGAAATGCTCAACTACAGCTGACTTCATGGGAAGCTTCTTTGACATTTTGAATTTATAGTTTAAAAAATTTGTCAATCAAAATTTATTTTGAAGTCGGAGTCGGTACATTTCTACCGACTCCGACTCCACCCAAATTTGCTTCCGACTCCAATTCCACAGCCCTGATTGGAAATAAAGCGATATGATCTCCCCAAAACTTTTGCAGGCATGAATAGTATTGATAGCAGGATTGCATGTGACTTCCCTGAAAGCATCATGGGCGCAAACATGAATGCACAATAAAAAGGATGTCTGGAGGGGCCCTCAGTAGTGGTCACTAGAGTTTGCTCTAATTCTAGAAAAATCTGCAGTAGAATTTTTTTTAAGAGTATCAGATCTCCTTGAGGTCTTTGTCTGGTATTGATTATTCTTCACCACAGAAGCCCATTTATTTTATTTTCAATCGCACCTTTTGAGTCAGAAAAATTGCCAACATGTCTTACATAATCCAGCAAGTACCATTGCTCTGGAATAGCATATCCTACTCATACAGCCCAGTTTTCATTAGGTTACTGTGGCTATTTCCACTACTTTGTAATCCATACCACTCCCCTGTCTGCTGGCTATTGGGTGGTCTTTTGCCTGGCTGTGCGCTCTTCACTCCCTTCCCCTGAGAACTGCAGATTTTTCTGCTGTTCAAGGGCAGAGAGAGGGAGCGCCAAATCCAGGATAGTGTACCTCAGGTGAGCTTCTGAGCAATGGGAGTTGGATGTTCTTTTGCCAGGCCTAGTGCTCCTTATTCCTGCACCCTGCAGAAATAGATGCCTTTGCATTGTCCAAGGGGATAGAAGGAGAGTCAGATATTAAAGCCAATGCCTAAAGATAGCTGCCAAAAATAATTTATGTTGTAATGTCTGCTTCTGAAACTTAGGGGATTTCGAGCTTATTGCATTGTTGACATTCTACACACTTCATTGTATTGGTAGACTACAGCTTGGACAATCAAAGTGATGCTAAAGGCAATGATAATTTTGCTTAAACTGTAGAATAAGATGAAAGTGACAAGGAGAAATCTGAAAGCAATTTAAACGAGATCATTCAAAGCAGGAATGGGGCCCATTTTAAGTGGGATGAATTTGTGGAGTTCTGTCTATGGCACACTTCACTACACGTAAACATACAAGGCACTTGTCAGAATCCAGCAGGTTAAAAAGACCTTTAGGATGCTGTAGAGTATAAATGGGGAACCTGCCGCCCTCCAAACATTCTTGGAATCCAACTTCCATCAGCTCCAGCCAGCCTGGCCATTGATCAGGCATGGTGGGAGTTGTAGTCTAGAGAGCACAGGTTCCCCATCCCTGCTATAGACCTAGTGTAGCAAATCACATATGGCATATAATTGTGCATATTGGTACAGGAGAACTGGGCATGAGGAGGCCTTCTGCATCCCTCAGAGCTTGGCTGGTAGAACCTGGTAGAAGCTCATAGGTTCACTGGCAGAATTAGGTCTCCTAGAATTTAAAAACTGATTCTTGGATTTGTGGCAGATGTTTACTAGCTCATTTTATAAGAAAGCCACAATCCACCATTCTGGTGCAGAGCCAAGTAGTACAATGTATCCATCTTGAAAAAGGACATGGATTTATACATTTAATGTAGTGCAATTGAAATGGGGATTAGCTCTTTTTCCATCATGCCACTTGTTAACAAAATTAAAATGGAGGGCACAAGAGAAATAATTATCCATATGACCTGTGGTGTTGTCCACATACCTTACTTAGTACTAATTTTTCAAGTATGCTAAAGCCACAGAGGATCCAGAACTTTCCATAGATCTCACTGATGCATGCATTTAAAATCACCATTGCTAGTTGTAATGATCTTGAAATCTGAAAAAAGGGGGAAGTTTATGGACATGAATAAATTGTGTTTTAATTACAGCTTTGTTCAGAATGGATCAACATTTGTTAAACATCTTTCCTTGGGTTCAGTCCAGATGTGTGGAATAGGAAAGTATCCTTCCTTGCCACCTCTGTCTCCTGCCCTGCAGGATGTTCCTTACAGGCTGAATGAAATTACAAAAGAGAAAGAACAAAGCTGTGTTTCTTTAGCTGCTGGTAAGTTTTAAAAAAAAGTATCATAATTGAAACAAGCTACCTTTTTAAAAAAACAAATGTTTTGAATTTGAATATTTTGAATCTGTTCACGGTAGCAGAAGTGGATCAGCTGGTGATGGTCTACAGAAATTTAGGAAGCCTGGGAGACCTGTGGGGAAAAGATGAGCCATCTTAGCTAAAAATGTTTGGGTAGGGAGATTGTATGAATCTAGAAACAGATTCTGGGTTCATTCCTGGATGCATTCCCTGTACTTACCTGTCTCCCACACAGAAGGAGGAGGTAGCATCTGGAGGTCCTGAACAAATAGACAAGCCCTGGAGCCTAAATTCTAGAAAATAGAGCTATTGTTAGTCTAAGAAAATATAATCTTAGAGTAATTATGGTGCCTGACTTTGTGGTGGAACAGCTTCAGTTAGCAAAGATAGATGTTTCTGCCCTTTAGAGGTTTAGAACAATGATAAGTAGCACAATAGATGGAGTGGTTTTTGAACTAGACCTTTAATATCAATATCTTGTAATTATGGGAACTGGGCTTATTAAGTATTCTCAGGCATGTGCTCACACACCAAACACACCCTCTTGAGTTTCTTCTTATTCAGATTTCTGTTGCTTTTGTTGCTTCTGTTTACTTGCTCTCTTTCTTGAGTTTGTGGGTGTCCTATGGTGATGTCTCACTGTGTCACCTATTGCTTCATTCTTTTTTTGTGTTGCCAATACAGACTGTTTCCCCTGAACAGCTATTTGTTTCTTGAGGGTTTATTTCTCTTTGTAACTGTTCTTGTTTCATTAGCTCTTTCTCAGATGCTGTTTCCCATTCTACTAGAACTCTATTGTCATAAAATCTAGTTTCTAGGCAACCTCCCACTTCCCTCATCTGACTACATTTTGTGCTTTTGAAAAAGGTTTGCAAGGGTGGGTAAACTGGTTTCTGCAAATTAACCAATTTCTATTGAAATGCCCTGCATGCATCCAATTAGTAGTTTAATTTCTTTAACCTTTGTACTGATGCTAATTCTGTTAAGGTTCTTAAATATATGCCAAAAATATATAGGCTGGGAAAAGAGAGATGTAAATCGGGGGTAGGGAACCTGCATCCCTCCAGTTGGACTCCCAACTTCCATCAGCCCCAGTCAGCAAAGCCAATGGTTATAGATGATGGGAGTTGTAGTTCAAAAACATCTGAAGGGCCATAGGTTTCCCACTCCTGATTCAAATATATCTAAACATAAAACATAAAGTTGTGCAGCAAATCAAACTTAAACGAAACCTCAGATACCTTTTCTAGGACTCTTAAGTGCTGCTTCACATCAGATAGCTGCAATGTTAATATTAAATATATGTAGTTAAGAGACCTACAGAACCGCAAAAGTGAGTGCCAGCCTTTTCCCAGAAGGTTTGTAAATGTGGATGATTTACAACTGGCATTTTTGAAAGGACACAGGTATTCCTTTAGTGCATTTCTATTTGTTTGTTTATAAACATATTTGTATACTGCTGTTTTGTTAAAAAAACATCAAAGTGATTTACAAGTTAAAACAACCACCACCATACAATAAAAATATTAAAAACACAATATATGCCCTGTCAACATATGTTGGTAATTATATCCAGTACTCATCTTCCACCTATTTGTGGTAGCGCACAGATATATAAGGTTGCTGTAAGTGTGGGCTGTCGTAACAGAGCTTACCAGTAGATTTGAAGGAATCTAAATCCAATCCTTCATTTCCAGTTTAATACTGTAGGCCTAGGAGCACAGGAAATTGCACTTTAGATGTTCACTTAACAGTTTGAATAACGTGCCAGTGCAGTATTGCAAAATCGGTCAGTGTTACAAGCCAATGTAACAGGAAATGTTGGAACAAGTCCAGTATTAATCATAAAAGCCACTGTAATATGTTCATGTAGCAAACGCAGTATATTTTTCAAGTCTTTTTCCTGTATTGTACAGGAAGCTCATGTGTAACACACCCTTGCAGCCTAACATTGTTGGTTCAAAGTGAACGTTAACTAGTCATAAGGGTTCATTTCACTAGATATACTAAAGTGTGAGGACAGAGAAAATTGCATCCTTTTTTGTTGTTGTTGATTAATTATGGTGGAACAAACTTGGCAAAGATGTGTGATCCTAATATGGATTTAAATAAGTTACTGGTAGGGAATACAGCAACCAAAATGGAGACAATAGTCAAGAAATCAGAAGAAGGCTAGGACTGGGGAGGGCAGCTGTGAGAGGGCTAGGACTGGGGAGGGCAGCTGTGAGAGAACTAGAAAAGGTCCTCAAATGCAAAGATGTATCACTGAACACTAAAGTCAGGATCATTCAGACCATGGCATTCCCAATCTCTATGTATGGATGTGAACGTTGGACAGTGAAAAAAGCAGATAAGAGAAAAATCAACTCATTTGAAATGTGGTGTTGGAGGAAAGCTTTGCGCATACCATGGACTGCGAAAAAGACAAATAGTTGGGTGTTAGAACAAATTAAACCAGAATTACCATTAGAAGCTAAAATGATGAAACTGAGGTTCTCATACTTTGAACACATCATGAGAAGATCTGATTCACTAGAAAAGACAATAATGCTGGGGAAAACAGAAGGGAGTAGAAAAAGAGGAAGGCCAAACAAGAAATGGATTGATTCCATAAAGGAAGCCACAGACCTGAACTTACAAGATCTGAACAGGGGTGGTTCATGACAGATGCCGTTGGAGATCGCTGATTCATAGGGTCGCCATAAGTCATGGTCGACTTGAAGGCATGTAACAACAAAGGGAATACAGCAGAGCACAACCATGAACAAAAATATGGACATTTTTGGAGGGTGGAGAACCATTAATTTCTAAAGTTATATTTGCTTTATCTCATACTGTTTAGGCTTACCTCATTTTTCATCTGGCATTTTCCGCTGTTGGGGCAGGGACACCTTTATTGCACTGAGAGGGCTGCTGTTAGTTACTGGACGTTACCTGGAAGCAAGGTGAGATCAAATCCACATGTCAATAGTGACTGGCTGATGTAGTTGTTAGTATAGGGTTACACCCACATAGAATAAAACTAGAATTCTTGGACATCTTAGGGATAACTGATGTTCTGGTGGTGTGGTTCTGGTCCCTTACATTTAAACGTACTTAACATTTTCCAAATGGAAGAAAAGATAGATATGTACCTAATTTAAGACTAAAGGATATATATCCATTTGTACAAACCTATCAGAATAAAAAAAATTATGTACATATCAGTACAGAATGACTGTTAAATAATAGGACCTGTATTGTTCTAAAGAGCATTAAACTCTCAAAAATAAAGGAAAATAATTTTAGCCCCTTGCATTCTGATTTTCTTTGGTATTCTAGTCGCTATTTACAAATGTTTGTCTTTTGGAACCTAAACGTTGTGTATAAATATTAACTTGGAAACATGTCGTTATTATGTTCACTTCCTCTCCCCTTCCCATTTCAGGAACATAATTTTAGCATTTGCTGGTACGCTGAGACATGGCCTCATTCCCAACTTGCTGGGCCAGGGCACTCATGCTAGGTTCAATTGTCGCGACGCTGTGTGGTGGTGGCTTCAGTGTATACAAGACTACTGTAAACTTGTTCCAAATGGCACTGACATTCTCAAATGTCCTATATCCAGAATGTATCCTACAGATGACTCCCCTCCTCAGTCAGCAAGCCAGAAGGTAATTATAATTAGCATTCACCTTGTAGCTTGGCTGTCTTGCTTGCTTGAGTCACAGACATGCTTGCTCTGGAGAGGGACCTTCCTGTCATGTGCCTCTTCCTGGCTCATGGCAACTATGGTCTTAGGTAGATCAGCCAAGGGCTGATGGGGGATTTTTAAAAAGTAATTTTAACAAGTGTGACTGTCAGGAAATGAAACTTTAAAATATAATTTTGTGATCCTTTTAACAGAATGTTGGTACTCTTGTAATGTTTTAGAAGGGAGAATACTGACCGAATCTCTCTTTAAGTACCTTAAAGAACTGGGGCTGCAGTCCAAAATAAATGTGTGTGTCTATTTCTTGCTTAATTTTTTTACCCTTCCTCTTTTTTTTTCTTGTATATTTGAACCAACCAAAACTCAGGATCAGCCACTGTATGAAGTGATACAGGAAGCTATGCAGAGACATATGCAAGGCATACAATTCCGTGAAAGGAATGCCGGTCCACAGATAGATCGAAATATGAGAGATGAAGGTATGCACTGATCCATTCATTTATTTTCTGTGTTGCCAATAAAAAATGAAATGGAAATTCGTACTTTTAAGCCACCTTAAATATTGCTTTTGAAGCATCTTTTTACATTTGCTTAGATAGTCTGTCCATATACTACGTTTAAATGTTAATGCACCTGTATTCACTTTGGTTTATATTCACAGTAGCACCAAGTAGCTCCTTGTGGTTCCACGTGCGCAACAGGACTTTTCCCCCATCTTCTCCTCCCAGGTGCCCCTTATCTGGAGGTTCCCCCAACAGACCAGAGCAGATTTAGGGAGGGAGCATGAACAGGGAAGGAGAGGGGGAGAAGTTCCATTGCATTCCTGAAAGTCGTTCCACTCACACAAATTATTTAGTTGAATGTTTCTCTTTTTAGTTCTCACTGGTGGTTACAGACCCTTTTCTTAAACATTAGTTATGCTGAATTGGAAATCCTATTTAGCTTTGGCTGGGACGTTTCTTGGGTGCTGTGTAAGATTTTCTCTCTCTCTCTCTCTCTGTGGGTCCTTTGGATGATAATCTAACTTTTGTGGTTCGTAGGTTTTAATGTGACTGCAGGTGCAGACATGGAAACTGGCTTTGTCTATGGAGGGAACCGTTTTAATTGTGGTACATGGATGGATAAAATGGGTGAGAGTGAGAGAGCTCGCAACAAAGGAATTCCAGCCACTCCAAGGTACAGCATAAGGATTTATAGCTTTCTATAAATTCGTTTTATGCTTCTCTTGAAAATGTGCAAAATATTTCTTTGGACCTGTTTTGTTGTCCAAAAAAGCATGTATATATTTTCAAAACTGTATTTTTAGACCCTAGTTAGTTCAGTGGGAAAACGTAGTAGCTAGAAACAAAATATATGGAAATGTACAAAGTGTGAATTTTTCTGAGGCACACTATGTACAGTTTAGGTATACAGCTTGTGTAAGGGATTATGCATGCAGAAACGAGCACAGGATTTGTTCTTCTGCTTGCAATCCTCTGGATTCTAACCCATTTTTTTTATGAATAATGACTTAAATCATACTTCTTTCCCTAAACATGGTAGTATCACCATAGTTATGTCCTTCAACATAACTCATTTTGCTCTGTGCTGAGTATTTAGTACTGTGAGCCTCAGGACACACTTGCAATTATATATAGGAAATCATATGTGAACTGGTGTTTGCATGTCACATATCAAGGCTACATGGTTTGTCCAATTTTCCATTGTAATGTGTGGATACCAGATTCATACATGACTTCACAGGGCAGGATGCATGTGTCAGATCCTAAGGCCGACTCCCATTTTCCTGCCATGGTGGAAGATTACTAAGCTTGCTGTTGACTGAACCAGCTCTGTGAGCTGATACCAGCAACTTCTGTAACATTAACCCATGACCCTTCAGATCAGGCCTACCCATCATAAGGAACCTAGGAAGCCACATTATACATCAAAATATTGGTCCCCTCTAGCCTAGTATTCTGACTGGCAGTGGCTCTCCAGTGTCTCAGACAAAAGTCTTTGGATTGAACCTGGGGCCCTTCTGCATGTGTTCCAGTAAGCCTGTGGTCCTATTGTCTCTTTGCAAAACTCTGAGAAGAGTCCACTTGTTTTCCCATCTCTGTGAGAATACCTGAAATATACCAAAGCCCCAGTCAGAATGGGAGTTGGTGATGGGAAAATGTCTACATCACAACTGAAGAGTTACTCCTTCTGGATTTAGAGGCATGTCTTGAGAGTTGGTGCCAGCTTTTTCCTAGTCCTTTGCAGCCAGCCACTGGTGCAAATTGCTGGGAGAGTGAAGACTTTGGGTGATGTTGCCGCCCAATTCATGAACAAGAAAGAAAGATGAGGCAAATGGCAACGCAAGAAAGGGGGGGCCACCAGGAGGTCATGCAGGGCTGTGGAGTTGGTACGCCAAACCTTCGACTCTGACTCCTCTATTTTTCTACTGTCTGACTCCACCCAAAATTGCTTCTTGTCAATCAAAATTTATTTGGAAGTCGGAATCAGTACATTTCTACTGACTCCGACTCCTCCCAAAATTGCTTCCAACTCCACAACTCCGACTCCACAGCCCTGAGGTCATGGGTACAGAAGTGTAAAGGTGCAAAGAGAAAAGAACACCAAGCTCTGTGGGAAAGAGAGCATACCTTGGAGAAATAAGGGATTAATAGAGAATGAAAGAAAAGAGAAGAGAATGCCAAGTTAAAATGGTCACACACACTCAACACAGCCCTGGGCTGCTGTGACACATGGGGCTCATTCCGTTAGTTCAACGGCTTAAAAAGATTTCTAAAATCACTTTCACACTCAGTACCTTTTGTATTAAGGGACAGCAGCTTTTTCAGCTGATATACTGGCATATTGTGCTACTGTCTTTCACACTGCTTGTTTTCGTCCCTCACCCATTATACATACGCAGACTGTTCCCCACTGTATAGGAGGTCTAAGATCTTGTCCCACCGCCATGCCAGCCCTCTCGCTTTGGGATCTTATTTTAGTTCTATCGACACAGAGGTGTGTGTGGGAAATGCTGTTGCTATCTGCGCCGATGCCGGAATGCCAGTACAATTTTTGTCAGGCAAAAAAACCCCATGCGATGAAAGGGTGGGAATGTACTGCATGCTGGGATGCCTGTCATGTGAGCAGCTGCAGCTAGCGGAAAACTCCCATGATTTTTGGGGTTCCCAGCCTTGCTCACGGATTATTTCTGGTATCATTTATCACGGAAATTTGAACTAAACTTCACTAATTCCACTAGAATTCCGGAGCTAGCTTGTAAGTCATGTGAAAGATCAAATATAATGCGCAAATTAGCAGGTAAGAAATCATCAGAATAACAGAATAAAGTGCAGTGTGAAGGCAGCCCTAGGTAAAAGTGGTTGTTGAAGTGACCAGATTTGTGTACCCTTGGTTTAGACACTGAATATATTGATGGAAAGTGTCCTTAGGCAGTGTAAATGTAGCTTATGTCTTCCTCTGGAATTCTTGAAATTTGTGCCTCTCTTCCTTTAGAGATGGTTCTGCTGTAGAAATTGTTGGTTTGTGCAAATCAACAGTTCGCTGGTTACTGGAGTTGTCCAAGAAGAATGTATTTCCTTATCCTGGAGTTACTGTGAAAAGACATGGTAAGTAGTCTTACCTGCAGTGCACAACTGGAAAAGAGAAAATGCATTATGAGTAACAATACTTGAAAGGGCTATACAGTTGTTATGTGTTCAAAACACTTCACATGCATTATACAGTTGTAGATTTGCATTGGAGAACTTTAGTGATGTTGAGAGAGCTGCTAAAAATGGTAATACATAAAATGTTCAGCTTCTGTTTTCACCTTTTTTGATTAAGAACATAAGAAGAGCCTGCTGGATCAGGCCAGTGGCCCATCTAGTCCAGCATCCTGTTCTCACAGTGGCCAACCAGGTGCCTGGGGGAAGCCCGCAAGCAGGACCCGAGTGCAAGAACACTCTCCCCTCCTGAGGCTTCTGGCAACTGGTTTTCAGAAGCATGCTGCCTCTGACTAGGGTGGCAGAGCACAGCCATCACGGCTAGTAGCCATTGATAGCCCTGTCCTCCATGAATTTGTCTAATCTTCTTTTAAAGCCATCCAAGCTGGTGGCCATTACTGCATCTTGTGGGAGCAAATTCCATAGTTTAACTATGCGCTGAGTAAAGAAGTACTTCCTTTTGTCTGTCCTGAATCTTCCAACATTCAGCTTCTTTGAATGTCCACGAGTTCTAGTATTATGAGAGAGGGAGAAGAACTTTTCTCTATCCACTTTCTCAATGCCATGCATAATTTTATACACTTCTATCATGTCTCCTCTGACCCGCCTTTTCTCTAAACTAAAAAGCCCCAAATGCTGCAACCTTTCCTCGTAAGGGAGTCGCTCCATCCCCTTGATCATTCTGGTTGCCCTCTTCTGAACCTTTTCCAACTCTATAATATCCTTTTTGAGATGAGGCGACCAGAACTGTACACAGTATTCCAAATGCGGCCGCACCATAGATTTATACAACGGCATTATGATATCGGCTGTTTTATTTTCAATACCTTTCCTAATTATCGCTAGCATGGAATTTGCCTTTTTCACAGCTGCCGCACACTGGGTCGACATTTTCATCGTGCTGTCCACTACAACCCCGAGGTCTCTCTCCTGGTCGGTCACCACCAGTTCGGACCCCATGAGCGTATATGTGAAATTAAGATTTTTTGCTCCAATATGCATAATTTTACACTTGTTTATATTGAATTGCATTTGCCATTTTTCTGCCCATTCACTCAGTTTGGAGAGGTCTTTTTGGAGCTCTTCGCAATCCCTTTTTGTTTTAACAACCCTGAACAATTTAGTGTCATCAGCAAACTTGGCCACTTCACTGCTCACTCCTAATTCTAGGTCATTAATGAACAAGTTGAAAAGTACAGGTCCCAATACCGATCCTTGAGGGACTCCACTTTCTACAGCCCTCCATTGGGAGAACTGTCCGTTTATTCCTACTCTCTGCTTTCTGCTTCTTAACCAATTTCTTATCCACAAGAGGACCTCTCCTCTTATTCCATGACTGCTAAGCTTCCTCAGAAGCCTTTGGTGAGGTACCTTGTCAAACGCTTTTTGAAAGTCTAAGTACACTATGTCCACTGGATCACCTCTATCTATATGCTTGTTGACACTCTCAAAGAATTCTAATAGGTTACTGAGACAGGACTTTCCCTTGCAGAAGCCATGCTGGCTCTGCTTCAGCAAGGCTTGTTCTTCTATGTGCTTAGTTAATCTAGCTTTAATAATACTTTCTACCAGTTTTCCAGGGACAGAAGTTAAGCTAACTGGCCTGTAATTTCTGGGATCCCCTCTGGATCCCTTTTTGAAGATTGGCGTTACATTTGCCACTTTCCAGTCCTCAGGCACGGAGGAGGACCCAAGGGACAAGTTACATATTTTAGTTAGCAGATCAGCAATTTCACATTTGAGTTCTTTGAGAACTCTCGGGTGGATGCCATCCGTGCCCGGTGATTTGTCAGTTTTTATATTGTCCATTAAGCTTAGAACTTCCTCTCTCGTTACCACTATTTGTCTCAGTTCCTCAGAATCCCTTCCTGCAAATGTTAGTTCAGGTTCAGGGATCTGCCCTATATCTTCCACTGTGAAGACAGATGCAAAGAATTCATTTAGCTTCTCTGCAATCTCCTTATCGTTCTTTAGTACACCTTTGACTCCCTTATCATCCAAGGGTCCAATTGTCTCCCTAGATGGTCTCCTGCTTTGAATGTATTTATAGAATTTTTTGTTGTTGGTTTTTATGTTCTTAGCAATGTGCTCCTCAAATTCTTTTTTAGCATCCCTTATTGTCTTCTTGCATTTCTTTTGCCAGAGTTTGTGTTCTTTTTTATTTTCTTCATTTGGACAAGACTTCCATTTTTTGAAGGAAGACTTTTTGCCTCTAAGAGCTTCCTTGACTTTGCTCGTTAACCATGCTGGCATCTTCTTGGCCCTGGCGGTACCTTTTCTGATCTGCGGTATGCACTCCAGTTGAGCTTCTAATATAGTGTTTTTAAACAACTTCCAAGCATTTTCGAGTGATGTGACCCTCTGGACTTTGTTTTTCAGCTTTCTTTTTACCAATCCCCTCATTTTTGTGAAGTTTCCTCTTTTGAAGTCAAATGTGACCGTGTTGGATTTTCTTGGCAATTGGCCATTTACATGTATGTTTAATTTAATAGCACTGTGGTCACTGCTCCCAATCGGTTCAACAACACTTACATCTTGCACCAGGTCCCGGTCCCCACTGAGGATTAAGTCCAGGGTTGCCGTCCCTCTGGTCGGTTCCATGACCAACTGGTCTAGGGAATAGTCATTTAGAATATCTAGAAACTTTGCTTCTTTGTCATGACTGGAACACATATGCAGCCAGTCTATGTCCGGGTAGTTGAAGTCACCCATTACTACCACATTTCCTAGTTTGGATGTTTCCTCAATTTCATATCTCATCTCAAGGTCTCCCTGAGCATTTTGATCAGGGGGACGATAGATCGTTCCCAGTATTAAAGATTCTTAAATAAGGAAAGAATTACTACTAACATAATTTCTTTAGACTGTAATGCTGGGTCAAGATTTCTTCAGTTGTATGTGTAACTATGGATACCAAAAGCCTGTTTTCTGCTTTATGTTCTTGGCTCTTAATCAGAAAAATGTATACAGGAGATACTAGAACAGCCTGTTTCTCAACTGTGTTTCCATCTTGTATTTTAACTTGAATTCTTGACATAAGCTTAAATTTCTTGACCTACAGATTTGTATTTGGAATTAGCCATGATTTCTCTCCTCCCATCTGTTGTTCAGTTATCTGAAGATTAGATGTCAAGAAATGCCTTTGCTTTGAACAGTCCTACAGAGCAGCCTTCCCCAGCCAGGTGCCCTCCACATGTTACTATCATCCCTGAGCCTTGGGCATGCTATCTGGGGCTGATGGGAGCTGGCGTCTCAACAACATCTGGAGGGCACTAGGTTGGGGAATGCTGAATTAGAGAGCTAGGGTAGGATTCTGATTAGATTGTGGGACATTGAACTGGAGAAGAGCTGGGTCCAAATTCCCTCCAAACCATAAAGCTCGGCCTGATTTTGACTGACACACAGCCATTATCCCAAACTCACCTCACAGGATTGTCCCAAACATGTCACCTTAGTGGTAAGGCAGGATACTAATAAAATAGGTTTGAAAAGCTAACTTTTTTTAATGAGTTCCTTTTCAAAATGTCCATATCAGCTTACACTCTTCCCTCTTGTCCATGGTTTTAAAGTCATGGTTTTTAAGTTTTAAGGTGGCACTGCTTTCATTTTTATAAACAGAGGTCACTTCATTCTCCCTGGGGATCCATACAAGCATTGATGTAGTTCTGTGCAGGTTTCTTTCTTTAGTATAGGGACGCTTTCCATAATACTGTTTGTCCTTGGGGCATCCACAAATCAGCTTGCTTCAGCAGGGACTCTTGGTAACACATGTCTCCTCACCCAAGTTCTGTGGTTGTGCTGAGATTTGGAGAAGAACCAGTGCACATATTACTCGCCACTGCTCCTCTTATCCATATCTAATGCAGAAGTGAGAAATCTGTCCTCCAAAGCGCTCTATTCATGGAAAAGGACGGGGTTTGGTAAAACACTGGTTTAACTTACTGTCCGGTCTCTGCTGATGGACCCCAGAACAGAAGGCTTTTGTGAATTTCTGAAGAACTCAATTGCTCTCTCACAGTAAAAACCTGCATAAGAAAAAGAATATAAATTCAGGTATAAAAGAAATAATGGCCACATCAAACTCTTACTTGCTGTACTGATTTAGCTTAAGGCATGGACGCATTTATCCATGGCAAAATGCTTATGTCTTTGTATGTTTTCCACTGGTACTGACGTTGTATGCAAAACCAATCTTTTTGTGTTATTTTACTTTCCAGGGAAAGAAGAGACCATTACATATGATCAGTGGAACAGAAAAATCCAAGCACACTTTGAAAAGCTGTTCTTTGTCTCTGAAAATCCAGCAGATCCCAATGAGAAGCATCCTACTCTAGTTCATAAGCGAGGCATATATAAGGACAGCTACGGAGCATCAAGTCCTTGGTGTGATTATCAACTACGGCCGAATTTCCCTATAGCGATGGTTGTTGTATGTGTTGCATAAATATACTTTCCAAATTATATCATTTTCTCTTTTTTTTTCTTTTTGTATTAAAATAAACTTGCATTACATAGTTTGGGCTGCAATCCTAACCCCACTACCTAAGAGAAAGCCTATTGAATTCATTACAACTTACTTCTGAGTAGACATAGTTAAGATCATGTTCTTAGTTCAACTTTTTCTTCATTAGCGCTTTACAAGCTATTATATTTAATGATAAGTGCAAAATGGTTTAGGGGAGGAAACTCATTGAACATTCCTCCTGAAGTAAACCCCCCCCCAAATCTCTTAGGTCTGTTTTCCTGCTTTATTATTAGCATGGACATTTTGGGTGGAATACTTTTGTGCCCCTCCACTTGCAAGAAGGACTGTCTATCCAGCAGTCTCCCCTGCTAACAGAAAAGACAGGGAGGCTATGTGCACCAGATACCCCTTCCTCTATAGCCCCAAAATATCTGTTCCAAAGCACTGAAGGATCCTTCAAAAGCAATATGGAAAGTGGTGCAGGGACAAGGGTGAATGACATTTCTTCCCTTCTCTTCATTTAGTGGATGCATCTGTTGGATCAAAAACCCTTTCCATAAGTGGAGGAATGAACTGGGTCCCAACATTAATATTCCTCAGGAATAAGCATGTTAGCTTGCTTTTCTATCTTTGTTACAGGCTACACTTAGAAATTCTTAGTGCCTGATCCACAACTGCTGTGCCATGCAGTAGTATGAGGCACTATGCTACACTGATCCCATATTCCTTAGCCCCAGCAAGCCCCAGAATTACCTGCTGTTTAGAGCAGGGGTGGGGAACCTCCAGCCTTCAGGGCAATCACAGTCCATTAGGGGGTCCAAAGTGGCCTGTGAGGCCATTTTCCCCAAACCACTCCCACCCGTCCAACAGCTGATATCACTGGTGATGTCAATTGATGGGCAGGATTTAATCTTGCATTGGCTGCATTCATGTTGCCAGATCACAAGATCACACAGCCCAAGGCAGCAGGATTTTATCCCCACTCATCAGTTGAGTAGGGATTAAAGCCCTGTGCAAAAGCACCCTTTGAAGCAGGTCACACATGAGAATTACTGCAAGGAGGCTTTTGCAAAGGCTTTAAGATAGTTCCTGTGCTCCTATTTGCTCAGACGGGAGTGCAGGGGCTGTCTTGAAGCCTTTTGCAAATCTCCCCACCTCCTCCTTTAAGCCCCCAGTCTCAGACTTAAAAGAGAAGTGCAGACAGACTTGGAAGAGGCTTTTGCAAGTCGTTTCAAGTCTTGTCCTCCCCCTTTAAGTCCCTGGCAGACTCCAAAATAACTCTTAATGTTTTGACAGATGGGCAGTCCTGTCCAGCTGTCAGATTTGGCTCATAAGGCCAATCCTGATCTGGCCTATGGAGCAAAAAAGGTTTCCCACTCCTGGTTTAGAGAATGCAAATCCCATCTGCCATGGAGTAATCATCAGTACTGCTGCTAGTGTTTATAGCAGCCGCGAAAACCACAAGCCTGTGATGCTCAGTTCCTCATCATGGAGTACTCCCATCAGTCACAGCTGGTGGTTGCTAACAACAACTGGGCTACAAAATCTTTAGACTCCGGGTACACCTGGCATTTTGCTGTGCTTGGCTGCCTTCTGTAACTAACGAGTTCAGAGGAAAGGGCAACACCAGCAACGCAGGGAACATTTTGTGGATTGCAGTGTCTAAAAAAACTAAGCTATTTAAGTACTAATTTTACAATGAAATTTTACATTGTATTACGGATATATGGTGGGGAGTTACAGTGTGGGGCAAAATGCAAGATGTATCTTGTTCATTTAATTTTCCAGAGTTTTGCTGTTGGTTCTAAAGTGATTTTTTTTTCTTTTGATGCTTTTTGTCAAGGCACCTGAAATGTTCTGTCCCGAACGAGCTTGGAAAGCCCTTGAAACAGTAGAACAAAAGCTACTTGGTCCACTTGGCATGAAAACTTTAGACCCAGAGTAAGTATGATAGAGAGCTGATTTGAATTTGGAGGTAAATTCTTTACACAACAGACAAAAGTCTCTCAGACTTCCTCATTAAGAGAAACCTTAAGTTCTGTTCGATCAAATATAACACTCTTTGACAAAGTAACTTGTTGAAAACTTTCCAGTTTGTCAGTTTTTGAGTAACATTTTCTTTTACAATGCCCCCTCCCAGTCCTGCCTTTATGATGTCCCCTTATTTCTATATAACCAAATTTTGAATACATTTGCAAAAAGAAAAATTCAATCATCGTATCTAACTAAAATGATGCCATGTTCCATGGATTACAGTATTTTGTGCCTCCAACAGTGTGAAAATAGATTTGGCTTTATTGCTTGACAGCAATCCAGATGTTGTTGGTATTTTCTGACTACTGTGGGATTTCACATAGAAGAAAATTGGGTCCCAGCTAAAGCTGAGAGCAACTCTCCCCAGAAGCTGGTTTCTTGTCTATCATCCTTCCAGGTCTAGTGCCCAGCAAAGTGGATCACCTCGTTCTCCTCTAACAGGATGTATTCTGAGATTTGAGGAGTAGGGTCCATGCTTGAGCAGTATATTTGGTGTGGGGGACAGGAATACCATCACCACATTAAATTTGAGAAGGGTGGCAACGCTGCTAGAAGAATAGACTTCACGCCATTATCATGAGGTGCTGGCAGCATTTAAAAAATGTACTTGCAATAAAATTCACTATTTTAAAAATCAAACAAACTAGCTAACAAGAAGACTAAAAGCCCACAAAAAACACATGTAGAAGCCGCCAAACGACTGCAGCTAAAATCAACTTGAATCTTTTTTATCTCCCAAAGTCTTTGGGAGAAAAAAATAATCTGCCATTTTAAAGGCCATTTGAGAAGGAGCAGACCTCAGGGAATTCCACAACCTTGATGCCACTTATATGTGCAGAATTAATCTCTGTAAAGTTGCTTACATACAACAGACTTTATTAATAGATGCTGAATAGTTTTGATTAGAATTCTGTTGAATTACGATCAGTTCTTCTCCCTAAATAATTCTGTATGTTAATGCTGCTTTCTATAAAGATATTTATTGCCTTTTTGTGTTTTTCCCCTGTCTGCAGTGATTTGGTTTACTGTGGCGTGTACGACAATGCCTTAGACAACGATAGCTACAATGTGGCTAAAGGATTTAATTATCATCAAGGGCCTGTAAGATTTGTGCTTCAGCATTTGTTGTTGATAGATATTGGTTTTCTTACCAAAAAAAATTGTGTCTGTAATTCTGCTTTTGTTGCTTTTTCTTGTAAAAAAAAAGGAATGGCTTTGGCCCATTGGATATTTCCTTCGTGCCAAGTTGTATTTCTCCAAGTTAATTGGTCCAGAGATCTATGCAAAGACTGTCTATTTGGTTAAGAATGTTCTTTCTCGCCATTATATCCACCTTGAGAGGTAACTTTCATTTAAACTACTTGAAATATTGCAATTTTTCTTGATGTTCAGTCCAAAATAAAATAAGTCTGTCATTTTGAATACTTATGTATACACTGCAGCCAAAAAAGGGAGAAGTAAAGAAGGAAGATCTTTGCAGATGGTTCAGATATGACAACAGCAGCACTAATGGGAACTTGATGACCATTTTTATAAGCTACCCACTATGAGACCTATGAAATGGAACCAGGCTTTTCTGCTTGTCATTTTAGGCAAGAATGAGACCAGACTGTATCATGAGCAATTGTTAATTTGTTGTGATACTTTTATACCTCAATCCTAAATGTTTTTAAATTGGAGATGGCTATTCGACCAGTCCATCAGCAGTAATCTGTATGTAGAAGCAGGAAATCACTTGTGGATCATGCATATTAGATGGATGGAGGAGAGACACAGGGTACAAAATCAGACAAGCACTCTCTGTACTTATCACAGTTGCCTGGGAAGGGCATAGTTTTCTGCAGTAATAGATTTTCTTTGTAAGAGAGTGGAAAGTCAGGAGAAGAATGCTGGGGGGGAGGAACTCTTCTGAAAGTGATTGATCACATGCAGGAATCCATCATGGTCCCAGTGTTCTTGGTAAAAACCAGGAAAGGAATGCCCAACCCCACAATATATCAGATGGGCATCATAAGAGTCTACTGTTTTTCTTTGTTGTGAAAAATGCTGCCGCAGTAACGTGTACACTCTGTTCTCTGGACTGAGGGCTGTGTTCTTTGAAAACCACTGCCCCTGCTTCTATCTGGATCCTGGTAGTCTGCTTCACTGGTTGATTGTTGTAGTAAAAAGCTACGCAGATTTAACTGAACTGCAAGAGCAATGAACATACAGTAAATGCAACCCCAGTAAAAAGGGAAATTGGGCAACAAAGGGTTGTATACAGAATCTTCTTAATAATTTTTTCTCCCTACCCCAAGTGTGGGGAACCTTTGGTCCTCCAGATGTTGCTGAACTACAGCTCCCATCAGCCCCAGCAGGCATGGCCAATTGCCAGGGATTATGGGAGCTGAGCAACATCTGGAGGGTCAAAGGTTCATGACACCTGCTCTTTCCAATTATTATTAACCTTAGCATTGTTTGGCCTTGTTTTCTGTTTGTTAATATAGGGTAGAGCAATTTCAGTTCTAATCTCTAGAATTATTTTGCAACAGTGTAAAGAGACTAGGACTGAAATTAGTTGTTTTAAGTGTGCCCCTGAGCAAGAATCCCATTCAAAACACTTGGGCTTAACAAAGTATTGTCATTTACATCTGCAACTCTCCTTAATTTCTCTTTCGTGTAATTGGTGCCTTCCAACTTTTTCTTCCTTGGTAATATACATTAGTCATTTTTAAACAGGGAATTTGAAATATTGTAAGATGATAGATCATCAGTTTGTTGTCATACACATATCCCACAGGGGTTATCCCTTACTTATGTGACATGTGTTCTTTTAACATTTTAAACTACTCAGTAATTCTGATAGGGATGTATTAACTTTGTGTTGTTTGTTTGGCAGATCACCTTGGAAGGGTCTTCCAGAACTCACTAATGAAAATGGTCAATACTGCCCTTTCAGCTGTGAAACGCAGGCCTGGTCAATTGCTGTGATCCTAGAAGTTCTCTATGACTTGTAAAAGTGTTTGTCTTTATGAAACTGCTAGCTTTGTCTTGAATGCAGTAACCATGCTTATCCTGCTGTTAGAAATGATATATGCCTGCACTTTCCAGACACTTATAGGAGCAGTTGTTGTCACCCATCCTTTGAGAATTACACCATAATTTTTGACTGATCATAAAAAACTTAAAGAACTATCACTGAGAATATACTCAAATATATGTGGAATAAATGTCAAATAAATTATGCTGTAACAGGTTTCAAACACGGTTGCATGCAGCAAGATTTTATTCCAAACATCTGTGGAGAAATTAGCTCCTAGTGTTCCTTTTTTTCAATCCTTCAATATTCTATCACTGAACCTGCATCATGAAAACAAGTGAAAGAAACTGAGGTACAATCGAGACATATTTTAAATTTAGTGCTGCCACCACCATGTAACTATTGAGGTGGGGGGCAGATATTGTTTGATTTAAGGGGGGAAAGCAGCATGCAGATGAAGAGTGTGGAATCCTGCTCCTGTCCAGACGCTTAACCTCTCTGCAGGTCGTCTTCTCAAGTGCCAATATCTGTGTCTAGCTGAAGGAAGAGTAATGGAGGAGGACAGCTATAGGGAAGTAAGTTGTTGGCCTCAGCAGGAAGGTTTTGCACATGTTACTTGCTCACTCTGTTATTAAAATCATACTCAAGGTTACTCTTCTTATGGGATGGTAGCAGATCTAGGATTAAGCACACAGATTTGTTACTTCACAACTAGTCTGGCCGGGAGCCTTTTGTTCCAACTATAAGATCTTTTGGCTGTGATGGCACATTCCATCAGCATTAATTCTTTAGGATGCCCTCCCCTTGATCTTTTGGAGTGGGGCATTTTTACTCAGAGGCTTTGGTTTAATACTAATACATTGCACAAAGATCATGCTATGCAGCAATCTGGCTATAAAATGATGCCCCCCCCCCAAAAAAAAACACGTTCTCAATCTCCAGAATAATAAGACAGTTCTAAACCATCTTGTTGATTACTTTTATATATTGGGAAATCTTATTTCCTCAAGATAACAAAGGAATTAAGTGTAGTATGTGCATAGCTATGAAAGTGAACTGAAGCTGCTTTCAAGGGATGAATCAGTTATCCACATGATTAGGAGATGGCTGTGGAATCACCGTGAAGGGAGCTGGTTACCTCCTATGCCTTTGCTTTTGAAGTGTTCATTTTCCTCATTCAAGTACTTAAGTAAAAGTTACAGCATTGGTCACTGCTTTGCACATGGAACCAGCGTACAAAATGAAGTAGCTGCATGACGGTTGTGTTGTGAAGGCTGCCTCCACTTGACAAGCTGCTTGTCTGAAGCAACTTGTTAATACCAAAAGAAATCTTCTTTCACTCCAAACCCACTTGATCAGGAACTCAGTAGCCTATATTCGTTATCCCAGTGCAGTTCACCAGCCAGAGCCAGATTACAACAATGTTCCCTTCTGTTGTAAAAAGGAAATAGTAAGCCATAGCTTTAAATACAGTGTGGTGACAATGCAAATGTCTCTGCCTGTTTTTAATTTGTGCATGTAACCTTAATCATTTCAGTGCTGTTTTTAATGCTTTATCTCCAAAGCAAAAACATAGTAGTTGGAGGTTTATCCAAGAACATCCTAATGATAGAATTACCTTCCTCACTCACTCTGTTCTTAAAATCAGATTCAATGCAGACAAACAGGTTAGAGATGTTGCAGCTATATTCGGGTGCATATCACCTCTTAAAAGCACATCATAGTTAATTTGTGCATATTAATACTTTGATACTATGAATAATTTAAGAGATATTCATGGTTGACACTTGCACTACTTCATTTAATCATAATTGTTTCAATGAATTCCACCCAATGTTTTTGGTAGGATTTTTTTCATTAATAAACAGTAAATTATAATGTAAAACTTTGTCTGTTTGACATTCCTAACCATTTACAGTCATAGCAATGAGCAGCTAATTAAAATGTTATGTACCCAATTTTCTTGTGGGCTTTTTTTAAAGCTCTCTTAGAAAAATTCTGTCATCTTTGTTTTTAAAAGATTCATAAAAAGGACATTGAGCAGATATAAATGTCCTTTTTATGACTCTTTAAAAACAAACAAGACATATAAACAAGATATATACAAGGCTAAAACAATCTATTGGGATATGTTACTAGTCTTAACATATCTCTTGGCATTTAGAATGCATTTCATTAAAACAATTACAGCTGCAATCCTTTGCTCGCTTACCTGGGAATAAATCTCTTTTCTCGATGGAGACTGCACTGTTATATATCTAGATTGAATCCCACACTCCATTTACTTGGAAATTAGAGCTAATTTAAATGCCCAAATGGTGATCAGCATTATCTTACTGGAGTACCTTATAAGGAAGTTATGGATACCGCAACGGTCTTTATAACTTCGCCCAGATTCCCTTTCAGCAGGCAGTGAGCCAGGTAATTTTGGCAATTGTTTGCTTTTTTGACAATACAAATTGACTACAAGGCTATAGTTTCAGAGGAACATATTTCCAAGTTGTGGGCTTTTGTACTGAAACCTCTGATTCTTGCAGTCAAACTATATGAAGGTGGCAGGCCTCTGTGTTCACTTACAGACTGCTACGATTTTGCAGGTGGGATTCAATCACATACTGGTAAATTCACTTTGTGCAATTAAAGTGGTTTTGGTGCTCTCGCACAATAAAAACCTTTTCCCCAAAAAATCTGACACTTTGCAGTAAGGAAAGGGATGGAGAAAATGCACTGGAAAGTGTGGGATAATAACTGCTTGACACAACAACTTATAACCTTCCCGCAAACAAAATTGAATGAATGCTCAGTGAACAGTGGACGTTATATAGCTTTCCCATAAACTTTGTGCAAACAAATCAGGATGAATGCTGATAAACAGGTTGTCTGGAAGTGACCTCTGTGGAGCTTGGTACTGTTCCAATGGCATAGGAAGGGGAGGGCCTGATTTTTAACAACCAAAGAGTTGTTCACAGCTTAAAATTCAGTATACAGTTACAAAGTTGAAAAGCAGTTTGCCAAATTTTATTTGTATTAAATAGATTTGCACACAGCTTGACATTTTATAGAGTGAAACTGTTGAACAGGAGGAGTGAGTTGTCATTGGTTCTTCTGTTCAGTTGATGTTTTTGTAAGTTCCACTGTTCTATCTGAAAACTGGACATTTCTCATGTTAAGATATTTCTTATTTTACAGTACCTTTTAAAATGCTTAGATACATTTCTTTTCTTCATGTGTATGCAAGAAACATACCTAAATTTTAAATTAAATTAAAATTACAATTACATAACTGTTACAAAAAATATATGTTAATTAAAATGCCTTATTGGGGAAAAACTAAGCATGATGTTAGTAACAATTATGTACTTAAATTTCACTGACCTAAACTTGATTTGGAAAAAGGACACTTTCAAATGAAAGCTTCAACTCTTTAACCAATGATCTCAGACATTAATTATCTTAGTTTTGTCAAGATGTGGAATACAAAAATCTACAGTGGAAATAATAGCTAGAATTTACTTGGAGAAAAATCTTTAATAAAGAGACTTGATAATTGAGAGACTAATATTGTATACTATGGTACATCTCAAAGCAATATATAGTGGAATTTTAAAATGCTGCTGAAGTTAACAGCTTGTTCTAGCAGACATTGTAAAGCCAACAGGTAATGCCAACATATGGTTAATAGTGCTTTTTGTAGGCAGACTGAAAGATAATTGTATACCTTTTCCATCGTTTACCTTCTATCATGTGTCCTAGCAATCGGTGTTTCATTCTCTTTCAACAACAGAGCAAAGCCATCTGGGTATCACATCTGTAAACAATGCTTGCTGCTGCTTAACTGAAATTAGTATGTAATGTTCATTTCATTAGTACTTGCCAACCTGGAAAAACAGTGTATGGGAATCGTGGTAATATTGCATGTTATATAATGAGAAATGCAATTGTTGCACAAATGAGTCCTGTGTGTCTATCTGGTACAATTATTTTTGTTACATGGATGATGTTTTTCTGCTGTTATCTGTGAGTGACATACAATGAAAGTCTAACAAAGTGCATTTTCCCATATTTATTAATATGTCATAACTGGTGATCCCAGCAATAAATCCTGGCAAGAAAAAGAAATTTTGGGGTGGTAGTTATACTTAAACATACTCATAGCATGGGGCACATTGAGTATGGTGGTTGAATGTGTCATGGACATGAACCACACTCAGGTTAGCGTCTAAGTCAGAGGAAAAATTTATTTGGACTGCATGCAGGATAGAGCTACAAAGGTCTCTACCCCCAGGCAGTACTCGGGCACTTAATATAGTAAAAGCAAAGGGGAAGGCTTTCTTACCAATTCTATGTGTTGCTACGGTTGTTGTTAGGGAGTATTGCAAGCAAGACATTTTGCAATCAGGCAAGAAATTACAAGGCCAGCCATAATACAAGGGACCGGAAGCTTCAAAGGCATTCTTTGGATCACCAGAAGCTACGAAGACATCCTGCTGAAGAAACAGTTCTTGTCAGTGCTTTCTCATACTCAGCACATTTCTCCTTCTCTACATATTTCCCCCTCCTTACTGCGCATACAGAACCAATCTTGCAGATACCCCAAATCCTTTTCTTCCACAATTGGAGTACTGTATTGAGAACTGGCATCAAGAATGGGATAGGAAAGCCACTTTGTTGGCTTCACTTACCTTACAAGCCAGAGCACCTGAGTGAGTGTTCAGGAATCATGGTGGTCGAGTGAGAGTTGGAACCTTTTATTACAAAACAGAGCGTAACTTGGCATCACATGCATTATATAGTTTTAATCCTTACTGTGAATACACAATAGAAATTTGAATGTAAAACCTACCTTAACTAGGTTCTATATACTGTATTTTAAATGCAGTATCTTCTCAAATATCTTTTATGAGATTCACTTTTAGAAGTAAAGGATTGAGCTACACAAAGTAGAACACTTTCAAATCTAAGCAGTATTCTAATTAATGCTAATCACAGTCACAGACTCCTAAAGCAAAAATTAGTTGGTTTCTTATCACTAATTTACTTTAGTATTCAGTATTATGGGAAGCAAATTCTAGAGCAGGGAAGGGATAGCCACAGACCTTTTCTAAACTTATGAAACCTTTTGAACCTAAACATCTAACTAGTATAACCCTTTTGGATAAAGTTTTTCTGTCTTCAGGAGAAAATATCAGCCAGCTTTTGAAATACCTGTGATATTGCATGTTGGCCAGAATAGGGATTATAAACCATTGTAATGAGCGTGGCTACACTCAGTGAAAGCAGACAGGTTTTTTTGTGAGGACATAAAGAATTTTCATTGAAAGGTAAAGTTCTCAGGAGCCACTAAGCAGAAAACAGTCCAGTTTTGCCAATTTCAAGTTAGCTTGACTTCCTGTGTCTAAGTGACTTTGGGGAACTTACAACCTGTGATTTAAGAGGCATTTCTGCTATTGGAAGGGAAAAAAATGTGTGTATGGTGAAAATGGTGAAAACCTGGATGCTTTTAATATGGGATAATATAAATCAATTTATATAAATCCCTCGCTGGATTGTCACCTTGTAGTGGTGAGTGGGCTTGTGTGTTCCAATGAACCCTATGAGCGCTGCTGTCGGGAGTCATGTACTCCCAGCAGGGTCACCCATGACGGTAAGGTCAAGGGAGAGGAACCAGACAAAGAATGATCCAAGAATGTTCTCAATGGCAGAACAGGCGGAGGATAACAATGTATATGTTACAACAGCTGTGAAGACGGATGAAGGCTGCAGGAGATAAACGACTTCCAATTGTCATGGTATCCATGCCCTTGGATCAAAGCCTTTTTCTGTCAAGATTGTGTGTTGATCATTGTGCACCGATCTTCCCACATAAAACAAATTCATGCACAGGCGTCTTCCAAACAAAGCAAAACAAAAGCCGAATGGCGAAGGGGGCAGGACTGTGAAATCCAGAAGCCCCTAGTCATGGCCTGGCACAAGGACCGAGGCAGTTGAGTAGTTCGGTAGCTATATCCACGACTGAGCAGTCCTATTCAGGATCCACTCTGCTCACCCCATATGGGGAGGGGGCTAGAAAAGGTGCCCTAAACATAGACTGCCTCATCTCTCTCCCTGACTGGATCACCGCATCCAGTGGGGTCAAAGACAATTGAATTTTGGAATATGGAATATACAGACATTGCTGGACAATACAGATAGTGAACATCCTGAACGCAGGACTGCCATCATCGTGAGGGAATTGAGACGTTTTAATATTGACATAGCAGCACTCCAAGAAACTTGGATAGCAGGAGAGGGACAATTGAAGGAAAAAAAGGAGGTTAGACCTTCTTCTGGAAAGGACTGCCTGAACAAGAAAGACAAATACATGGAGTAGGCTTTGCTATTAAAAATGATCTTGTGAAGTTCTTGTGGGAAGTTCCTATTGGCATTAATGAACGACTCTCAACTCTCTGGTTAAAACTCGCCCAAAACCAGCAGGCAACTATTCTAAGTTTATGCACTAACATTAGATGTTGATGAAGACATCAAGGAAAGATTTTATACCCAGCTGGACACCATCTTATCAGAGATACCTAAGGAGGATAAAATTAGCCTCCTGGGCAATTTCAATGCAAGAGTTGGGTGTGATTTTGATTTATGGCCAGAAACCATTGGGAAAGAAGGAGTTGGCAATAGCAACCTGAATGGAATTCTACTTCTGACTAAATGTGCAGAGCATAATCTTGTTATTACAAACACTTTCATCAGAAAAATTAATTTAAAACATCATGGGAGCACCCTCGGTGGAAGCACTAGTATCTCCTGGATTACATAATTGTCCATGCCAGAGATCGTTGCAATGTACTCCTCACTAGGGCCATGATGAGTGCCGATGAGTGCTGGACAGATCACCAATTAATTCGATCCACCATAGCCATTAATATTGTTCCTCAACGTAGGCTCCAAGGAAGAAAACCAAGGTGTAAAATGAACATCCACACCCTTCAAGATCCTATTAAGCAAGCTTGCTTTCAAACAACTCTCAAGAAACATTTACCTACGGAACTCCCTGAAAACGTTGAGGAACACTGGATTAAACTGAAGACTTCCATTATTGCAGCATGTGAACAAACTATTGGATACCAAATTAAGAAACATCAGGACTGGTTTGATGAGAATGATAGTGAGATTGACAAGAAAAGGAAAGCCTTCCAGATATGGCAAAAAGACATTAACTGTGCTGCTAAGAAAAACATCTATGCAAGTGCAAAGGCTGAGATCCAAAGAAGAACTAGAGAACTTAAGAAAGCCTGGTGGATAAAGAAAGCTCAAGAAATCCAGCATTTTGCAGAAGTTCATGATGCACAGGGCTTTTTTAATGCCACAAAGGCCATCTACGGGCCAACAAATTATGGTACAAATCCCTTACGTTCAACAGATGGTACCAAACTGCTAAAGGATAAAGAATCTATTGCACTGCATTGGAAAGAGCATTACCATGACCTCCTTAATCGTATCTCTTATGTGGCTGGTGAGATCTTCTCGCAAATCCCACAACAACAAATTAGAGATGAGCCTGCAGTATCCCCTAATTTGGATGAAGTCAGTAAAGCCATTAATCAAATGAAGAATAACAAAGCAGGTGGACCTGATGGGATTCCTGCTGAAGTGTTTAAAGAAGGTGGGCCTGAATTTACACAACAACTTCATAAGCTCATCAAAAAATCTGGATGAGGGAGGAGATCCTGGAAGACTTTAGGGATGCCATAATTATCACTCTTTTTAAGAAGGGTGATAGAACAGATTGTGGGAACTACCGAGGTATCCCTCTTCTAGCTACCGCAGGTATAATCTTTGCAAGGATCCTCGCAAATCGCTTCCTACCTATCTCAGAAGACATCGTCCCTGAATCCCAAAATGGTTTCCGCCCTTCCAGGGGGACAGTGGACATCATCTTCACTGCACGACAGCTTCAAGAAAAATGCAGGGAGCAAAACTGACCTCTGTATATGGCATTTATTGATCTGACTAAGGCCTTTGATACTGTAAGTCGAACTGCTCTGTGGACCATCCTTCTGAAAATTGGATGCCCTGATAAATTTGTGAATATTTTGCGACTCCTCCATGACAACATGATGGTGACAATTTTGGATAACAATGGCTCTCAAAGTGATCCATTCAAAGTGGGATCAGTCGTCAAACAGGGTTGCGTCATTGCTCTGACCTTATTTGCTGTTTTCATTGCCATGATTCTACACCTTTTTGACGGGAAACTTCCTACTGATGTGGAAATCACATATCGAACAGATGGAAAGTTTTTTAATCTCAGTAGGCTGAAAGCAAAAAGTAAAATAATTACAACCTCTGTTGTAGAACTTCAATATGATAATGTAGTCTCCGCACATTCAGAGGAAGATCTTCAAACTATCCTAAATGTCTTTGCAGAAGCATATGAAAAGCTTGGCCTCTTGCTTAACATAAAAAAACCAAAGTGCTTCATCAGCAGGTGCAAAGCAATCCCTCTGTAGCACCATCAATCCAGCTTAATGGTGTGACACTGGAGAATGTCAATCACTTTTCTTATCTTGGCAGCCGTCTCTCTGTAAAAGCTGACATCGATGCTGAAATTCAGCATCGTCTGAGCTCTGTGAGTGCTGCATTCTCCCAAATGAAGCGTAGAGTGTTTGAGGATCAGGATATTCGCAGAGAGACCAAAATGCTTATTTACAAAGCCATTGTACTACCGACCTTACTGTATGCCTGTGAAACATGGACCACCTATAAAAGCCATTCCCAACTTCTTGAAAGATTCCACCAACACTGCCTCCAGAAAATTCTGCAAATTACTTGGGAAGATAGGCGGACTAATGTTAGCGTATTGGAAGAAGCAAAGACTACTAGTGTTGAAACAATGATCCTCCAACATCAACTTCGCTGGACTGGCCATGTTGTTCGAATGCCTGATCACCGTCTTCCAAATCAGCTACTTTACTCCTAACTTAAGGATGGAAAATGGAATATCAGTGGACAGCAAAAGAGGTTTAAAGATGTTCTTAAAGCGAATCTAAAAAAGTGTAACACGAACATTGAGAACTGGGAAGCTTTGGCCCATGAGCGTCCCAATTGGAGGTCAGCCATTATCAAAGGTGCTATGGACTTTGAAGAAGCACGAGTACAGGGTGAAAGGGACAAACAAGATAAGCAGAAGGCACATCAAGCAAATCCTCATCGTGACCATCTTCCATCTGGAAACCTATGTCCTCACTGTGGGAGGCTGTGTGGATCCAGAATTGGCCTCCACAGTCACTTATGGACCCATTGTTAAAGACCTTACCCTGGAAGACAATCTTACTCGGCCACAAGTGATCGCCAGTGAATGAATGAATGAATTATATAAATCAAGGATAGCCAGGAGTGCCTTCTAGATTATTCTACATCTCCTCTCAGCTCCTGCCAGAATGGATGTTAGCAGGATGATGGGAGATGTAGTCCTCCAACATATAAATAAATTGGAAGGCCTGCAGCCTAACAAGTATTTATTTGGTTTAAACTGGTTTGTAAAATCTACCACCACCACCCATCCTCAGCTGTTTTTTTGTGGTTCTTGTTTCTCCTTTAGGATGTATTCTGATTATTTCTTTACTGTATTACTCTATGCTTTCTGGCAGCTCA
This sequence comes from Rhineura floridana, assembly GCF_030035675.1. Classification (NCBI taxonomy): domain Eukaryota; kingdom Metazoa; phylum Chordata; class Lepidosauria; order Squamata; family Rhineuridae; genus Rhineura; species Rhineura floridana. The sequence continues at coordinate 122,537,079 of NC_084485.1, read as the reverse complement.
CAAACATATTTTAAAAGTCATAAAATAACTTGCAGTGGGGAAAACCTAGATGTCTAAAAAAATTAACACAGCACCTAAACATTTGCTCAAAGCAGTAAAATTACAGATTGTTTAAAAAAAAACCTGAGACAATTTTAAAATGTCTTCAGTTGGTGCCAGAATGAACACAAAGAAGGCACCAGGTGAGTCACTCTGTGGAGGGCATTCTACATCAGGGGTGCAACAACTGAGCAGGCCCTCTGCATGGTAGCCACCTGCAGGGGCACCCAGAATAAAGCATCTGAAGATCTCAAGCAACAGAAAAATGTGTGAGTTGCTGTCAGATCACAGTGCTGCATTGATATAGAATAGACAGTCAGAATTCTTTATCAGAGTACAGACTAAGGCTTGAAATCAGGGATGGAAAAACTCAGGTCCGGGGCCATATAAATACATGAAATCTGCACTGTATAAGAGAATACAATTAGTATACTGAGCTACAAATCTGTGTGTTTAACCAACTAAACCCCAAGATTATACTTTAATGGGATTCCTATACAATATCATTTGTCATCGATTTCCAGCATATGGAGGCAGCAGCACAGAAACTAGCCACTTTTGCCATAACCTGTGGATTCATATCTGCCAACGCGTGCGCTAAATAAAAATAATTGGATTCACCTGGAATGCACTGTAAAATTGGAGTAATAAAAGAATAACAAAAATCCCTGTAAAAGGAACAGTACAATAAAACGTGACCCACAGTTTCCACTTCTATACCTTCCATCCAGAAGGGCAGATGGCAGAACATTGAACCTAGCTGCAGTGAAAGCTCTTCTGAATTTAGGAATATTCAGATTTGCCAAGTAACACATGGGCACCAGCACTCTCCCATTGTCCCTGAACTCAGGATGCATGGCAGCCAGACTCAGATGATTTTGTAATTGTATATCCCAGATTCGCTGTTGCACAGTAATTTTTGCTTTTACATATCCAAGAGCAAGAACAGCATATACATACATGAGTTCTGTCTTTCCAGGTATGTTAGGGTAGCTGTAAAATGCATGAGCCTTCTCTTTTGTTGATCTTGAATTAACATTTCAGAGGCTTTATGGTCCTGGCCCTCATAATTATGCATGTTTGGACCTTGTCCATAAGGTTATTGGTTCAAATCTCATGGTTGCCCTAGCTGAGGGGGAGGTAGGGTTTTTTCTCATGCATATGCTATGGGCTTAAAAAAAAAAACATGGGGGCGTGTGGGAGATGTGTTGCCTTTCTGTCTCCCTGTTACACAGATCCAAAAGCTAGCAAGGGCCTCATGGAATAAGAGCGGTTGTTTCTTTTCAGATAAGACCCAGGAATCATGTGCAAAGTCCCATTGTCTCAAGATTTTTTTAAAAAGTGAAACACAAAGCAACTTGCAGGCCATAGTTCAGTAGTAGAGCATCTGTTTTGCATGCAGAAGGTCCCAGATCCAATCCCCAGTAAGTCCAGGTAGAGCTGGCAGAGAGGCCTGCCTGAAATCCTGGAGAGCCACTGCCAGTTAGTGCAGACAATAGTGGGCTAGATGGGCCAATGGTCTGACTCAGTATAAGGCAGCTTTCTGTGAAAAATCAGAAAAGAAGTTGAGGGGGGGGCATTAGTTTACCTCAGCAAAACCTCTTGTCCTCTGGAGAGAGTTGCCCTAGGCCTTTCATTTAATCTAAAATCTTCTAGAAACTTCTTTGGCCCTGGGCAGTTGCTCTGAGACATACCAAGTAACTACCTAACCCAAAAAAAGCAATCTTGCACCAAAGACTACCAGCAGGAGCCCAGTAAATAAAACTGTGATGTCACAATCCCATTATACAAATCTATGGTGTGGCCACATTTAGAATACTGTGTACGGTTCTGGTCACCTCACCTCAAAAAAGATATTGTCAAGCTGCAAACGATTCAGAAAAAGGCAACCAAAACGATAAAGGGGATGGAGCGCCTCCCCAATGAGAGAAGGTTGCAGCAATTAGGGCTTTTTAGTTTAGAGAGATGGCAAGTAAGTGGTGATATGATGGAAGTGTATATAATTATGCATAGCATGGAGAAAGTGGATAGAGAAAGCTTTTCTCCTCCTCTCAGAACACTAGAACTCATGGACATCCTATGAAGCTCCATGTTGGAAGATTCAGGATGGATGAAAGAAAGTACTTCTTCACACAGCACATAGTTCAACAATGAAATCGCTCCCACAAGAGGCTGTGATGGCCACTAACTTGGATGGCTTTAAAAGAAGCTTAGACAAATTCATGGAGAAGAAGGCTATCCATGGCTACTAGCCATGATGGCAATGCTCTGCCTCCATAGTCAGAGGCGCTATGTTTTTGAATATCAGTTGCTGGATGCTGCAGGAGGGGAGAGCACTCTGGCACATGTCCTGCTTGCAAGCTTTCCATGGGCAACTGGTTGGCCACTGTGAGAACAGGATGCTGGACTAGGAGGGCCTTTGCCTGATCCAACAGGCTTTTCTTACATTCTTATGTTCAAAGCTTAATAGAGGTAGAAACTTCTGTTATGTTGCTATGTATTTTATCTGAGATTCTGAGACAGTGGTACTATTCTGCCATAACTGCACCATCATTTTAGAGTATGGATTGCAATAGGAAGGCAACATTGCTTTCTTTAACTGCCCATTAATGGATTTTTATGTTTGTATAATATTTAGCATATTCAAGCTGTGCATCTGACCTGGGCCCTCTAAGCGCAACTGGAATGCAAGAAATAAATAATAATTACGTCTGGTAACTTAAGCTCCTAAGGCTCCCATCAGTATGCGCTTTTGTGCTGGCATGGAAACGATGCCTTAAGCTTCTGATGTGTCAGAACATGTAGAACAAAAGTATGTACTGTTTTATGAAAAATATCTCGCACCACAAACATGGCCACACACCGATCTCAATGGCAAATCCTTAAGGAAACAAACCATAAAACATACCACACCACGTCAGGGATTTTCAATCATGATAAATATCCAACAGGACAGTGACACCAGCAATTCCTTTTGGAGCAAATGAAGTCTGTACACCTTAGAAATACTTATTCTGTCCATGCTGCTTATTCCAACACCACCATCATGACGTGAGGCTGCATGTGGATTTTATTCAGTGTGTGATCTGTATCTTGCAGCAGCGGCAAACTTTACCCGCTGTTAAGTTTCGGCATAGATAAGTCTTTTAAATCTTGTTTCAAATGTGGTGTTTCTGCTTTCCTGTCAGAAAATAAAGTCTTTTAATTTTGATGGGTTGTTCCTTAGTATAAAATAAAACCTGGAAGCAACTGAATAATGTGAAAGTGATGCCAGCCCCTTATGCTACTAATCCCTGTGCAGTTCAGAATGAGATCTAAGGACTGTACATTCAAACAAACTCAAGAGAAATTCCATCATCCCGCAGGGGCAGTTCTGCTTCAGGGGGAAGTGTTTCAGAAGAGCCCTCTTTGCTTCCCTCCACTTCCTGAGCTGGCTTGCAGAGGAAAGGCACTGTCAAGAACACCTGGTTTCTAAAATGGTTCTGAGGGAAGAAATTGTGGGGGAAACATCTTGCCTGAAATGGGGCCTCTGAGAAAGCCATGAGTTTGCAGTTCTCACGGCTGAGGCTAGTTAATTAAGCTATAAGCAAGAACCCCTGCTTATTAGTGGAGACTGGCACTTCAAGGCCAAGTGGTCTGGGAAGGTTGGTGAGTGCGTGACTGTTAGGCAGAAATGCTCCAGAAGGTTTCATCATCAGAAAGCCCCTTGATTGGCTAATTAATTCCTGGCTGTTGCTGGGCATTTTCCCATAAGAATAGGATTCAGACCTTATTCTTTGTTCCTCAATGTTCTCCTATGGTTGCTGATGCTACCTGTGTGGGGATTCTATCTGCTATCCAGGCTATACATCTCTGGGGAGAAGTGGAACCATGATCTTATTTTGCTGTTTACCTCTGTTGTAAGTATAGATTAGGCTAGACAGTTTTGTTATTTTTGTCTGTGACTCTCTGTATTTTACTTGGCTCTCAGGGATATGGGTTTTAAAGAATTATTTTGCTGCTATACTTGTGCACTTATATTTTATTTAATAAAGCTACTTCTTATTTACCAGTGTGCATTTATTGCAAGGGAGAGTTGGCTCTAAATCCAGCACCTTGGCCAACTAGCCATGGACTACCATATATTTGGGTATTTTGCCTAAAGGCTCAAGGACAAGACTGTACCTTTGGCTCTTGTCTTTGAAATCCCTGGCAGGTCTATTTCTGGCACTTTGGGTTTCCCCATGGCCCAGAGTGGTTGATGAGGATTAGGGGGTGGTGGCAGTCTACCTACCTTGCAGGATTGTTGTTGGTTTACTCAGCCCTGGTAAGGGAGAAACGGGTTGTGCCTTGCCAGGATCAATTGCCCTGGGTTTGGGAACTGAGTCCTGGGACTGAACTGGTGGCAGCAGTTCATGACAGGCATCACTTGAAAAAAGAACAAAAGATGACACAGATTGGCATTAAATGTGCATATGCTATTTGATATGTACAGGTGCACATTAGAAATAATGGGCTGCATCTATTGTAGTGCTAAGTAAACATCATCAGTGCAAGAATTGCTGCTAGCACAATGGGACTTGCTCCGTCTCTTCCCCCATGCACCCCCTACATTTATTCTAGGGGTTCCCCAACCTTCCAGTATTCCAGTTGCACTAGCAGTGATCCTTGTACTTACAGGATTCATTTGTTGAATACTGCCCAATTACTAAAACTGAAACAGAAATACACCTCACCCTAGCAAGGAAGACTGTGAGCTGGTATCCTGTGTGCCTGCTCTGTCTGTTGACCTGATGATGTTGATGGGCGCCTTCAAGACCCCTGCTCTCCCTTCCTCTGATTCTTTATCTTGAAACCAGACTTGGACTAGATGGACAGCCCTTCAAATAGAGGGCTGTCTTTTGTAATGTAGGACACATAGCCACCCTAGCCAAGGTGCTGGGGAAGATAGCACCATCAGAATGTGTGTTGGATGCACACATGGGTCTCCTACTGAAAGTAATGCCTAGTGCACTGTGGCTGATGCATAGACAAGGATGAGCTGGGTAAAGAAGGGAGAACAGAGGACTCTATTTAGCCTTATGGCTGTCCCACACACACACATATACAGCTGTCCCCGTGGGGTTATGGGGTGAGTGGGAAGGATGGTTGCGATAAAAAGAGTGGCAGGAACAGCCTGGTGTTTGTGCTCAGCTAACTATCTGATTGTAGCCTACCAAAAGCATGAGGACTACTCAACCAGAGTTGACTTGCTGGTTATATATTTATTAAGAGGAATGTAACCAGTGCCCTCCAGATGTGGTTGGACTCCAGCTCCCATTAGCCCCAGCCAGTGTTGCTAGAGGTCAGAGATGGCCACAGGTTCCCCATCCCTACCTTGGGTGAAAAACCCACTATGGCTGCTCTTTGACTACAAAAGTCTGGCTTTTCCCTTTATACAAATAAGCACTGTATTACATAATATATAGTGGAGAGATCATTCTCTCCATCTCTCACCATGCTGTATTTCACACTACTTCTATTGTAGATGAAAGAGCAATCTTTGGCCATGCAGCTCTGTTGTGCAGAGACGCTAACTTGTTTTGCTTTAATAACTGTGCTGGGAAGTGTTCGGGGGTGTGAGAACTGCATGAGAACTGACAAGATGTGGGTCAGAAAGGCAGAAACAATTGCTGGAGAAGGAGATTAGTAAACAGCAGCTCAAATCAAGCTGCTGGCACGCCACCACACAGTACAGAAAATGCAGGATGGGCTCTTTGCAACATTCAAAATTCTGAGTCTTTGGAATGTATAACCCTCAAGGCAAATGAATGGTATGAAGAAAACTAAACGGCCACTAGATGTGAATGAATTATTTTCATTAGTGGTGCTGATCTGTACTGCAGGAACAAAATGTATGTGCTTCAAACTCTTTTCCAAGATGATGCACCTCCACATCTCTTTTCTGAAAATGGGGGACACTATGCTTGCCAAAGTCTGCCCCTTTTACTGTAAAACCTGGTGGAATCAGCTGAAGAGGATTTTTTTTAAAAAAATCTCTTCAAAGAAATGTTGCAACTGATCAGCAGATCAACCTTTTCCTGCCAGGTGTAGCCAATGTAAATAGTTTGCTGCAGGTGACTAGTGTGCTCATAACCTAAGATTGAGATGGTCACATTCCCACAGCACACATGTAAAGCACATTTAAAGAATCCTGGGCACTGTAGTTTGTTAAGGGTGCTGGGAACTGGAGCTCTGTGAGATGTAAACTACAGTTCCCAGGATTCTTTGGGGGAAGTCAAAGAATCATAGAGTTGGAAGGGGCCTATAAAGCCATCAAATCCAACCCCCTGCACATTGCTAAGAACATAAAAACCAACAACAAAAAATTCTATAAATACATTCAAAGCAGGAGACCATCTAAGGAGGCGATTGGACCCTTGGATGATAAGGGAGTCAAAGGTGTACTAAAGAACGATAAGGAGATTGCAGAGAAGCTAAATGAATTCTTTGCATCTGTCTTCACAGTGGAAGATATAGGGCAGATCCCTGAACCTGAACTAACATTTGCAGGAAGGGATTCTGAGGAACTGAGACAAATAGTGGTAACGAGAGAGGAAGTTCTAAGCTTAATGGACAATATAAAAACTGACAAATCACCGGGCCCGGATGGCATCCACCCGAGAGTTCTCAAAGAACTCAAAGGTGAAATTGCTGATCTGCTAACTAAAATATGTAACTTGTCCCTCGGGTCCTCCTCCGTGCCTGAGGACTGGAAAGTGGCAAATGTAACGCCAATATTCAAAAAGGGATCCAGAGGGGATCCCGGAAATTACAGGCCAGTTAGCTTAACTTCTGTCCCTGGAAAACTGGTAGAAAGTATTATTAAAGCTCGATTAACTAAGCACATAGAAGAACAAGCCTTGCTGAAGCAGAGCCAGCATGGCTTCTGCAAGGGAAAGTCCTGTCTCAGTAACCTACTAGAATTCTTTGAGAGTGTCAACAAGCATATAGATAGAGGTGATCCAGTGGACATAGTGTACTTAGACTTTCAAAAAGCGTTTGACAAGGTACCTCACCAAAGACTTCTGAGGAAGCTTAGCAGTCATGGAATAAGAGGAGAGGTCCTCTTGTGGATAAGGAATTGGTTAAGAAGCAGAAAGCAGAGAGTAGGAATCAACGGACAGTTCTCCCAATGGAGGGCTGTAGAAAGTGGAGTCCCTCAAGGATCAGTATTGGGACCTGTACTTTTCAACTTGTTCATTAATGACCTAGAATTAGGAGTGAGCAGTGAAGTGGCCAAGTTTGCTGACGACACTAAATTGTTCAGGGTTGTTAAAACAAAAAGGGATTGCGAAGAGCTCCAAAAAGATCTCTCCAAACTGAGTGAATGGGCGGAAAAATGGCAAATGCAATTCAATATAAACAAGTGTAAAATTATGCATATTGGAGCAAAAAATCTTAATTTCACATATACGCTCATGGGGTCTGAACTGGCGGTGACCAACCAGGAGAGAGACCTCGGGGTTGTAGTGGACAGCACGATGAAAATGTCGACCCAGTGTGCGGCAGCTGGGAAAAAGGCAAATTCCATGCTAGCGATCATTAGGAAAGGTATTGAAAATAAAACAGCCGATATCATAATGCCGTTGTATAAATCTATGGTGCGGCCGCATTTGGAATACTGTGTACAGTTCTGGTCGCCTCATCTCAAAAAGGATATTATAGAGTTGGAAAAGGTTCAGAAGAGGGCAACCAGAATGATCAAGGGGATGGAGCGACTCCCTTACGAGGAAAGGTTGCAGCATTTGGGGCTTTTTAGTTTAGAGAAAAGGCGGGTCAGAGGAGACATGATAGAAGTGTATAAAATTATGCATGGCATTGAGAAAGTGGATAGAGAAAAGTTCTTCTCCCTCTCTCATAATACTAGAACTCGTGGACATTCAAAGAAGCTGAATGTTGGAAGATTCAGGACAGACAAAAGGAAGTACTTCTTTACTCAGCGCATAGTTAAACTATGGAATTTGCTCCCACAAGATGCAGTAATGGCCACCAGCTTGGATGGCTTTAAAAGAAGATTAGACAAATTCATGGAGGACAGGGCTATCAATGGCTACTAGCCATGATGGCTGTGCTGTGCCACCCTAGTCAGAGGCAGCATGCTTCTGAAAACCAGTTGCCGGAAGCCTCAGGAGGGGAGAGTGTTCTTGCACTCGGGTCCTGCTTGCGGGCTTCCCCCAGGCACCTGGTTGGCCACTGTGAGAACAGGATGCTGGACTAGATGGGCCACTGGCCTGATCCAGCAGGCTCTTCTTATGTTCTTATGTTCTTAATGCAGGAATCTAACTTAAAACATACCCAAAAGATAGCTATCCAGCTGCCTCTTGAATGCCTCTGGTGTTGGAGAGCTCACCACTTTTCTAGGTAATTGATTCTATTGTTGTACTGCTCTAACAGTTAGGAAGTTGGGTTCCTGAAACTTGAGCCCATTATTCAGTGTCCTGCACTGTGGGATGATTGAGAAGAGATCCTGGCCCTCCTCAGTGTGACAACCTTTCAAGTACTTGAAGAGTGCCATCATATCTCCCCTCAGTCTTCTCTTCTCCAGGCTAAACATGCCCAGTTCTTTCAGTCTCTCCTCACAGAGCTTTGTTTCCAGTCCCCTGATCATCTGCATTGCCCTCCTCTGAACCTGTTCCAGTTTGTCTGCATCCTTCTTACTTTATTTATTTATTCCATTTATACCCCGCCTTTCTTTTTCATGAGAGAAACCCAAGGTGGCTTACATATGGTTCCCAGGCGGTCTCCCATCCAGGCACTGACCAGACCTGACCTTGCTTAGGTTCAGCAGGGTGCTGGGCTCATGTGCCTTTGGATCATAGCCTGGGACCAGCATTTCTTAAAGTGCTGTGTCCAGAACTGGACGCAGTAGTCAAGATGAGACCTAACCAGTGTGGAATAGAGGGGAACCAATACTTCACACAATTTGGAAACTATACTTCTGTTAATACAGTCTTGTGCTGTAAATGTGCTTTAATTGTTTGGTGTTGTGGATGTAACATAATAGTGGCCTTTCTAGCTTCCCACATATTTTAGACTTCTAAATCACTTCTACGATGTATATGCTGCATCTTGCGCCAAGTTATGCATGCAGAGAGCCACCAAAGGCAATATAGCCCTTAGCATATACAATTAGCAGGATTGCAACCCAGTTTTTTAAAAAGTGCAGTGCAATCCTCAGAAGTAAGCCCCAATTAGATATACTTCCAGATGTGTCTAGGATTGCAGCCTGCTTACCTGGGAGTAAGCCCCATTTAAGTCAGTGAGGCTTATTTTTGAGTAGGGCAGTCTGTTTGGTCAAAGTCTGATTTAAAGAAAAAGAGCCATGAGCAGGGAGAGCCTTGAGGCTTCCCATTGACAGCACCTGGACAGCAGACTGAGCAGGGACACAGATCACCTGGTCACAGCCTTTCCTGCTATGGTGAGATTAGGGTTGCCAGGTTCAGGGCCTGAGACTGATCCTGTATCTTTAGGAGAAGAGAATGTCAGCCAAGTGCAGGTGTTCTTGCAACCCTGTAATGGGAAAAAGCACAAGGTGGAATTCTCCCTTCCCCCTGCACAACTTTTAAAGATACAGAAGACCTCTTGGTTGCCAGCCTGGCAACCAAGAGGTCTTCTGTATCTTTAAAAGTTGTGCAGGGGGAAGGGAGAATTCCACCTTGTGCTTCCCACTACAGAGTTGCAAAAACACCTGCACTTGGCTGACTTTCTTTTCTAAAGATGCAGGATCAGGATCAGGCCATGGACCTGGCAACCCTAGTGCAGGCTGTAACACTCCCAGCCATTGCTTACAATGGAAGGTCCTTTAGATTGATTGTCTGATACAAGGGCTGTATTTTGTGTCAAGCACAGGGAGTTAAGATAAGGAAATGGTCAATATGTACTGAGAACATTCCACACAGAGGTGTTGAAACTTTTCTTTTGGTTTACAGCTGGTTTGAGCTGCTGCTGAGGAGGTTTCAATAAATCCGAAGGGAATCAATTCTTGTATTCAGTGCCAGTCCTACTCAGAGTAGACCCACTGAAGTTAAGACATGACTAACTTAGATTCCTTAATTTCAATGGGTTTACTCAGAGTAGGACTTAGTTAAATATATCCCTTTGTATTTATCGTCACAACTGCAAGGGTTAAGAATACCATCTACAGGGGTCCCCCATAATGACCACCAAGGAGCCAACCACATGTAACAGATACTCAGTGTGATCATTGCAAATTGGTCCAGGCGATCGGCTCCCCAGTATAACTGTTCAAACTATGGTTTGTATGCGTCGGGAGAGACCCACCCTATAAATAACGGTAATAGGATGCTTCCTTTGCCTAAAGCAGGTTGGGGAATCTTTTTCATCCTGAGGGCCTCATTCCCTTCTAGACAACCTTCTGGAGGCCCAGAGCAAAAATGGGTGGAGCAATAAATATAAATTTTACATTTGTACATCAGGCTAACTCAGGGGTTCCCAAACTGTGGACTGCATACCACCAGTAGTCCTCCAGCTTCATTCAGGAGGTCCGTGGCATGTCTGCAAAGTTACAATTAAATATCATACAGCATCTATTTATTACATTTATCTTATTACATTTATATACCTCCCCATAGCCAAAGCTCTCTGGGCGGTTTACACAAATTAAGCATCTAGCACAGTATGTTACAATTGCTGCAACAGGCAGAAAAATCATTAAGTGGTCTGCCAAGACCTTCACCAATTTTCAAGTGGTCAATGGGGGAAAAAAGTTTGGGAGCTACTGGGCTAGTATTTATATACGTTACTTCTTACACTCTCTCTATCCTCCATCCAGGCAAGCAAGAGTCATTATCAGAGTTCAAGGACACGTTCCAGCCAGGCAAAGACACTCTAGGATCGTACAAAGCAGGATCAATGAGGGGTGTTGCTGGGAAGGGGATGAGGCTTGGAAGGCTGTGCTTGGCCCTCGGGCCAAAGATTCCTCACTCCTGGATTGAAAAATCCATGTGCCACCACTGAATCTTACCTTACCTGTGCTACTTCAGTGCTCTCCACTTTGATCCGTAGCCTGATTATTGCTTTAAAAACCACCACTTCTCCCTGCGCATGCTAGCGTAAGTTGTACATTAGCGACAATAGGGATCTGACTCTGGTTTTTTTATATTTAATGTAAAATTAGGAGGAAGGTGTGGGGACATAATTATGTAGCCTGCCCTAAACTACTGGAATAGAGAAAGCTATAAAAGCGAAATAAAATACAATGGAAGAACGTAGAGGCAGCTTATTAATTACTGATGAATCTAAGAATGGCATTATAGATCAACGCCTTGATGCTGTGTAAAATGCACGCCATAAATTATCCCATTCAAATAAACTTGGTTTGTTTCTCTCAGGACTAACATTTTGTATGACAGATGCTTTTAAAATGCTGTCTGTTTGCCAAAGCAATTATTTAGTAAAATGCTGAAAGCCACAGAGATGCTAGTAAATTGAAAGCCTGTGGCCTCATTCCAAAAGCTTTTATGACCCATTAATGTTCCTTTCTCTTCGGTATTGATTCTTCCTTTCCCAGTAGCTATTCAAGTTTTTTTAAAATGCACACACACTCACACCCTTCAGTTATCATCTCTCTACCTGTTCCCTAAAATGTTAGGCCAAGTTTTCACTGAGGTGATAAACCTATGCCTGGGCTATACCATGTTGCACTGCGGGGGGGGGGGAGCATCTCACATGCCTGAGTATTCCTGCATATAAAAATGCCCTCCATAAGAAAACCAGATATCTTACCTAGTCTTTTCATTAATGTGTCAGGTTTTTGTGTGCAGATAATACTTTGGTATAAAGGAGCATTGAGGAGCATTTTGCAAGCTCCCACTTATAATCCAAAGTGGTACAGTGCCTGCGTACAGCCCAGGCACAGATTTATCACCACAATGAAAACAAGGCCTAGCCTCCAATTATGCAAGATGGGACACCATGCCTATGAGCATAGGAGCCAGTGCCACTCATCACACCCCATGTTAAAATTCTATTGTTATTCTTAATATTAATATTATTTCCAGGGGCTAGCAACTAATAAATTGTTAAAACAATGATAACAAATCAGCCAACAAAATATATTGGGTATTTGTTAAGGAATTGTTAATTTTATTTTTCGCTGGAATAAAAAATACTGAAGGTTGGGATAGAATCCTTTTGAATCTGGGATGGGGAACCTGTGGCCCTCTTAATGTTGTTGCACTACATTTCACATAATTCCTGGGGCTCATGGGCACTGGAGTCTAGCAATATCCGGAGTGCCACATGCTCACTATCCCTGTTTTAAATCAACAAACAAATGCTTTCTTGTTCTCCTCTTAAAGGTAGTGTCCCTCACTCCATCTTGTGGCTGTGAATTCCATAAATCAGATTGTGGACTCACTTTGCAGTAATCATGCAAGTATCAAAAAGTCTGCACAAAGTACAGTAGGGCCCCGCTTATATGGCGGGTTCTGTTCCAGACCCCCGCTGTAAAGCGGAAAATGCCATAAAGCGGAACCCCATTGACTTGAATGGGCCGTGTCGTGTGAAAATGACGCGAAAACGGCGCAAAACAGCGCAAAAGGGGGAAAAAACCATTTAAAATGGAAAACGAAAGCCGCCGCATCAACGGAATGCCTTAAAGCGGAACACCGTAAAGTGGGGCCCTACTGTACTAACCAATAAAGCCAGTCTATTCATTTAGGTGGTTTCAGGGGTTTCCAGAAGAGTCCTCCTTGGCATGCCTGCTCATTTGTAATGCTCCTGGAGGGTAATTCATTCTAATGTTTCAATTTTTAAAAAATACCTAACTGTTGCCAAGTAATTTCCTGGAATGAACAAATCCCAGGGAGTGAGAAATTGATAGGTATCATGGGAAGGGCTATAGCTCAGTGGTAGAGCACCAGTCCTAGTTTCAATCCCTAGCATCTCTAGATAGAGTTGGGAAAGACCCTGTCTGAAACTTTGGCAACACAGTACCAGTGAGTATAGAAAATACTGAGCTAGATAGACCAGCTATCTGACTCAGCAAAAGACAACAATCTCTTCCATCACCTCTGACCATTTACTATGCTGGCTAGGGCTGATGGGAGTTGGAATCTAGCAACATTTGGAGAGTCACATGTTTCCCCACTCCTGCTATAATACTTCCTATATGTGTTGGAAGTTTCACTTCAATCAGTGCATTGTCTCGCTGCGTGCTCTGAATCTATTGACCAGAGCCCCTGCTTGAATTCTCTCCTTGTTACTTTCCTCAAGTTTAACCATGCCATTCTCAGGGCTATCATCACCTCCAGTTACTCCTTCTTTTTCCCACAATTCTCTCTCTCCATACCTTTTGAATTCAGCTAGTGTAGATGGTTAGGCGTTCCTAACCACGTGTATTTTCTTAAGTTTGAGTTTATTTTATTTAAGTTAAACACCACTCTCATATTTTTTATACCTCCAATGAACTGTGCTACATAAAGCACCTCTCTTCATGGGCTCAGACGTAACTGGAGATTTTATAAAAGGAAAAAGAAAAAGGAGTCTGTGTAATACAGACAGTTTAGATAAGAAAGGATGGCTACTTCTGAATCTGCTAGGAGGTCTGATGCCGTAAATGACTCAAACTACAGAAGATGGTCCTTTCAGATGAAAATGCTGCTGAATACTGTGTACAGTTCTGGTCGCCTCATCTCAAAAAGGATATTATAGAGTTGGAAAAGGTTCAGAAGAGGGCAACCAGAATGATCAAGGGGATGGAGCGACTCCCTTACGAGGAAAGGTTGCAGCATTTGGGGCTTTTTAGTTTAGAGAAAAGGCGGGTCAGAGGAGACATGATAGAAGAGTATAAAATTATGCATGGCATTGAGAAAGTGGATAGAGAAAAGTTCTTCTCCCTCTCTCATAATACTAGAACTCGTGGACATTCAAAGAAGCTGAATGTTGGAAGATTCAGGACAGACAAAAGGAAGTACTTCTTTACTCAGCGCATAGTTAACCTATGGATTTGCTCCCACAAGATGCAGTAATGGCCACCAGCTTGGATGGCTTTAAAAGAAGATTAGACAAATTCATGGAGGACGGGGCTATCAATGGCTACTAGCCGTGATGGCTGTGCTGTGCCACCCTAGTCAGAGGCAGCATGCTTCTGAAAACCAGTTGCCGGAAGCCTCAGGAGGGGAGAGTGTTCTTGCACACGGGTCCTGCTTGTGGGCTTCCCCCAGGCACCTGGTTGGCCACTGTGAGAACAGGATGCTGGACTAGATGGGCCACTGGCCTGATCCAGCAGGCTCTTCTTATGTTCTTAATAGTTTAGGGTTAGCTTTTGTCCTCAAAGAACCAAGGCTGGAGGCATCTGGAGAGAAACAAGATGGATGGGATGCTGCAAACAGGAAATCCATGGGACACACATCTCTAGCTGTAAGTGATAGTTTAATTTACCATACTGAAGATAAGCAAACTACAAGTGAAATGTGGGAAAGGCTGAGGCAAGTTTTCCAACAAAACACAATGAATATTCAAGTTTCCTTGATGTTAAAACTCTGTAACAAGAGGCTTAAAGATCCTAATTATCTATGAAAGCATATGAGCCCTTTCTTGGGAACAGTAAGAGAACTGGAGCAACAGGAGATAAATTTACCTGAGGCAGCTAAGTTTGGCCTTTTGCACAATACTTTGCCTCCAGAGTATGAATAATTAATTTACTCCATGTTAAGGAAAATATAACGTTGAGTTTTGTCCAGGAACATTTGGAAGAATTTAATCTAAGAAATGTACTACGTTCAAGTCAATTCCAACTTATGGCGACCCTATGAATAGAGTTTTCATGGTAAGCGGTATTCAGAAGTGGTTTACCATTGCCTTCCTCTGAGGCTGAGAGGCAGTGACTGGCCCAAGGTCACCCAGTGAGCTTCATGGCTGTGTGGGGATTTGAATCCTGGTCTCCCAGGTCATAGTCCAACACTCTAACCACTACGGCACACTGGCTCTCTGTAATCTAAGATACAAAATGAGGAAACTAAAAGCCAAGCCTACACACTGACTCAAGGCAAGCATTGTTTGTTTTGTGGAAGTAATCAGCATTAGAAAAGTGTTTGCCCTCACCTGAGAAAACCCTTTAAGGGCAAATTCCAAGGGAATGAATCAGCAAGACCAAAGGGCAATCAATGGAATAAGGGGGTATGCCTCTCCAGGAAATAATTTTGGAAAAGGAAATAAAATATGTACTGCAAAAGACATAATTTGTAGAGTTGATTCAAACCAAGCTCACAACAAGATTTACATAGACAATGGGGCAACTTCACATTTCTTCAACAATTTGGATGTTTTTTCAGATATAGATATTGTAAAGTTCCAGTTTATCTTGCTGATGGACAATGTATTTATACACAAGGAAAAGGGACACTTAATTTAAAATGTAAACCGGGAGAAAAGAGCACCAGTGAGGTGTGCATTCCTGGAGCTTACTATGTGCTATCTCTACAGAACAGTTTAATGAGTGTAAAAACCGCTACGAGGCAAGGATGCAGAGTTATGTTTAGGAGAGATTGTTGTTTTATGTTCAAAGGCAGAGAACTACCTATGAGAGGACGTTTGAGTAATGAAGACCTTTATGAAGTAGACTGTGTGAGACAACAAGCTAATGCTACTAATAAGTGTCTTCATAAAGACTGCATGGGGTTGAGACATTGCAGATTTGGCCACAGAAATGTTGAAAGCATTTCAAAACAAGAATTTAGACATAAAAATCTGCAAATGTGAGTTTAAGTATGTTGTGTTAAAGCAAATGCAACTAGAGCCACCTATAGGGTATGTGCTGAAGTGCAATCAGAAAAACCCCTGGATTTAATCCACAGTGACATCTGTGGACCCTTACCTGTAATGACACAAGAAAGAAATGTATATTTCCTTACTTTTATAGATGATTTTTCAAGATATGTCTACACTTACCTCCTTTAAGAGAAAAATGAAGTGTTACAAAAGTTTAAAGAGTATGTGGCCAGAGTGAGCAACTCTGTGCACTGACAGTGTTGTTGAATACACAGGGAAAGATACTGAAGAATACCTAAAGGAACAAGGCATTAAACATGAAAAAAATCCTTATACCCCAGAACAAAATGGAGTGTCAGAAAGGAAAAATAGAACACTGTTAGAAATGTCAAGAAGTATACTTCTCGATGCTGGATTGCAAAACAAATATTGGGGAGAAAGAATCATGACAGCCACTTACTTGCAAAACAGGTTACCCACTAAAGGCAAAGAAGTAATACCATTTGGACTGTGGAATGGAACCAAACCAAGTGTAAGGCATATTAGAGTGTTTGGATCTAAAGTGTATGCTTACATTCCCAAAGAAAAGAGGTAAACTAGACTGCAGAAGTGAAGAAGGCATATTTGTTGGCTATGAATAGGGCTGCAAAGGCTACAAAATACTTGATCCTACCACAGAAACAATCAAGGTGCATAGTATTGCATACTTCGATGAGAGACAAAGACAAAATACCAGTAAAATGTCAGAAATCAAACCAGACATTCCAAAAGGAGAAGAAACCAAGCAGCAGTCACAGCAAGAAGAGGCTGTGACCTTTGAAACTTCAAGTGAACCTGAGCAAGAAGGGGGTGCAAGAGCTGACCAAGAGGCGAGATGCTCAAGCAGACCCAACAAAGGGATGCCACTCAATAGGCTGTCTCTTCAAACCAGAGTGGAAGAGACACCAAAGCACTCCAATTTGTGAGACATTGAAGGGATGCCAGATACTGAAACAGACAAATGGCTGGAAGCTGCTGGAGAAGAAATAGAATCTCTTCACAAGGACAAAACATGGACTCTTACAGAGCTACCAAAAGGGAGAAAGACCATTGGATGTAAATGGGTCTTTACAACCAAATGAGGTGCAGAAGGGAATATCCAGTGTTGCAAAGCTAGCCTAGTTGCTAAGGGATACTCTCAAAAGTACAGTGAAGATTATTATGAAACTTTTGGGTCAGACACACTTCTATAATGACACTCTTCAGGATTGCTGCTTCAAGGAAGATGCAGTTTCAACACCTGGATGTAAAAACAGCGTTCCTATGTGGAGACATTGAGGAAGATATATATATGCAGCAACCACCAGGATTTCAAGAACCTGGGAAAGAAGGGCTGGTTCAGAAAAGCATTTATGGCCTGAAGCAAACCGCTAAAGCCTGGAATGACAGACTAAACCAACTACTACTTAAGGAGGGGTTCATGCAAGGAAAGGCTGGCCCCTGCCTATATTTGAACTTCAAGAATAATAGATGGGCATTCATCTTCACCTAGGTGGATGATTTGGTCTTATGTCACCAACACAAGGAAGATAATGATGAAATTGTGAGAAATCTTTACAAGGAAACAGAAGTGAAAGACTTGGGAGACATCTCTTACTATCTTGGAAGCCAAATGGAAAGGGGAGAAAATGGAAGCTGCTTCTTTAACCAGAAACAGAAGATAATGGACCTGATAGAGCACCTAGGACTAACAGAAGCCAATGTAGCAGAAACGCCAATGGAAGTGGGCTTCTTTAAAGAAAATGAGACCAAGGAACCACTACAAGACAATAGTCAGTACAGGACAACAATTGGAAAGCTCCTGTACATATCAACTGTAATAAGACGAGATATTGCAGCAGCAGTTGCGATACTGTGCCAAAAAGTTAATGCACCGACAAAGAAAGACTGGACTGCAGTCAAGAAGATAGAAAGATATTTAAAAGGAACTGCAGATCTGAAATTGATGCTACCTGCAAACAGTAATCCTAGACTGGTGAGCTATATGGATGCAAACTGGCCTGAAGACAGAGAAGACTGAAAATGTACTAATGCGAATCTGTTCTATTATGGAGGAGTCATCAGTTGGACAAGTAAGAAACAGTCTATTGTAGCCCTGTACAGAAGCCCTGTACAGAAGCAGAATACATATCTGTAGCACAAGCATGTCAAGAAGCAACCCGGTTACAAAGACTACTGTTAGACTTTGGAATCAATGAACCAAAGCCAACTAGAATGCATGAAGACAACAAGAGCTGTATTTTGCTCTCCCAATCAGAAAGGGTGGCACCACAAAGAAAGCACATTGATACCAAGTACCACTGCATGAGAAATGCGCAGCAGAAAGGGCTCATTGAGCTGAAGTACTTCCTGACAGAAGAAATGGTGGCAGATGTTCTTACCAAGCCACTGCCCAGACAGCATTTTCAGGATCTTCATGGAGTGATGGTAGTCATGGGTTGGAGTGCAAGACAATAAGAAGGGGTGTTGGAAGTTTCATTTCAATCAATGCATTGTCTTGCTGTGTCCTCTGAATCTATTAACCAACAGCATCAATAGATAGTCAGTTGAAAAGGCCCCTGCTTGAATTCTGTCCGTATTACTTTCCTCAAGTTTAAGCATGCCTGTGATTGGTTAGAGTGATATTCTCAGGCCTATCATCACTTCCAGTTCCTCCTCCTTTTCCCACAATTCTCTTTCTCCCTACCTTTTGGATTCAGCTAGTGCAGAGGATTAGGTTTTCCTATCCATGTGTATTTTCTTAATAAAATGAGTTTATTTTGTTTAAGATAAACACCACTCTCTTTCATATTCTTTTATATCTCCAATGAATTCTGCTGCATAAAGCAACTCTCGTCAATATACCTAGCTCCCTGTGTTCCTATTGTGGCATTGAGATGTTCCCTGAAAAGTTCTTGATTTCATCATCTGAAGTACTTTGAAATTGTTGTGTGATGTAATCATAGACTGGCTGTTTGAGAAGTTAGATTTGGCCTTACTTTCTAATATCCAGGTAAAATACTACAATGATTATCCACATATTAGGCATTTTAGATTAATTTACCACTGATTGAAGATGCTTTATACTACAGTCTTGAGGTCCTAGATTTCTCAAATGAGAAGCAAGCTTGTTAAAAGATCTGACAATTTGTGCTACAGAATTGCTGCTTAAGACGATATCCCTTTCTTTTCTATTAGCCCTTGAACTTTTAACTTGCTGGTTCACACAAAATGCTAAATCATGATTTAATAAACAGTAGTTAATTAAACCACGGCTTAGTGTTATGTGCAAACTCTACCGAGCAGCTTAACTGTGGTTTGTTTAGTGCCAACAAACCACAAACTGAAGACATGGTTTGTTGTTAGCTCATAAACCATGGTTTGTTTTAACTATGGCTTGGTGTGAATCTAGTACCCATCCTTAACAATTGTTTGTTTGGCCATCATACCTGAGATACTCACCAGAGTACAAAGTGACAAAGCAGGACCAGCTGGAAAACTACCAAACTTTGGAGAAAGCAGCTATGATTTGTTTGATTGTGTGGCCTGGTTCATGGTAGAGTTAGAAGGGGCTACAAAGCCATCAAGTCCAACCCTTTGCTCAGTGCCAGAATCCAACTTAAAGCATACCCGACAACTGCCTCTTGAATGCCTCAAGTGATAGAAAGCCCACCACACAACCACACAAATGAGCTGCTCCTTGGAAGGAGAGCACAGCCACTTTGGTGCTCCCAGGTCTTTTTAGGTCAGTGCAGGATGACAGCTTAACCAAGCTGAACCCAGCATTGTGGTTATGGTCTCTCCTCCTTAAACATGACCTGTAACCATAGGACAAATATTGGCCACAGGTTGTGGTTAAGGAGGAGAGACCTTATCCAATTTCCTCAGCTCGGATGATATGCTAAGCCAAACTTTGGCTTAGCTGCCACATCGCAGGAAGAAGCAAAGTAGCTGCACTCTCCTTCTCAGGAGCCAGCACATTTGCACACTTGCACTAAGCCATGGTTTGGCTTAGCGTGATATGCAAACGTGGCCTCTGTGGGACAACTTCTGATTAACTCATGGTTTGTTTAACAACCCATGACTTATCTGAAACATTTTGCCTTACTTCTGTAACCTAGGTAGGCTAGCAGTACAATGTCACCAGGCAAGTGGGGATAGGACTGCTGCTGAATCTATTAATTGGCTTTTCTTTTTATGCACTAGCTCACTAAATGTTAGAGCCTAGCACAAAAGGGTTTTGCAAAGTCATCACTGCTTACCAAGATAATGGAATATGCCTCAGGTTGCAAGTACTGTCTGTTTGATGACACTCTGTGACTGATGCTATATGGCGGGGTGGGGAACTTGTGGCTCTCCAGACCTTGTAGGACTACAGATCTCATTATCTGTGCCCATTGACCATGATGGGAGATGGAGTCCAGCAACATCTGGAGGTCCACAGGTTCTCCATCCCTGTTCTATGGAGTGTTGTGTTTTTTCATGACTATTTTGCATGTATTCATTACATATGGGTACTTAGCACCTTTGCCAAAACAACACTTAGCTCCTTTAAACAAATAAAAAAAATCAGTCCATGACCATCCAATATAATTAAAGTTGTTTATCAATTTATGCTCATTTTTTTAAAATCCTGCATGTGGACATAAACATTTAAATAATTTATATTACTTCATGGCTTCTTTGAATGCTTTCTGAATTGAAACAAAGTTAATCGCAGTGATTTTTTTTAAATGCCAAGCAGTATTTAAAATTCAGATGCAATAGAAGAACCCAGGAAACTAAAAACTAAAAATAAAAAATGACTAAACTTCAGGCAAAATTACAGGGATATTTATGAGCTTGTCTCTGTCAGAACAAATTACAATATCTCATTTAGATTCACTGTCTACTCACAGAAGAGATGTAAATGTATTAAGGCTGATTATCTTCCTAGCATAACTACAGCTGCAATGCTGAAAAGGGTAGCCTGTTCTCAATCATCACTCTTCAAAGATGCATAAACAAAACACGCTAAAATGTTAAGTTTCCAAATATAGTAATATTGGATAATGTAATAGCATTAGTACAGGCTATCTATTCATTTCTAAACAGCTACTGATTCACAATAGCTTCTCCTCATTCAACTAAAAAATATAGGCAACTTTTACAAAATCCATTAATTTGCCAAGTTTTATACTTTTGCGGGGAAGGGGGGATATAGCACACCTTAAAGTTAAACACATTAAAATCTGGTAGCAATTTCTGAAAGCAATATATTCTGAGACTGAACAGAGTTTTCCATGCAAGTATGAACAAATAGCTTAGTATAGCAGTAGGCCCATATTGGCAGAAGGGGGGCAGATGGAGCCTTGCCCAGTCACAGAATCATTCTGGTCTCCCCAGTTACTTTCAACAAGATGACAATGGATGTTCTACTTCGTTGCTGCCACCATGCCCCATTTTGGTCTCCTGAGCATGCTGCCCCTCCTAATGTCTCAAGGACTGGACGGGGCCCTCAACCACAGTAATATTGACTGGGAACACTGCATATCAGAGTCTGCACCTGGCTTTGAAGCTCTGGGAGTAGCGATTGACAGTGCAGATCCTGCTTCTCAGCAGCCTGTCCCAATCTTTGAAACCCCAATCGGGGAGATAAATACAGGGCAAAGCAATGGTGACAATGGCACTGGAAAATAATAGGCAATACTGCTGTCTGTCTGAGCTGTCACTATGGCTGCATACACAAGACATTTTATTCTAGAAACAATGAAGACCGGGTACTTGTTTTTCTATGAAGTCCATACAAAATCTAGATCTGTAGCATATTTTTTTCCATGAAAAGTACTGCTTGTGAAAGTGGCTTTATTCAGAAAGTTTGTTGCAAATTGATTCTGCATTACTCCATAGTGTATCCATTTAAAAACAGATGAAAATAGATGTGGGTGGCCTCAGAAATGGGGGGGGTTTGTATTCACACCTGCCAAATGATGTTGTGGTTGGGCGTATACCGAGATTGTGACCACCACTTCCTTCTTCATTCACCATCACTTCCTTCTTCATTCACCTGGGGCATGTGCAGGGAGGAAAAGGTATGGACAGCCTAATCAACGGGAGGGTTTTTAAATGTGTATCAGGTAACCGAATCAACTCTTGTGGGTGGCAGGATGTAGAATAAATCTAGACTGAAAGCAGCTTGTTGAGGATGAACAATTCCAGATTGAGAAAAACTAAATTTTTCTGCTACAAGTAGCTGAGTGTGTACAACACAGCTTTAGGGTCAGACCAGCCAGCAACTGTTTTAATTTGTTTGATTGATTTATGGGAGAAGAAAGAAGAGGCTTAAAAATGGAGAAGGGAACTAGGGAGTACACATAATCTCTGGTCTCTCATTTCTTAGCTGGGCTTGGTGGCTTCGTTTTATTATTTTGGAAGTTTTCCTGTTACACTAGATGAGCTAGGAAGGAGTTGGCAGAATGCTGGCAAGTAGGTGGGTAGCAGTACCATTTTAGTGCCACTCTGCAGTCTTCGTCTAGTTTTTTTCAACATTTCATTTTCCTGAAGATTTATTTACAGGGTTTTTTTTACTGATCAGTTATCACTAAGCTCAGTTGGCAGGGGCACATAAACATTTTCTAAAAATGAAATAAGTTATAGCAGAATACAAAAAAGATATATACAATGTTAATATTTCTTGTATACACTTGGACAACAATTCACACAATGCAAAACAAATATTCCTAAATTAAGGGTGCAGTCCTCCTGGTAGGTATGCCAGGCTGAGGGCTTCAGGAGATGGAGTAGCTGTGGAGGAGGAGGAAGGGTGTTGGCGGCACCAGGCTCCGCCACCAGAAGTCCCCTCCCCCAGATGCAGCCACGGAACTCTGCTGCCACCCAGGTGCAGCCAGGGCCCTGCCAGCTCAGCCAAGACTGGAGCATGTGGAGCTGGTAGAAGGCCCCAAACTGGGGCATTCCGGGGGGGGGTTGGGGCAGAACTTAGGGGAGGGGGGCTTAGGCTGTATCCTGAGCCTGTTGGGCTCAGTTCTGCACCCCTCCATCCTGGTAGCCGATATGCCAGGTGGTGGAAGGAAACATGCATTTTGTTTCCTTCTGCTGCATCCTGCCGGTGCTGACAATGTCCTTCCCTTCCAATGGCTCCTGAACAGAGGTTGGATTTGGGGGGGCCTTCCACCAGCTCCATTTCTGCCAGCCTCCAACGAGTTGGATTGTGCTCTAAAGCATTAAAGGCAAGTCAGAAGGATTCTACAGGGTTCCAGCATCAATGAGAGTTCACAAGTATGCCTTTATCTTTGTACCTGGGTATTCAGAAGCCTTTTGGAGGAACAAATTTACCATCCCACTTTTTCGTGCAGTAATAGGAGGAAGTGGCACACCAACATTTTTAGTTCCTCCATTCCTGCCAAGTCAGTTTTGGGACTCTGATGCAAGGACAACCCTTTTACAAATTTATTTCAGGTGTTGAACACATTCTGCCTTGGAAGTCAGGATAACTCTCATGTTTGGGGTTTCTTAACATTGTTCTCCATGACATGAACTGGGGGGGGGGAAACACCCTGTAATTATTTAAGCATGTTTACTATTTTGCTGTCTTAGAGCTACAAGAAAACTTATTTTATGTAATTCAATTGTTGGGCACATTCTGCCTGGAATAATCAGTTTAGTTTTTGTAGCTTCTCAGCATTTCTCCCTGGGACATACTCACTGTTCAGAAAAAAACCACCATGTAATTACTTAAGTACGTCTGGTTTCTCAGACGGACAATAAATCTGTCTTTCATTGTGCACAGTTTGGCCAGGTGCAGTCAGTTATAAATCTCTCGAGCACCCTTCTCAGTCACTTTTGGGGGCCTCTCTCAGTAAAGGGGTACACAGACATCTTCTGTGAAAGGTGCACAGATTATTGTGCACACTGTATTTCATAGTACCCTTTAATCGTGCAAAACCTGCTCTGCTATACCATCCAAACCCAATACAAAGGTGGCAGATGGTCATTCCACATTTTATAGGAAGATGGTTCCAAAATAACTTGAGGACCTAGATAGGACATAGCCTTCACGACCACACCTCTACAGCTACCGAACATCCACAGTTGGAGATACAGCACAATATTTAACAATAAGTGATACAATGCATTCCCCTGACTGGCATATTGTTTCCAGTGATACAGTTCTCTGCTACTTTTGCAAAACACATTTAAACAAGAGAGACGGGAAACCACCTCTCACTCCCTATCACTGAAAGACTCCCCTAGAGAGCAAAAAAGGATTCACAGCCTTTTAGTAACTGAGCAGATAGGTACTGTATTATATCACCAAAAGAACAACATCAGTAAATCAGCCTTCATGTTCACGTTGATAAAACAAACAAGTGGGAAGCTTGAATAAAACACTTCTACATTAGTGTTGTCAAATTCCCAGCACTCTGTGTAAGCTTCTAAATGTGACTTTCTCAACAAGGCCAGCTCTACCATAAGGCAAAGTGAGGCACCTGCCTCAGGCAACAGATGTTGGGGGTAGCAGCAGCTGCTGCCTGGCTATCCCTCTTAACCTTTTGGCCATTCTTCTCTGTTGAAGGATAGGCTTGCTGTGCAACCTGTTCTGATCCCCATAAACCAACCTGCTGTCTCAGGTGCAGTACAGGACACTGCCCCATCACCAGTGTTAAGGTAAGACTCAACAGCTAGTCCAGTTATTTATTGTGTATGCAATTGGGCGGTGTGGGGATGCCATCTTGTCCTTTGCCTCAGGCAGCAAAATGTCTTGGGCCAGCCCTGACTCTAAGCATTGGCAGCTTATATATACAAATACAACAGGAAATCCACTGGTGTGTTTTAGTGGTGCATGCAGTCTGTACAAATTACATATTTCATAAGAGCACGTAATATGCATGCAAATTACAACAGAACCCAGCAGAATTTCCAGGACCCCATCTAAAGAAATTTTCTGGTTACACTCCTGAGTGCCACTAACTAGAGAAGAGACTGAGAGGAAAATTATAATTTACTAAAAGAGTCTGTGATGGAAAAGAATTAGCCACTGAAAAGAGAATCCCACTACACTTAAGAGAACACTGTTTTTCTCCACTGAAAAATGGCTGCACTTTAGAGGGTACTAGTTTGGCTCTTCTCCCATCTTGTGGAAAGGCAGGCTTCCCATTTGTTTTCATTAAAATTAGGTCATTGTCATGCCACACTTTCACTCAATCCTGCAAACTTACTGCTTTGGGCTTTATGAAGAATTCTTATAATTCAGACTAGCCAGCCATTTGTTTTATTTATTCCATTGGTAATTTTTAAAATCTGTTACATATGGAACACTGTCAGCCAGGGGTAGCCAACTTGGTGCCCTCTAGATGTTGGGGGACTACAACTCCCATCATTCTCTGCCATTGGCCATCTAGCTGGAGCTGATGGGAGTTGTAGTCCAAAACATCTGAAGGGCATCTTAGTGGCTAGCCCTGCTGTAAACTCTTCCTTAGGGTAGAGTAGCCTATAAATAAAGAAATAAATCTCCATTGCTTTTTCATAGGTTTGTTTTTGTATATGGCACAGAGAATATGTCCCCAATTATGCACAGAAACTGAGGAACAGTCATCCTTGTCTTCCCAAGCACTTTTTTCTTTTTGATTTCTAATGATAAGTAGTAGTAAATGAACCCTTAATAAGTATTAAATGACACTTTTATGCCATATAATTCCTTTGTAATTTTTACATTAATGCTGACTATTGCAGGTAATGAAGCAGTTCCATGTTTCATAAATTTGTAATCACTTGATTAATATTTTATATTTAGTTCCTCTTTGATGGCAAATTAGCCCAAAGGTAATTTAAATTATGTGTCTAGGAATTAAGTAATTGATGAATAAAATGAACCAACCTCTCGGGAAGAATGCAACATTTATATTGTGGCAGCAATGTGCCACACACTTTTTAGACAGTCTCAATCAGTTAAATCTATTGTGAAAAATAATGCAGGCATTTTAAATGTACATATCATAATTTCATTAAAAATTGTGTGGTGGCTGTGCCATAAGCCTAGGACACTGTGGCTTGCTGGTTGAGTCTTAGCAAGCATGCCTGGCTCTTTCTAGGGCAGGGATGGGGAACTTATGGCCTTCCAAATGTTGCTGAAGTACAACTCTCATAATCCCTGATCATTGGTCAAGCTGGCTGGGGCTGATAAGAGATAGAGTCCAACAGCATCTGGCAGGCCACAAGTCTTTATCCCTGGTCTACAGAACTGTAAATTCAAGCCTCCCATTCGCTGACTCAGTATTAGGGTTGCCAGGTCAGAAGTATTCCAAACCCTGAGATTTCAGGGGCGGGCCCTAATGATATCATGCGATGTTCCCTAGTGATGTCATAGACCCAGAGAAGACCCCAAAAATCCAGAGTCTCCAGGTGAAAATCAGAGACCTGGCAACTCTATTCAGTATAAGGCAGCATCTTATCTTCATATATCACAGACCTATCCATGAGGTTTTGTACTTGTCCAAATGCTGAGACATAGCTTTCCACTCAAAAACGGTACCAAAACACATTTTACAAATATGTATTTTGAGTCAAAATACGAGAGAGATGCATATTGAGAAAAGACAGTTAAAGATACGTTTAAATATGTATTTAAGATCAAATTATTGTTCAGATATTTATTTTTGAAAACATTTGTAAATTAATGCAGAGATTGGATGGAACAGATTTATGTGTGAACCAAATTATGAGGGACCATGGAACTGGCCAGACATGGACTGATTCATCCACCCCTACCCTGGAGTATGGCATGACAGCTTCCATCCGTGGGCAAATTGTGGGTGGGGGAGGGTGGGGTCTCACTGGGATTGTGGCACAGGGAGAAAGGCTTTAAAAACCCTCGACATGCACCACAGTCCCAATCCTGATCAGCTCCTCCCCCCCATAGCCGCTATGTTCATTTTTAAAAAAACATGTTAAATGTAATCATGCATTTAATTGATCATCTGATTTGACCCTCACAGGGCCCAGTTAGCTGACCTAGAAGACCATCATGTGATTAGGCTTTGGGTAAGTGGTCTAGAGAAGGTATAATAAGAGGAAACGCTCTCTTGGGTCTTTTAATCCTGGATATTGGTCCAATTGAGGAGAGAGGTGCCAGTGTGGTAACTAGGCTCCATTCTGAGGCCCTTTGCTGCAGCATTGCCAGTTAAGGATAAAATATCATGGGGAATCACCACAATAAGGGGGGAAAATACCAGTGACAACACTTATTCGGTTTTACCTTTAAAATATACAGAAAAATGCCTGCAAAACAATATAGCTGATTTTGAGGTGGGTGGAACAGCTGGGAATTGGTCCTTGTCAATTACCCTGAAGACAAGCCTGTAATTTTCCCACTAAATGTAATGGAAGAATCATTTCATCCCTTGGGAGGAACCCATAAAGAGAAGTATTTTTTAAAAAAAGAGATCCATTTTACTCAAAGAAAGTCACTTTTCCCTGCTTTACGAAACAAAATATTGTGAGCTGCCATGGTGCTCAACACAATTTTATGTGGACCATGGCATGTTTCTGCCCTTGGGCAAGCTGGAGGAGGAGGAGCAAATGCTTTGAGCACTCCATGGACAAAACAGGAACTATTAAACAAAAGGAAGATTTATTTAGGCAACACATCAAGCATATAACAAGATACATAACCCTTTAACCCTCTAAATGGTAAACAAGAATCAGGATGAATGATCCCACCATCTATCCTACTCAAAACAATTACATTAATTAATCAATAAAATTAACTTCAGTTAGCCCAGGATTCATTAAAAATGAGCCACTGTGTTTATCCATATTACGCAGAACAATGCAAACTTATCTACCAGCCTGGCACAATTTGCTGTGAGAATGTTGTGTCCAATAATAATTAAGAAGTCAATGAACACTGATAATTCATCAGACAGATGTCTCTCAGCAAAATAATTTGAAGCTAGAGGATGTTAAGTTCTCAGAAACAATGGATATATGCAAAAGGATATTTCCCAAGAAAAGGAAGATTCCATTTTAAGAATCGCTTGTTCACGGATTTCACTGTCCTATTTCATTGTGAGAGTTTGGTGATCATATCTTGGTTTAATAAGTCAAGACATGAAAAAGCCTTTGGGATCCTCATGCAGTCCTTTCAGTCCTCCCTTCACAATGGGAACAAATAATCCAGGAAGTTTTCCATTAATATAGCTTCCCATATTGTTTTCTGTGGAATATTAGTCGGCCGAGTGGCTCCATGGTGATTATAATTCTTTTTTTAGCAGTGTGTTATATTTTACTTGCTCTTATTTCTATTTAAATGGGTCATATCTTCATGTTATTGAAATGCTCCAAGTTGTAATTGTATTGTAATATGCTCTGGTGTTATATGATGAAGGGTGGGCTAAAAATATCCTAAATAAAATAAAATCAGATAAATGCATTTCATCCAAACTGGGAAACAATCATTAACAGTTTCAGAGCAAGCCAGGTTATTAAGATAACTAACAGCAGCTGGAGCAGCTGGAGAAAAGGACATGGGAAACCCTGCCCCTCTCCCAATTACTTTCAAAATCACAGATAAGAAACACAGGGCTCATTCACACAGGAGCTGAACTCCATATTAAAAATGAAGGTTTTGCCATTGCGATGGATTTGCAAGGTTCAAACTTCCACCTTCCAATCCACTGTTTTCCATTCACACTGAAAGGAAAGGATCAATCACACAGCTTCCTAATGACCATGCCCTCTTAAGGTCAAAATTTCACTTCCTCTGGTTACCTTGGTAACCCATCATGCTCAGTTTGTTCCAGAGTAAGTTTCATTAAAAAAAAGAAAAAACCCTTCAGTGCAATTATTTGTATTTTCCAGCTGAAATACAAATATTTGTTTGAACAGTGTTATGCTTTTTTTGCACAAGTTAAGGGAAAATAAAAATAAAGCACCATTTGCAGCAGGCTTGCAAAACAGGAGCCAGCAGGAAATGACATGAACAAAGGGAGGAGGAGGGAGTGGGCATGGAGAGGGGAACAATTGACACAACCACTTAAAAGCATCAGAGCAAAGCATCTGCAAGTAGGGTTGCCGGGTTCAGGGCCTGAGACTGATCCTGTATCTTCAGGAGAAGAGAAAGTCAGCCAAGTACAGGTGTTCTTGCAACCCTATAATGGGAAAAACCACAAGGTGGAATTCTCCCTTCCCCCTGCACAACTTTTAAAGATACAGAAGAACTCTTGGTTGCCCCTCCAAGTGCAAGCCCTAGAGATACAAAGTGGAGATGTTTTTTCCTTCCCTTTTTGGATTAGAATTGGATTGGTTTGATATGGGGAAACTGTGTGATAGCTGCTCATTGCCTGCTGATTGCCTGCAACGTCATGTGAACCATGCAAATCAAATGGGGATGTAAGTAGCACCAATCTCACAGTTAAGTCACCATGTGAACGAGCCCACAATTATGATTCACCAACTTCTTAGCTAGTTTGGCCCTTAGACTGGGGAATAAAAGGGTCCAATCATCAGTAACTTTGGGCAAGCCAATCATTCTAAGGCTGCAGACACTCTAGTTACTTCAAAAACAGCCAGACCATTTTCTCTGGCTGCATTTTGCAATGACTCTCTCATGGCTGGACTCATCTCCCTTCCCCACTAGGACCACCCACAGCAAAGCATTGGGCCAATCACTGTGTCTACCCAAGCCTACAGCAAAGTGTTTTCATTGGACACATCTGGAGTGGCAATGAGGTTGATGGCAAATCAGTTTTGAAGTCTGTGTGAAGCTGACTTCAAGGTAAAGCATGCTGGAGCTGCAACACCTGAGGTTTTGGAGTAAAAGGGGGCAGAGTCTGACAAATGTCATGTGTCCCCATGTTTAAAAAATGGAGCTGAAGGTGCACTGAAGCCAGTACAACTGCAAGTGTGTCTCCACCCCCAGTTACTTTCAAAACCACAGATAAGGAATCTGAGCATGGATTGCCAGCTTCTTATCTAATTTGGTCAAATCATCACTAGCTATGAAGTATACTCAGTGACTTTGGGCAAGCCAATTATTCTAAGCCTAACCTAAAAAAAACTAAAATGGCATCCTGAACAGCGGACGTGTTTGATGATGCTCTGCAGTGCTGAAATTACAACTAAATACAATCAAGAACACAACTACAGAAAATCTACAGCAAGTTTTATTATCTGTCCTTGTTATGCCTGTTGAACTCTGTTATGAAAATCCGGAGATATCAGCAACTGGAGGGAGTGCAGTGGAGAAATTCAGAGCCTGGGCTATTACAAGGGAGATAAGGATTCCAGCAACACAGAGACAAGTAAAGCTCTGGCGTGGATATAGAACAGCCGTGAAGAGAAGAAGAGGAGATGCCGAGTATCCAATAACAACAGTAATAATAACAATATTAATAACATCAGCCATCACCATAAAAGAGGAAGTCTACCAAGAGTGAGACTTTGGACTCTGTCTGTCTTGGACTTCGGCTGCCTTGGTCCCCGGCCTCACCTCTGGGATTCCCTGCTCTTGTAGGACTATGACTAAGGCCTGACTCAGGGTTAAGAGCTAGGCCCTGACTCAGCAGTTTTGGTGACCCACTCCAGCGGTTTTCTACATGTTTATACTGGCCTGCTAGTAGTGTGTTTGTTAAAGAACAAGGCTTTTGTCTGTCTTATAGCAGTAAGATGTGTCTTCACTACAAGAGGGGAGGGAGGGGGATCCAGGGGGCTACTATTAGTGTTGTAGAGGGCAGAAGGAGATACGGAGTAGGGAGGCAGTTATGTTATCAGGGGAGTGGGGTATGCAACAGAGTGCTGGTTGCCCCCAAACTGTCTCCCTGTTTAAATAGCCTGGATAGCCGTGGTGACATTCCACCCAGGCTGAAATTGCTGCTTGTGAATGCCAGGTCGGTGAATGGTAAAACAACGCCCATTCAGGACTTGATTCTGGATGAGCATGCCGACCTGGCTTGTATTACTGAGACCTGGTTGGATGAAGCTGAGGGGGGTTAATCTCTCTCAGCTTTGCCCACCAGGTTTCTCTGTGCAGCAGCAGGCAAGACCTGGGGGGCAGGAAGGTGGAGTCGCAGTGGTCTATCGGGATACTATCTCCCTGACTAGGTGCCCTACCCCACAGTGTCCAGGGTGTGAGTGTGTGTATTTGAAGTTGGGTGGTCGGGACAGATTAGGGATTCTGTTGGTGTACCGCCCACCCCGCTGCTCAACAGTCTCCCTTCCTGAGCTAGCCGGGGGGGTCTCGGGGCTGATGTTGGAGTCCCCTCGGCTTGTGGTGCTGGGGGACTTCAACATCCATGCCGAGGCCGCCCTGTTGGGAGTGCCTCAGGACTTCATGGCCTCCATGACAACTATGGGTCTGTCCCAAGTAGTATCTGGCCCCACTAATGTTGCTGGCCATACCCTGGACCTTGTTTTCTGTGTGGAGGGGGATGATGGTGATCTTGGTGTGGAGAAACTTTCTGTAGTTCCTTTGTCATGGACAGATCACTACCTGGTGGGGTTTAGACTCACTGGGACTCAGAACCTCTGCAGGGGTGGGGGACCGATTAGGATGGTCCGCCCCAGGAGGCTGATGGATCTGGATGGTTTCCTGATGGCTCTTGGGGATTTTCCTGCCACCTCGGCAGGCAATTCTATCGAAGCTCTCGTTGACCTCTGGAATGGGGAAATGGCCAGGGCAGTGGACATGATCGCTCCTGAGCATCCCCTCTCATGAAGTGGAGCCAAACCAGCCCCTTGGTTTACCAAGGAGTTGGTGGTGATGAAACAAATGAGACGGAGACTAGAGCGACGTTGGTGGAAAACTTGGAGCGAGTCTGACCGAACACATGCTAGAGCCTATTTGAAGGCCTACTCTGTGGCAGTGCGGGCAGCAAAGAAATCATTCTTTTCTGCCACCATTGCATCTGCAGGGAGCCGCCCAGTGGAGCTGTTTCGAGTGGTCAGGGGTCTTTTATATTCTGGCCCCCAAGAGGGTAATATAGATCACTCAACAGCCCGCTGTCAAGAGTTTGCACAGCACTTTGCAGATAAAGTTGCTCAGATTCGTTCCGACTTAGATGCTATAATTGATACAGTCTCAGGGGATGTAACTTTGGCTCCTGTCTGTTCAATAATGATGGATTCTTCTCAATTTGTACAGCCCGAGGATGTGGACAAGATCCTTGGAGAGGTGAGAGCCACCACATGTCTGCTAGACCCTTGCCCTTCCTGGCTTATAAAAAGTGCCAGAGAGGGACTGGTTGAGTGGGTGGGGAGAGTGGTTAATGCCTCCTTACACCAAGGCAGAGTTCCAGGTTGCCTAAAGGAGGCAGTTGTAAGGCCTTTGTTAAAAAAAAGCCCTCCCTGGACCCCTCCATAATGGATAATTACCGGCCAGTGTCCAATATTCCATTTTTGGGTAAGGTAATAGAGCGTGTGGTGGCCTCCCAGCTCCAGGGATTCTTGGATGAAACAGATTATCTGGATCCATTTCAATCTGGTTTCAGGCCTGGTTATGGGACGGAGACGGCTTTGGTCGCCTTGGTGGATGACCTACGCAGAGAACTGGACAGGGGGATTGTGTCCCTGTTGGTTCTGCTGGACCTCTCAGCGGCTTTTGATACCATCGACCATAGTATTCTTCTGGGCCGCCTTGCTGGGATGGGACGAACCCAGAAAGTGGTGCTGGGGGATTCCTGTTCGACCCCTTGGCCATTGGCCTGTGGGGTCCCTCAGGGCTCAGTTTTATCCCCTATGCTATTTAACATCTACATGAAACCGCTGGGAGAGGTTGTCCGGGGGTTTGGGGTTCGGTGCCATCAGTATGCTGATGACACCCAACTCTATGTCTCCTTTCCACCTAATTCCAAGGAAGCTGTCTTGGTTTTAAACCAGTGTCTGGCGTCAGTGGTGGACTGGATGAGGGTGAACAAATTGAAGCTTAATCCAGACAAGACAGAGGTGCTCCTGGTCAGTCGTAAGGCAAATCAGGGAATAGGGATACAGCCTGTGCTGGATGGGGTTACACTCCCCCTGAAGACACAGGTTCGCAGTTTGGGTGTGCTCCTGGACTCAGCGTTAAATTTGGAGTCCCAGGTTTCTGCTGTGGCCAGGAGTGTTTTTGCACAATTAAGATTAGTGCGCCAACTGCGCCCGTTCCTTGAGCCGTCTGATCTGGCCACGGTGACACATGCCTTAGTTACATCCCGTTTAGATTACTGTAACATGCTCTACGTGGGGCTGCCTCTGAAGACTGTTCAGAAACTTCAGTTCGTACAACGTGCTGCAGCCAGAATGTTAACTGGGGCTGGTTACAGGGACCGTACTACCCCCCTGTTAAAAAAGCTCCACTGGTTGCCAGTCTGTTTCCGGACACAATTCAAAGTGCTGGTGATGACCTATAAAGCCCTATACGGCTTAGGTCCAGGCTATTTATCAGACCGTATCTCCCTGTATGAGCCTGCCTGGGCCCTGAGATCCTCAGGAGAGGCCCTTCTCTCAATACCCACATCTTCTCAAGTACGACTAGTGGGGACGTGTGAGAGGGCCTTCTCGGTGGCTGCCCCTAGGCTTTGGAATTCCCTTCCTAGGGAGGTAAGAATGACCCCCTCTTTGCAGTCCTTCCGCTGACAAACAAAGACCTTCCTATTCCAACAAGCCTTTGGAATTGAAGGCTAAGGATAGGGCGTGAAGGGTGCTGCATTGCTAGTGTCTATTATATCATTTTTAAACTAGTCTGAACTCTTTCAGCTATATGTGTGTGTGGTTTTAATATTGGAGATAGTTTAATCTTATTTTAATGTAGACTTTGCATGTTTTTAATTATATGTATTTTTATCTGGAAGCCACCATGAGTTCCAGTTTTGGAAAAATGGTGGGGTATAAATAAAGATAATAATAATAATAATAATAATAATAATAATAATAATAATAATAATAATAATAATACCTCATAGAGTTGTTTTGAAGATATACTGTGATAACCACAAGTATGCCACCACCCCTCCTCCCTGCCAGCTTGGTGAAGGAAGAACAAAATGTAAATATCATAAATAAATCATGGTGGGTAAGTACACTTGGGAGAATGTTCCTATTCTTTGTTTTGTAAATTAAAGATGTGTGCACCATCAGAAGTCCTTTTTTTACCATGAGCCACTACTGAATCACCTTTTAACCTTCTTTTGATTACCTACTTATCCAGCTCCTCTGATGTCTCATAATATAGTGTGTTTTAATCAATATTTTCCATTGGTCTTCTCTGAAACCTTTGCAGTTTTTCCAATATCTTTCCAGGAATGTGTTCACAAAGAAGAAGACATGGGACTCTGGTCAGAATAATAACTTCCCAGTATTTCATCCAGTGATTATATCAATAATTTCCAGAGAGGAATAGAGGTATATTCAGGGCCGGTGCCAGGCATGCCGGGTTCCTTGGGCACCAGCCTGCCCTGGGCCCCAGCATCCGCACACATGCACGCCCCACCTGTCTACCTTTCCCTTGAAGTGAATGCTGCCCGTGCTGTGCACGCATGCCTGTCATCATCCAAGATGGCGGCCAACACTTCCCTAAGGGGCTGATGCTTCTGTTGCCATCTTGTTTGATGGCATGTATGTGTGCTACACGCGTGCATACCTGCCATCAACCAAATTGGCGGCAGGGGCATCAGCCCCTTAGGGAAACCTTGGCTGCCATCTTGATTGATGGCAGGCTTGCGCCTGCAGCACAGCCAGCATTTACTTCAAGGGAGAGGTAGGCGGGGCATGCAGGTGGGTGTTGCAGGCCTGCATGGTAGTAGGGGGTGCCTGGGAGCACCTTCTCTGCGATCCGTGGCAGGGCGGGAGCTGACACTGCCTGGAATTGCAGAAGAGAGTGCTACCCACCCAACTTAAGGAGGGGCCCTTCAGGGGCCCTTAGTCAGGGCCCAACCTGGCTGTCCTCTGGTGCTGGGCCTGCATATATTTCTATACATCTATATCTATACCTATATGTATGCCAAATAACACTTTGTGCATCTGATGGAGTGGTATCTAGCCACTTTATGCCACAACAAATCTGTTAGCCTTTAAAGAGCTTACAAGAATCTTTCTTGTTTATGTTAATTAACAGTAGTTTCCAACTTCCTTTGGAGTCCAAGGTTTTAGCATCCCATTCATCTCTATGCCAAGTGAGCATTTTTTTCATGAAAAAAATCAGATACACACACACTTCACCATCCTCCATTCAGGCAAGCAAGCAAGAGACATTATCACAGTTCCAGCTAGGCAAAAACATTCATGGAGGGCACAGAGTAGTGTCAGTGAGCGACATGGACTCTGGAGAATCCCAGGAGCCAAAAAGAGAGGGCTAGAGGGCAAAATTTAGATCACAGGCCTGAGGTTTCTCACCCCTGGCCTATGCTGCAAGTATGAACTGGATGTTCCACTATGTAACATATCACATTTAACTCTACTAAGGCAACTGTCTATTTAATATTTCTCAGGCTAAGAGAACCCACATACATACATGGTTTTGATCTTGCAATCATGGTTTTGATGCTGCAGAGTCACTGCAGTTAGACAGGTATGGACGTGAGCCACAAGCTGCGTGCAGGCCTGCCATTAGCATCCTGCACATTTAGGTATTTGCCAAGACTGAAGCCTTGTCTGGCTTCTCCCAGTGCTCAGACTTTCCTGAGGAGTGAGAGTCCAATAAAGTGCTGTGGGGTTCATTTTCCTTTGGATGGGTGAGTCTGTCAATTTCCGTTACTAATTTTTCCAGTCTTAAATTCAATTCTCCACAATTCTACATCAGTCTGCAATTTTTTTAAAACAAGTCCTCATGAAAATTCAGCAGCATTTTAGTGAGAATTTATCCTACTATACAAGTCTTTGTATGCAGTTTTGTCTAATATGCACATTTTTGCAAAGCAATTTCACCAAATATGTGATTTTCATTAATACACGCATTTTACACACTTTTCCCTAGTATGTGCATTTTTGTACACATTACTTGGTTGGACAACTGCACTGTAAAATTCAGAGAAGTGCAAATTTCAAAGAATGGCTGTGTTTTGGTTCGTGTATTATTTTCAAAAGTATGAATTAGGTAGACTTGCCTATAAATATAAACTGAATCAAATTTCTCCCCTACTCCTAAATCAGAGTTCTCTGAACACTTCGGGTGCTTTCAGATCAGGGCTTAATACTGCAAATGGATTATCCAAATATCGTAAATCGTTCATCAGCATCTGATTTGATTTCCTTCTGAAAGGGTAAATCACAATTAAATGGGGGGATTCAGTGTGGACACTGGGGAAAAAATACTTGCATGCATGAGGCACATCAATCCCACAACAAACACCCATCTGGAAGCACCCTCTTTGTAATGTTTACTTGGCTTACAAATACAAGCAGAGGAAAATGGGGGATTAACAGGCACTCCTTCAAGGCAACAGAGCCTTCTAGTGCACACTGTGCACCTCCTGCTTCCCCTTGGTATGCCTCATTCGAAAGGGGGATTACCTTCTTTGCTCCTAACCCATTATAGCACCACGCTAGCAACTGTCTGAACACAAGGAAGAGGCTGATGGCTTCCCTATCCCCTTCCCTTTGCCCTTATCCACTTACCTGGCACCCGTGCTGAAATGGATCAGGAGCCAGGTTACAGCTAGGGAGGGATGTAGCCATTCAGGGCCTTGGGGGAGTCTTAGACCCCTCACTTTTTTGGGAGCAGGGGCTCAACAGGGGCCCTGTGTCTCCAACATCCTATGAGCCAATCACATGAAGTGCAAGTGTGTTGGCCACCAAGAAGTCTTCCAAAATGCTTCCTTGTCCTTTCCTGCTGATTGGAGCCACTCAGAGTGAAAGGAGGTGAGTCAGCCACTGAGAAGACTCAGCCATTAAGAAGACTCTTCTCAGTAGCTAACACATGCCCCTTTCAAGCTGATGTCTGTTCCTAGGGATGTCTGCTGTTGTGGGAGAAGGCATTAACAAGGATAGAGAAGCAGAAAGCAGTATTCAAACGTGGCCAGATTATTCTATAACCTTAGAAGGTTGTATAAGCTTAGAAGGGGTGTAGCTATGAGGGGGCAAAGCTGTGACTATCATGAAGGGACCCTGCACTTCTGGATTTGCCAGCACACTACCGCAGCTCGGCTTGTCAACAAACAAGAAGGTGGCGGCATTGGTGCCTGCCCAGCACTACCACTGGGGGTACAGCATGCTGATGGGTATGGAGGGGACACCAGGAACAGCCTGCTCAGGGCCCCCCAAAATCTGGATGGGAAATCCTTGGGAGTTTATGTGAGACAACCAAACTTTTTCATTTATTTATTTATTTATTATTTGATTTCTATCCCGCCCTTCCTCCCAAGCAGGAGCCCAGGGTGGCAATCTTTAATGCTGGAGCAGTCCCAGTGGCATATTAGTGGAAGCAAGGACAAAGATGAACTCTTGGTTTGGGGAAGTTCTTCATCCCCACTCCCTCTGTTGTCACAGGGCTTAGCTTTATACATATAATGCACTGATCTCAGCTTTGGGAGACTGAAGTTTTGACCAGAATCTTTTCCCTCAGCCACTGTTTTCTCTGCTCCAAATCAGCCCCAGGTGTTTTCTCCCTACAAATTGCCAGGGAAAAGCAGCTTGGAGGTGTGTGCTTTAGAGTAAACAAACAAACAAAAAGCACAAATGAAGTATCCCCCACCCATACCACTGCTCCCCTCAAAATTGCAGCTTCCTGAATCTGCGTGTAACATCTAGTTACACCTACAATAAAAGTACATTGATTAATTCTTTTGCAGTTATATTACTGACACATGTACTTCTCCTATAAAAAAAAAAAAAGCTCTACAGAGGAAGTACTGCTGCCGCCGACACATTGCCCTTGTGCTTTATTTAACTTTGTTCCAGCTCAGCCAAGCATATTTGGAGAGTACAATGCTTTCTTTAAAATAAAAAAAAAGTTAAAAAGAAAACAACTTTGGGCTGAGAAGATGCTTGCTTCTGCACAAACAGCTCATACACGCACTCAGACACCCTCCTGCCCTTGGCTGCCTAACCCTGCCATTTCACATTTGAACGGTTTCATCTTTACTGACCTCTGGAGTTCACTGCAGCTGAAACAACAGAGTCCTGTGGCACATTACAGACTAGCAAAAATCTACCGCAGAATGAGCTTCTATAGGAAAGAGCCAACTTGGTCGGTGAACGTACCACTGATGTGTCCCAGGGGCAAATTAGGATACACTAAATGCATTGCTGCCACTGACAACGGCGGCATGTGTCTAGTTCCCTACTATCCCTTCTTATTATCGAGTACAACTTCCCTGTGGCCTCCTGACATCACGATGTGTTCCATTTCTCCATCCATACTCCATGTCACGGGCTGACAAGGAAATATGGAGCATCATGACATGAATAAGTTGTACTAGATGCTATGGAGCAAGCCAGACATGTAGCTGCTGGTTTCACAGGTTGCTGCACATTCAGTACAAAGGTGTAATTTGGCTCGGATAGATGAGATGGGCTTGGTGACTGGTTAGGTGTTGCTCTAAGACTGGAAACATTGTTTTTGCTGCTGAAGGTGGTTTGAAAGAGAGATTGCTGTTGTGGCCCTATACAGAACAAACAATGTACAGTGAACGAGGATGAGGCTAGTGCAGTGTGGGGAACCTTTGGCTCTCCAGATGTTGCTGGACTCCGACTCCCATCATATCAGGCCATTGGCTATGCTGGCTGGGGCTGATGGGAGTTGTAGTTCAGCAACATCTGGTGAGCCAAAGGTTCCCCACACCTGGACTAGTGAGATTACAGCTGCAGGGTCTGCCCCAGCCTATAATCATTCAGTTGAATGCCTGCATGAAGCCTACACATTATTATTATTGTTGTTGTTGTTGTTGTTGTTATTGTTATTGTTATTATTACACTTGTATACTGCCCCATAGCCGAAGCTCTCTGAGCGGTTGACAACATAAAAATCAATATACATTCACATTTGGTACAATTGCTAGTAAAAAAGAAAAACAATAATTCACATTTTAAATAAACATGTTCATGTATGCCTCTAGGTGCAATAGGACACTCTGGAAAAACAGCTCACCTCCATATGAACCTGCCCAGGGATCTTAATTGCCTACAGAGCCCTTGTTTGAGTCCTGCTACTAACAGAGGCTATGTACACACAGCATATTTTGAAAGCACATTTGAGTTCATGGACCTGCCTAAGGAAGACATCGTGTAAAT
This sequence comes from Rhineura floridana, assembly GCF_030035675.1. Taxonomy (NCBI): domain Eukaryota; kingdom Metazoa; phylum Chordata; class Lepidosauria; order Squamata; family Rhineuridae; genus Rhineura; species Rhineura floridana. Next base: position 122,498,076 of record NC_084485.1, on the reverse strand, counting down.
AAAAAAGAGCATAGAAAGATGTTTACATTTTGTCCCTTCCAAAACTGCAGTTTTATGCCCGGAGGGTCATAATTACAGACCTGATGGCAGGACAGAGTATGAACCTAGGATTTCTCTCTCTATAAGCATTTTATACCTGATTTAAGTTTTAGCAGGAACATATTCATTTTTTAAAGCAAAGCAACTGGAACCTTGCAATCATAACTTCTATTAGAGGTGCCTCCACCAATTTCCCAGACATATATATATATATATATTAATGCAGACATGCAATTCAGCAACTAGTTAAAATGAATTCAGCTTCAGATCCATACTGCTTCACAATGTAAACAAGCTCTGAGTCAAGTAAAATTCTGTTTGAGTTTTTCCAACAGATAAAACCAAGACAGATGGCTTGACTGGCTGGCTGGTAGTGTTCACTCTTGCTCCACACCTTGGGGCAGACAGGTAAAAGTCAACACAAGGGAGAAGCTATGCAGATCCACAGCACAGTTTACATTCCCTGAAGGAAGAATTCTGTTGTATTCCCAGGACTGTCTTGCAACGCTTCTGGAGGGGGATCAAACATCATCTTATACACTTGCCTGCAATGAAGGACATCGATGGAAGCAATTCTATAATTTGCAAAGTCAAGGTGCGTTAAAAACCCAAAAGCTGGGCTAAGAGGAAGCTAGCCCGTGCTACCTTTAGCAACTATTGCATGCCTCCATAAAAGAGGTTGAAAACAACTGGACCATATTAATAAATGGTTTAGGACCTATGTACTATATAACCTTGCCTCGCTTCTGGTGCCATTATACCACTTAAAGCAGCTTACGATAACTGAAACCAGTCATAAAATACAATAAAATTCCAAAAGAAGCATACTTTCTAATAAAAACAGACAAGTCCAGCACATTTAACAGAAACATCAAATAAAAAAACTATTTAAAAAAAAACACCTGCCTAAACAGGAAGCTTTTTGCTGCACAATGAAATGCCATAAGAAAGATGGGCTGACTGAGCCTGCTGGGGTAAAAAACTTTCACAAAAGGACTTTGCCTAATTCTGTGATTTCTGCTGTCTCAGTTCTATGCTATTTTTGTTCTGCTGGAATCTGAGAAATAGGTTGGAGATTGTGGGTGGTATTCAATGATAGTCCTACTCAGAGTAGACCCATTGAAGTTGATGGACATGACTAACTTAAGAAGTGGTGCCTGAGTGTACTTTTTTCTCTCCCTTCCCTGCCCCTTTCCCCTTGTGTGTTGTGTTTTTTAGATTGTAAGCCTGTGGGCAGGGACTGTCTTTTATTAACTGATTGTATGTAAGCCACTCTGGGATAGGGTTGCCAGGTGTCTAGTTTCTGCCCAGAGACTCCAGATTTTTGGTGTGTTCTCTGGGTCTCCAGGTGAGTCACCTTCATCTCCAGACTCTCAGCTTTCATTTTTTTTTAAATTAAATTTCTGGGTGGTCTGGTTCCCAAGATATACACCAAAACATCACACACACACCCGCAACTTTAGTTAAATGAGCTCATAGCTGGCTGCTCTAATCCCACCCTTTCAGGTTTGTAGCCAATAAGTGAAGTCAGGGTTGTGATTGACAAGGCAGTAATTAGAGCTCTTTGCAAATCAGAAAACTTGTTTTTCTCCTGCTTTTCTGAAAATCTCATCAGTTGAGTAAGTATATAGCTTTCCATTTTTTTTTCTCTTGTGTGCAGGAGTCAAACAAGTTTAACATTTCCTGGGCTGTTCAAGAGGGCACCGTTTGTAAACCTTCTGTATATGAAGCTTTAATCCAGTACTTGCTTTTCTGCGAGTAAAGCTGCAATACCCAGAGTAAACCCCATTGAATTCAATAGGAATTACTTTTGAGTAGACATGGTTAGGTTTGTGCTGTAAATTGATGGGACTTTTGAGTGAACATAGCAAAGAATTGTGTTGGTGTTGTAAATCTTTGTCTCTCCTCCAATCCTATTTTTAAAGCAATTAGGCAGGGTTTACATAGGTATCACTGCTTTTTTATGTAGGAAACTAATACTGATTTTTTAAAAAATGGTCTGCAATGACCAACTGGTTTTGACAATAGGCTATTATATGGGATGTATGTATTTTTACATCTCCAGTGTGTGTATATATATGGAGTCTTTCCAACAATCTTTGGAGGTAGGATTGCTAACTGGAAACCAAGGCAGCTCACAATAAGAAATAAATCCCTTTAAAATCCAATAACCATAAAAACAAGTATAAACAGTTGCAAAACAGCTTAAAGTGGCATGATTCCAAATTTTGGGTTGCATGAATGAAGTTCTTTATCATTTGAGGTTGCAGTTCTATGCACACTTCACTGTTTGAGTAAGCCTCACTGAATACATTGGGACTTTCTTCTGAATAAACAAACGTAGGATTGCACTATAAATATCTTTACAGGTTGTGTAAATAATAAACATATTTGATAGTCATGCTTATATAAATATTTCTTCATACTATGTCCTGATAAGTATCTGATTTCACACTATGGTTGTACAGTATTACTTCCTCTACATTTTCAGTGTGCCCTTCTTCCTTGGGGTGTTCATGGTTCCCCTCTGCTGTTTTGATCCTGAGGGGCAGATAGGCTGAGAGATGGTGAGTAGCGCATGGTCACCCAGTAAACTTTATAGCTCATTTCCTTTTTTAAAAAATAATTTAAAAGATTTACATGCAGGCAAAGTTTATTAAGTAGATCCACACAATATGTTTAAAAGCACATCCAACTTGCATTTAAAGCACATGACCTCCTAAGGAATCCTGGAAAGTGTAGTTTCACCCTTAGAGTTATAGTTCCCACCACCTTTAACAAACTACAGTTTCCATGATTCTGTGGTGTGATTCATAGTCTTCAAATATGTGTTGAATGTGCTTTAAATGAATGGTGTGGATCTGCACTACGTATGATGTGCATTCATTTGTGAATTGAAAAGAACAATTCTAAAAGATATATTTTTAAACAGGGGAAGAGTTGTAGCTTAGTGGTAGGGCATATGCTTTGCATGCAAAGGGCCAACATTCAATTTCTGGAAAAGACTCTTGCCTGGAATCCTGGAGAGCCAGTGCTAGTCCATGTCATCAGTACTGAGCTAGATGGTACCAAATTGCCTGAGTCGGTATAAGGCAGATTCCTTTGTTCCTAAAAGTGGGAAGAGACTCAAGGGCCATAGTGACTCCAATATTTATTTTGTGTATTTTATTTACAACATTTATATACCACTCTGTTGTAAAAAATCTCAAAGAAAATAGTAGAGAATCTTCTTACTCTTAGTCATTTCTCAGATCTCTTTCTGAAGTGAAGGGTCAAATCTGTAAAGAAATTTGGAGCAGCCATGATAAAACGTAGGGCAGGGCATTCCAGGCAGGGTGTTGCCAACCCTACTTGGATATGGATATCTTTGCAGAGAATCCCTGATCCAGCTTTACCCAACAACACAATCCAAACCATATCTACTGAGAAGTAAATCCTATTGAGTTCTATGAGGCTTAGTCCCTTAGTCAGTGTGTTTAGAATTGCAGCCTTCAGGGGCTTCCATCTTTACTCCCAAGTGCTCCAGTCTAACATCTCCACAACACTAAGCTCCTTTCTTCCTACAATGCCCTTCTGGTGACTGGCCTGGCCTGAGGACACTTAAACCCTTTTTGCCAGAAGCAGGTTGGCTACATTAAATGTTCCCTACCCAGGCTCCATCTTTTAGCTAAGATTTCTATCTTAATTTCCAATCAGAGAAATGTTTTTGTTTGAATTGTACATGCCAAGCAACTGTGGTTGATGCTTAATGTATCATGCTTAATGACATAACTTGGGCCCACCCCGTGACATCACTCCCCAGCCCTGTGACATCCCTAGGGCCTGCCCCCAAAATCTCAGGGTTTGGGATGCTTCTGACTTGGCAACCCTACTCTGGGAGACTTTTTGGCTGAAGAGTGGGGTACAAATACAATAAATAAATAAATAGGTACATTAATTTCCATGGTTCTACTCTGAGTAGGCTTTAGTTGAATACAACCCTCTGAATTTATTAATTTAGGTGCATTGGGGGATTTAGGCAATTATGTGATTATTTGTTTTAATTACTATTTGTTAGCTACTGCATTGAATCTCTTTTATAAAAAAGCAGGATAGAAATCTTTAAAATAAGTAAATAAAAGTTAGGGATGGCCACAGTGAGGCCACATTATTATTATTGTTGTTGTTGTTGTTAATAACAACAACAGCAAGAAGAAGAAGAAGAAGTTGATGATGATGATGATGATGATTTATATTCTGTCCTTTCTTCCAGCAGGAGCCCAGAGTGGCAAACAAAAGCACTAAAAACACTTTAACGCATAAAAAAATACATTAAAACAAACTACGATTAAAAACATATTAAATCATATGCTGCACTGTTAGGTCTAACATATCATGCTCCCTTGACTATTCCTTCTGTGTGCCATGACCCATGACTAGATGATGCACATGGAGGGGCCATCGCTCAGTGGCAGAGTGTATTGCTACCAAGCTTACACATGATCACACATTACGCATTAAGCCAGTGTTGTGGTGCACCGTGTGTGTGTGTGTGTGTTGTACTACACCTCCGTTACTGGGGGAATTAGCGAGAACCACTGAGTCCCAATTTAGGCTCCAAAGAAATTGGTTTATTCTTACAAAGCACTGAAGCAGCACTGGAGGATAAAATAGTCATGCACCTTGAATTGCCAAAATGATTACAGAAAATAAAATGGTTAGAGTAAATATTGTATACTGGCTTCAAACACCCCATCCTGCCTGAACCAACAGCTTCCGCTTTATTTTTCCTATAGAGACAACTGTTGCAAGGAATATTATTGTTGCCATCTAAGGAGTGGGGAGTGGCCTGGGGATGCATCAGGCTGCAATGGAGGCCTAGACACATCAGAGGAAATTCAAAAGCCACTGGCAAAGGGTTTGCGCCATGTGAAGGCAGAAAAAATAGCAAGATCTGGGAAATGAACAAGAAGAGAGAAATGGAAGGATTGAAGCACCAATGCTTACCTGTCTCAAGGAGCATGGTTTCCCAATTTCAAAGTTTGGGGATCTACCCCAGTTGTATAGCAAGGTTCTTGAAATGTCTAGACAGAAGGACTTGGATGTTAGCCACAGAGCCTCCCCTCGATGTTTTACCCATAACTAGAGGGTTTCCAAAGATTATGATAAGGGGGCCAATGACAGACAATCCCTTGTAGGTTGTCCCTGAGCCCCACGCTCTTCAGAACCCTCCAACTATGGTTCCAGAAATAGGGGGAAATGCCTTAAGGGGGGATATGCAGCAATAGTGTAGTGGAAAATTCAGAATTGCAGGGTCCCTTCATTTATTTTATTTATTTATTTATTTATTTTTTAAACTTATATACCGCCCGACTAGCAATAGCTCTCTGGGCAGTGAACATAGATACAATAAAATACAATATAATACAAAAACATCAGTCTAAAATCAAATTTCACAATCTAAAAACAGCAAAGGCTAAAATCAAATTACAAACATTACAATCATTAACAAAAAAATTAAAATGCCTCGGAGTAGAGAAAGGTTTTAACCTGGCGCTGAAAGGATGATAGTGTCGGCGCCAGGCGAACCTCCTCAGGGAGACTATTCCATAGTTCGGGGGCCACCACTGAGAAGGCCCTTGATCTTGTCACTGCCCTCCGGGCCTCCCTATGAGTCGGGACCCGGAGGAGGACCTTCGTAGCAGACCGTAGTGTACGAGCCGGTTCATAGCGGGAGAGGCGTTCCGACAGATATTGAGGTCCCGCGCTGTATAAGGCTTTATAGGTTAATACCAACACTTTGAATTTGGCCCGGAAGCGTATTGGAAGCCAGTGCAAGCGGGCCAAAACAGGTGTTATATGGTCAGACCGCTTCGTTCTTGTTAGCAGTCTGGCCGCCGCATTTTGCACCAGCTGTAGCTTCCGAACCGTCTTCAGAGGTAGCCCTATGTAGAGCGCATTACAGTAATCCAAATGTGAGGTTACCAGAGCATGTACTACTGATGTAAGATCCTCCTTACTCAGGTAGGGACGTAGCTGGGCTACCAATCGAAGTTGGTAGAATGCATTCCGTGCCACCGAGGCTACATGAGCCTCAAGTGACAGGGAAGAGTCTAGAACGACTCCCAGACTACGAACCTGTTCCTTTAGGGGGAGTGTAACCCCATCCAGGACAGGATATGTATCCACCATCTGATTGGAAAAACCATCCACCAACAGCATCTCAGTCTTATCAGGATTGAGTCTCAGTTTGTTAGTTCTCATCCAGTCCATTGTCGCGTCCAGGCAACGGTTCAGCACATTGACCGCCTCACCTGAGGAAGATGAAAAGGAGAAGTAGAGCTGCGTGTCATCAGCGTACTGATGACAACGCACTCCAAAACTCCTGATGACCACACCCAACGGCTTCATATAGATGTTAAAAAGCATGGGAGACAAAACCGAACCCTGCGGGACCCCACATTGGAGTACCCACGGTGTCGAGCAATGTTCCCCAAGCACTATCTTCTGGAGACAGCCTGCCAAGTAGGAGCGAAACCACTACCATGCAATGCCTCCAACTCCCAACTCCGCAAGCCTCTCCAGAAGGATACCATGGTCGATGGTATCAAAAGCCGCTGAGAGATCAAGGAGAATCAACAGAGTTACACTCCCTCTGTCTCTCTCCCGACATAGATCATCAAACAGGGCGACCAAGGCCGTCTCAGTGCCGAAACTGGGCCTGAAACCCGATTGAAATGGATCTAGATAATCGGTTTCATCCAATAGCGCCTGGAGCTGGTCAGCAACCACTCGTTCCAAGATCTTGCCGAGATATGGAACCTTTGCCACTGGTCTGTAGCTGCTGGAATCCTCTGGGTCCAGGGAAGGCTTTTTCAGGAGAGGTCTCACTGCTGCCTCACCAAGTCACACCAAGCCACCAAACAGCCCAACCAATGTTCCCACTTTCCCTCACTTCCTTTGCTCTCCATGTTGTTTCTGAGTCCACCCTCCACTACAACAGACATCCCTAGGAGCCCATAGGCATGAAAGGGGAGGCTGTATGTTAGCTACTGAGAAGAGTCTTCTCAGTGGCTGACTCACCTCCTTTTACTCTGATTAGTTCCAATCTGCATGAAAGGACAAGAACTCTTCTCAGTTGCTAACATGCCCCCCTTTCATCATGATTGGTTCATACATAGGGACCTGGCTGGGTCCATTTTTCCAAAAAAGTAATGGGTCTATGACTTTGCACAACCCCAAACAGCTACACCCCTCATATTCAGCTTTGTGTCATCTCAAGGGTTTCTGACTAGTCAAGAGGAAAACAGCAAACATGGAGTGGAGGATCCTGTTCTTAAGAGATACTGACAACTGTTGATTAGTTTAGCAGCAGGGACAATGCTCCTTGAGATTATGCCTTTGTTCATGTCAAGGCTGTTTACTGAGCAGATATAGGCACATGCTTGTGTTGGCACTTGGCAAATAGATCGGGTATATAGACTGGCATTAGCATAAATCTGGAGCTCTATTAAGTCTTCTGTTAATGAGGATAGCTGTTGTACACCAAAGTCTGCTTCCTCTGTCATGCTCATGAATGCTATGTGCTTTGCACAATCACCTGTAGAACAATGCTAAAGGAGCCAAGAAGTTCAGAGACTTGCTTAGGGTGCCATCCAAACCAGGCACCTGGGTAATGATACATTTTGCATGTAGAGGGCCCCAGATTCAATCTCTAGGTAAAACATCAGGTAGCAGGTAATGTACAATACTTTTGCTAGAGAGCCACTGCCAGTCAGAGTATATTGAGCTAATGAGGCAGGTAGTCTGACCTGCTGTAAAGACCTCCTTCTATGCACATGGAGAACAATTCTGAATGCCACAGTTGTGGCATTATTATCTCACTCAAAAGTAAAGTCTTATGCAAGCACACCTCAAAGGGAGAGCACGCATGTATATCAGCAGAAGAGGGGCCATGCTTCTGAGGCCCTCCCCAATGCTGCCCTCAATCATTGTATGTTGATGACTGCAGAGATCTGAAAAGGGAAGACTTCACATAAAGTTTACCTTTACATGTGCTCAGCATGCAACGGTCAATGGCAACAGAAATGCTTTGTCAAGGGCAGAAGTGCAGCCTCACTCTTGCCGCTACACATGACTGCCCTGCAATGTGATTAAATACGTGAACAAGTCTCAAACTTCAGTGTCTTTTGGACAGTCAGATAACTTTCCGTTACCAGCATTAACCCTGTGATCGCATGAATGTCCCCGGGATCCCAGGATGCCTCACATCTCCGTCACATGCAGAATGACAGATTCCCTCTCCCAACTGCAGCCCTTGCCCTACTGGCAGTGGAGCTCAGAGGTCAGCAAGGCCAAAAGGGAGGCATGCTGGGGGAAGACATGGATCCAAAGTACCCATCACATTTCCAGTCCCCTGGCATGACACACACCAAACCCAGGGAAGAAACTGCTTCAGTCCTGGAGCCTAAGGGAAACTGTGTGTTTGTTTTTTTAAAGACAGAAAAGGGCCAAATCTAAGTGCACTCCTCTGTCCTTGCTTCTGGCCTGCCAACAAGTGCCCATTGGATAAGATAGATGAACTACCTTTGGTCCTTCCCCCCAGTCTTAGGATTGCAGCCCAAACGGGGTATGTGTTTGCTAACATCTGGATTGGTGCCTCTAAGCCCATGAGGACCCCATATCCTATCCTTTGGATCTCATCTTTACTGCTACTGGACTATCTGATCATACCTTTGAACCACCTTCCCCACCTCAGAATCTATACCTCTTCTTTCCCCATTCCGCCTCCATTTTTGTGCTCCTTCACACACTTTCTTGGACTAATTTTAGCAAAGGGCAGCATAAAAACATTTTAGATAATTAAAACAGGGATGGGGAGCCTGTGGCCCTCCGGATGCTTTTGGACTACAACTCCCATCGTCCCCGATTATTGGCCATGTTGGCTGAAGCTGACAGGTGTTGAAGCCTAGCAACATCTGGAGGACCACAGGTTCTTCATCCCCGAAATAAAATTAATTCACGCACTTCCTTCTCAGCCACTGCTTGTTCAGTATTGTCTGTGGATCTCATCTCATACCCAAGACAAGAAGTAGATCCATTCTAGTTAAATGAGATTTTAGTCTGTTGGGATTAGATGGCATTTTTCTAGCATTTTTTTCACATGTGATTTTTAGAGAGATGTTTATGTATTTTGTTCTGAACTGTTGTAATCTGTTGTAGTGTTCAATATAGGATATAAAAGGAAATTTACATAAACAAACATTCTGAAACATTTCTTGCTATTGTGCTGCCAGTATTCCACTCTGTACTTTTCTATGAAGATTCTAGAAGAAAAAAAGAGGAAGCAGGAAAAAACCCATCTGGACTTGCTGATATAGGAAAAGAACATCCTCAGTGACAACACTTTTGCTCTTACCAAAGCAGAATATTTTTACTAGGTACTGGACTTTTTTCATAAATTGCAGTGACTTTGCTTCTGAGGAATTCTAGCAGTGGCTGCACTCACAGTGTTCATACAGTGTTCCTAATCAATGCAGGGCAATGTATATTCAGCAGAATCCTTGGGACTCTGCCTTCACAATGATACTCACATTTTTTTAAGAAAGCATTTTGCTACAAGGACAGTATCTATTCTAGACGTCCCCTCTGATCAGAACGAGAACCTATCTCTTAATGAAAATCATGCACAATGGCAATTCTAGCTTTCATTAAAAAAGGGAAATTATTTTTTGCAATGAAAGGTTATCATAATCCAAGCATTCTGATCCTCCGTACACTTACTCAGAATTAAGCCCCAATAAATGGAGCTTACTCAAGGAAGGGCCGGCATGAGACTGCAGTAGGCCCTTGGTCACCAATCTGCAGGGGCCCTCAAAGGCAACACTACCACCACCATCACAACCACCACCACCACCACCGGGGGCTAATAGGACCGGATGTATGAGCAGATTAGCGCACTGTGCAAGCACGCCTATCATCACCCAAGATGGCGGACATGTTGACACCCCCGCTGCCATCTTGGGTGATAGCAAGCATGCGTGCATAGTGCCCTGACAGGGAGCACCAATGCAGCACAGCAAGAAGTTGCACGGTCAGTGTGTGTGCTTATTTTATTATTTATTAAATTTATATTCACCCTTCCTCCCAGTAGGAGCCCAGGGGCAGCAAACAAAAATACTAACAACACTCTAAAACATCATAAAAAGCAGACTTTAAAATATATTAAAAACAAAACATCTCTAAAAACATATTTTTTTAAAAAGCATTAAAAACATCTTAAAAAGTAATTCCTGAGCAGGTGGATGCTACACCAGCCCAGCCCCAGCAGCAGGAGCTCCTCTCAGTGCCAGGGGTCCCTAGCCAGTGACCAGCCTGACCGCCCACTGGCACTAGGACTAACTCCAAGGGAAGAATGCGGACTATTGCAGATTGCAGTCCAATCCTGTGCATGTTTATTAAAGAGTAAATCCCATTGAGCTTACTCACAAATAAACATGCATTGGATTGCAATCAATGCTCTGTGCACTTTTACTCAAAGATACTGAATTTATTGAGATGTTGTATCTACCTCTCTAAACAAAGGCACACAGTTTGTTCTATTCCAAGCAATGGTCCCAGCTGGGAAATGCAGAGTTCTAGCCCAAGTGGGTGCATATGCTAGGCACACAGTTAATAGAAACGATACCACCACCAATCCCACTTCCAAATGCAGGACATCAGGCTCCAGGAAGGCATCAGGCAAAGCAGAGGATATATCTAAATAAGCAAGGTCAAAACAGAGGTCAAAGTCAAAAAGACAAAAAGGTAGGCTGTCCCTTAGATAGCTCCAAGTAGTACTTGGCTATCAGGCAGATTTGAATTCTGCTTCAACAACTAGCACATCCAGAGAGTCTTAAATGGGAGGGCAGCTTCCCAGCAACTGGACCCACTCCTGATGAGTGACAGCCTCTTCTTAAAGGGGTCCAGTCTGTTTTAGAAAGCATTGACTCTGGTGGCAGAGGGGAGACTAAGGTTCTCCAAGCTGAATTCTGAAGAGTCTGAAGAAGGTACTAGGGTCTCTTCAGACCGAAGACGCACTGGTGTCATGGGTTCCTCTGCTCCTGGAACTTCTAAGGAGGCAGGGACAGCAAAGGTTTATTCTTCTCCCAGTCCAAGATATCCTCTGAATCCATGGCCTCTTTCCCTGAAGATGCGGTCAGAGCCCTTGCTTTCTTCAACGCTTGTCCCTCCCCAGAAAATAATAATTTCATTTTGTCATTTAGTCAAGACATAACATTATTTCACTATTGTAACAATCTCTGTGTTAGTGGAAGATATGGATGGTTTTGCACTAGTTCTCAATCTTTTATTTACTATACATCAACCGTTGTGCAGTAAATAGTTGTTTGAGTTTGGGGGGTTTGTGTGCATTTGTTTTTTTCTTTTGCATTAAATGGACTACTCCTGATGCTCTCTGCCTGCTTGTGTTGCCCGCATACACACAGGGCTTTTTTTACACAGCCAAAAGAGTATTGCCTGCTCTTCAGCTTACCTCCAGCTCCCTTGCTTACAGATTCACTAACCCTTTGTTTTCTTCCTTATGGGACCTCTTTTCACTCTTCACTCTTCCTCACAAACCTATTCTTATCCCTAGAGCTTGCGTGAGGTCTCGGTCCCAGGCAAACTGACAGCTCTCCATTCATAGTAAACATTTTGACAGTTTAGTTACCTGTGCGGTTGGAATGTTGATTAACGTTCCATGCTATCACACCAGTTCAACCACTTGGCATCAGAACTTTCAACACTACTAGTACAATATAATATAAAATGAAACTGTAAGCCTAAAACCACAAACCCATTCTGGCAGTGGCAATGTTGTTCCACCTATGTAGCTTCATCTCTGCCAGCAGAGCAGCACTTATGTCACTTCCAGAGCCACTTAGCCGGTGAATCTCCATTACAGAATTGTGTACTTATTCCCAGATAAATGTGCATAGGATTACCATCTTAAATTTACATGAAGACACATTCTCCTTTGACACAGAAATAAACTTTTATGTTTAACTTCAGTGCCAGATTTACAAATGAGGTATGAACCACTGCTACTTCACTTATGGTTACATAAAGCCTGTCATGAACTGCCAGCTTGATTGTATTTACTGGTGATGTAAGAGGCTTGTGCTGTGACACACGAGGATAAAAGTGTAATTTTATTCACCCATCAGTAAATCTCTTATTGTTTTTCTCTGTTGTACATTGTGACTAATCATCCTAATGTTTGTTATTTAATGGAGAATTGCTGGAGTGAAAGCAAAGCCCACATCTACTTTCAAAAGAATGCAGCTATTGAGGATTTGCATCAGAGTCACCTTTGAAAGCATGGATGACAGATCCCCAGCAGATTCACTCAATGCATTCAAATGGAGGCAAATCAGAGACACATGGAATAATAGAAGCTGCTTAATAGTGGAGTATTAGGATTTTACTAGTTTATATTTGTTATATATATATTCTATTTTTCAGGACAAATGCCCTCACAAGTTAACGTACAAAACCAGTCCTAAAGCATTTAAAAGCAACTATTTAAAATCAACAACAATTAGACTGCATCCCTTTATAATGAGCAGTAAAACATCAGAAAGACACAGCAATTAAAAAGAAAATTAATTAAAAATGGTTCATCATATAACTCGGTATATAAACATCTATGCTGAAGGACTTTCCCCCCTTTTAATCTACTAGGCCTAAATCAGATTAAACCCAGATTGGTTTATACGACATGGATGTCCAGCCTTTGACACACGGAATTTGTATTGTATTCCTAGAAAAGATCAGAAGGACTCATAAACTTGGCTGTGGCCTAGTGGGAAAGTAAGAGGCATAAAAACGTAACAGCCCTGCTGGATCAGTCTAAAGGCCCATCTAGTCCAGCATCCTGTCCCCACAGTGGCCAACCAGAGGCTTAGGGGACATCCACAAGCAGGACACGAGGGGAATTACCCTCCTCTGCACATCTTTTCCAGTAGCTGGTATTCAGAATCATACTGCCTCTGATCCTGAAGGAAACAAATAGCCATCATGATTAGTAGCCATTGATAGCCTTATTCTCCCTGCATTTCTCTAATCCCCCTTGAAAGCTGTCCAAGTTAACAGCCATCACTACATCTTGTGGTAGCAAATTCCATCCTTAAACTATTTGCTGAGTGAAGAAGTGCTTCGTTTTAAGAAGGATAAGTTATGTTAACAAAGAAACAGTTTCAGCCATCCGAGCTAGAGGACTTGGCTAGTTCGGGGCAGTTATCTTGCACTTAGAATAAAAGCAATTTAATTTGAAGACTTCCTCCAGCTGTATTTGAGCTAAACAGCATGCAAAAAGACCTACAGGCCCCTCTGCCTCCCCACTGTGCCTACTCCCGGACGCAGAATAATAATTAGCAATAACTGCCATGTTGTAACCAGCCCTATTTCTTGGGAAGGGGTAAGTAGATGTCCAATAATTAAATTAATTGAGACAAAGCCATACAAAGCATAGCGGTAGCCTTGTTAAAACTGTTTTATTCCAGGAAGCCTTTGCCCCATGAATGCTGCTATGATGTTTTAATCCTCTGTTTTTACTCCTCTGGTGTTTAATTTGTTTTAAATTTTGTATATTGTGTGTGATTTTTTGTAAGCCTCTTTGGGACCCAGATGGTGAAAAGAAAGGTTTACTTTTTAAACTAAATAAATAAAAACATTGAGAACTATAGTGGCAAGGGCTGGCATCAGCACCCAGCATTCTTGGGCAGCTGCTGGGACCCCAGTATGACCTATCACTGATGTCTTGGGTTCCCTCCCACTCTTTTTTTCAAAAAAAAGTCTGGCCTAGTGCTTCAAGCAATAACAGGAGACTGGGTTTAGATACCAATTAAATGTGAGGCATCTGGCTGGCCACTGTGAGCAGGATGCTAGACTACATGGGCCATTAGCCTGAGGCTCTTCTTCTGTTCTTAATGCCCTGGAGCGATGCTACATAGAGGGGGATTGTGGGAAATTTAAATGGCAGCTAGACCAAACTGTCTGGTGATGCTGCTGCTATCCCCAGCTGAGCCTGCCAGGACCCACTGATGGAGAAAGGGGCACACTAGAGAACACTTTAACGAGATCCCCCTCAACCTCTTAATGAACTCTTAATACAGGAGGGTAACTACGACTTGATAGGTATAACTAGGATGACTCCTGTGCCTGGAATGCAGGAATTGAAGGATGTAACTTGTTCAAAAAGAACAGAAGGAATAGAAAGGGAGGTGGAGTTGCTCTATATGTTAAAAATATATATCCCTACACAGCAGTAGCATAGTGGCACATTCAGAAGTGCAGGATCCCTTCATGTTAGTCACAGCCACACGCCTTTCCCTCCTTTTTTTCTGCTCAGTTGAGAATGAGTTCCTTGTTAATGTCTTCTCCCACAACAACAGACATCTCTAGGAGCCAATGAACACGAAAGGGGAGAGTGTTAGCTACTGAGAAAAGTGTTCTCACGTCCCTTCACTCTCATTGGGTAAGCACCTTGAAACCAATGCAGTGATTACTAGAAGCCAACATGGATTTGTCAAGAACAAATCCTGCCAGACTAATTTTATCTCATTTTTTGTTTGGATAACCTTCCTGGTAGACTGTGGGAATGCTGTGAATATAATATACATTGACTTCAGCAAAGCTTTTGACAAAGTGTCCCATGATATTCTGATTAGCAAGCTAACTAAATCTGGGATGGATGGAACAACTATCAGGTGGATCCACAGTTGGCTACAGAATCATACTCAAAGAGTGCTTATCAATATTTATTTATTTATTATTTGATTTATATCACGTCCTTCCTGCCAACAGGAGCCCAGGGCGCAAACACACTAAAAACACTTTAAAACATCATAAAACAGACCTTAAAATACTTTAAAATTTAAACAAAATATATTTTAAAAAAGGTTAAAAACATATTGGGGTTTTTAAAAAAAGAAGGTTTAAAAACATTCAAAAGCAATTCCAACACAGACGCAGACTGGGATAAGGTCTCAACATAAAAGGCTTGTTGAAACAGGCAGGTCTTAAACAGGTGCCAAAAAAATAACAGAGATGGTGCCTGTCTAATATTTAAGGGGAGGGAATTCCACAGGGTAGGTGGTGCCACACTAAAGGTCCATTTCCTATGTTGTGCAGAATGGACCTCCTGGTAAGATGGTATCTGCAGGAGGCCCTCACCTGCAGAGTGCAGTGATTGACTGGGTATATAAAGGATAAGATGGTCTTTCAGGTATCCTGGTCCCAAGCTGTATAGGGCTTTGTATACCAAAATCAGAACCCTGAACTTGGCCTGGTAGCAAATGGGCAGCCAGTGCAATTCTTTCACCAGCAGGGTGACATGTTGGCGATACCCTGCCCCAGTGAGCAGTCTTGTCGCCGCATATTGCACCAGCTGCAGCTTCCCGACCAACCTCAAGGGCAGCCTCACATAGAGCGCATTACAGTAATCCAGCCTGGAGGTTACCAGTGAGTAGACAACAGTGGTCAGGCTATCCCGGTCCAGATATGGACACAGCTGTCTTACCAGCCAAAGCTGGTAAAAGGCACTCCTAGCCACTAAGGTCACCTGGGCCTCTAGCGACAAAGATGGATCCAGGAGCACCCCCAGACTACAGACCTGCTCTTTCAGAGGAAGTACGACCCCATCCAAAGCAGGCAACTGACCAATTATCTGAACTAGGGAACCACCAACCCACAGTGCCTCCAACTTGCTAGGATTCAGACTCAGTTTATTGGCCCTCATCCAGCCCACCACTGAGTCCAGGCAGTCCAGGACTTGCATGGCCTCTCCCGATTCAGATGTTACAGAGAAATAGAGCTGGGTATCGTCAGCATACTGCTGACACCTCGCCCCAAATCTCCTGATGACCACTCGCAAGGGCTTCATATAGATGTTAAACAGCATGGGGGACAAAATGTTAGTCTCTTTTTAAACTGGGAGGAGGTAATGAGCGAGGAACCGCAGGGCTCAGTCCTTGGCCCAGTGCTTTCCAACATTTTTATTAATGACTTGGATGAGAAGGTGCAGGGAATGCTTATCAAACGTGCAGATGATACAAGATTGGGAGGAATAGCTAGTATCCTAGAAGACAGAAGCAAAATTCAAAATGATCTTGATAGGCTGGAGCACTAGGCTGAAATGAAATTTCAGAATGAAACAGAATGAAATTTAACAGGGATAAGTGCAAATTCCTACACTATGGAAAAAGAAACCAAATGCATAGTTAAAAGATGGGAGATACTTGGCTCAGCAATATTACATGTAAGAAAGATTGTGGAGTTGTTGTGATCATAAAATGAATATGAGCCAACAGTGAGATGTAGCTACAAAAAAGGCAAATGATATTTTAGGCTACATTAACAGTAGTGTCCAAATCGTGTGAAGTTGCACGATTTGGGGCTTTTTAGTTTAGAGAAAAGGCGGGTCAGAGGAGACATGATAGAAGAGTATAAAATTATGCATGGCATTGAGAAAGTGGATAGAGAAAAGTTCTTCTCCCTCTCTCATAATACAAGAACTCGGGGACATTCAAAGAAGCTGAATGTTGGAAGATTCAGGACAGACAAAAGGAAGTACTTCTTTACTCAGCGCAGTTAAACTATGGAATTTGCTCCCACAAGATGCAGTAATGGCCACCAGCTTGGATGGCTTTAAAAGAAGATTAGACAAATTCATGGAGGACAGGGCTATCAATGGCTACTAGCTGTGATGGCTGTGCTCTGCCACCCTAGTCAGAGGCAGCATGCTTCTGAAAACCAGTTGCCGGAAGCCTCAGGAGGGAAGAGTGTTCTTGCACTCGGGTCCTGCTTGCGGGCTTCCCCCAGGAACCAGGTTGGCCACTGTGAGAACAGGATGCTGGACTAGATGGGCCACTGGCCTGATCCAGCAGGCTCTTCTTATGTTCTTATGAAGTTCTAGTTTCCTTCTATTCAGCTCAGGTTAGGCCTCATGTTGGGTACTGTGTCCCGTTCTTGACACCATACTTTAAGAAGCATGCAGACAAACTGGAACAGGTTCAGAGGAGGGCAACAAGGATGATCAGGGGACTGGAAACAAAGCCCTATAAGGAGAGACTGAAAGAACTGGGCATGTTTAGCCTTGAGAAGAGAAGACTGAGGGGAGATACGATAGTGCTCTTTAAGCATTTGAAAGGTTGTCACACAGAGGAGGGCCAGGATCTCTTCTCGATTGTCCCAGAGTCCAGGACATGGAATAATGGGCTCAAGTTACAAGAAGCCAGATTTAGACTGAAAAACTTCCTAACGGTCAGAGGACTATAACAATGGAACCAATTAGCTAGGAGGTGATGGGCTCTCTAACACTGGAGGCATTAAAGAGGCAGCCGGACAGCTCTATCTGTGGAGTATGCTTTAACTTGGATTCCTGCACTGAATAGTAGGGGGTTGAACTCAATGGCCTTATAGGCCCCTTCCAACTCTACTGTTCTATGATTCTAAACCTGGGACCAGCCTGGACAGTGGCATTCCGTCACACATTTGACTTTGCTTTGCAGTGTGTCTGCCAAAATTAATGGCCACAGAAGAGGAATTTCAACCTGAGTGTAATTGAAATCAATAGGACTAAACAGTAATAAACCCAATTCCTCAAATAAATCAGACTGTGTATTTGGTCAAGGTGGCCAATGACTCAAGGCAAGTAAAATCTCAAAGTGGAGTCATTCTGTTTTTGCGAAGTTTACTCAGTTCTAGTCATGCATTCTATTTGCAGCCCACTATAACCTGAATTGTATGAGTTGGATAGTACACGGACACAATCCCACTTTGCAGGGGTGCGTGGTTCTATTTAACCCCCTGACCAGAGAAGAAGACTCCAGGAACCAGAAACGCACATGAGGGAAAATTCCAGAACATGGGGTTTTCCACCTTTTACTGCAGTACTGTGGCGAGGAAAGCTGCCTCTGATGAATTTCTCCATACTGTGCGTGCGTGGTTTGAAGAAATTCGATTCACTCTAAACATGCTCAGAGACAATCTCCTCTAAAGCCAGAAATATCGCGGAAGAATGTTAATGTAGCGAGCTCAATTGTAGATAGGAACTGCCATTACAGACTAGCTCGGCAGGGCTGGAGCAGGGGCAGAGTCCCAGGCTCTCTCCCCCCGACTCCCCCCCCCCGGTCCTTCAGCACTTGTGACGATACGGATGATGGTGCTGGGCGGCCGGAGAGATTCTGGGCTGCGCGCCATGTCGCCGCCCTTCAGAACCGGAAGCCTCCCCTCTAAGCTGAGGAGGAGAAAAGGGGGGAAGGGGCGCGCGCAGGCGGGCTCTGCGCGTATCGCCAGAAGCAACGGAGGTACCTCCAATAATCCCACAGGTCGAGGAGCCGGCCGTCCGCCTCCGCTTCCCCCTAAGGCTGAGGCGAGGAGAAAGCCGCCCTTCTCCCTCCCCCTTTCTGACAGTTGCGAAGTGAGGCGGAGCTGAAAGAAGCAGAGAGGAGCCTCCACCGCCGCCTGCCCCGCTTGGACACGTTTTGCTGCCTCCTTGGCAGCGCGAGCTGTCTTGGAGGCAGCCAGGTGGCCTGCGGGGTCAGGCCGCCTTGCTTTCGGGGCCGCCCAGGCGGGAAAGCGTCCCTTCGCCGCCTCGAGAGACTACTGCAGCCCGCTGCGGGGATGTGCCATTGCCATGGCGAGGAGGCTCTTCGCGGGGGCCTGGCTCAGGAAGCCCTACTACAGCCAGGTAAGTGAGTGGGCAGGGCTGGCTGGTTCGCAGGCTGCTCGGCGTTCCCATACAGAGGTGCCCTCTCGGGTCGGGGAGGGAGGGAGGCTGGACCGGCGCCCGGTTAAGAAAAGGCTGCGGCGAAGGAAGCGCTGACTGGGGTAGAGGGGCTGGCACTGCGGTGGGAAGAAGGGAGGCGTCGGCCGCGGTACAGGAGGACGCTGGATGGGAGCGGGAGAGGTGCGCGCGAGGTGGGCAGGTACGCGAATGGGAAAGCGGGTGTGTGCACGGTCGCGGGAGGTCGGGGGTTGGTGCTTGGGCACTGTTCACACGTTGCTATGAGAAGCGGTCCGGAGCTAAAGGGTCCCACCACTCGCTTAATGTGTGTGAAGTCTGTCACCCGGCTTCTCAATAAACCTCTCTTCTTTTCTTGGAGTTTACTCCCCTACAGTTGGTTATTTGTGGGTTGTGCCTTTTAGTAGGCCCTGTGAAGATCTAAAAAGACTGGCAGTCCAAGCTTGCCCCATTCATTTTTCTTTATTTTTCTTCCAATCCTATTTCTCCTCTTCTTCCCCCACCCTTCCCAGTGGCTGCTATTTTGGATTGCTTTACAGTATTTATTTCTGCGATGACTGCCCCTCATTGCTTCTTCTTGACTCTGTTGGGTGGACCCTGGTACTTATATACAGTGAATTTATACCACTTTCCAGACTACAAATGTGCCAGTGCTGGTCGCTTGCCTCTGCACTTCAACAGTTTGAAGATACATTGCACTGAAAGACTGCAGCTCTAGATCAGCTGCAGGATAAGACTAAAGAGCACAATGTTATAAGGCCAAAAATGTGCTTTAGAAAGTGTTAATCTTGAAGAGAGGCTAGTATGAAAACAGTAAGATGTACTAGTTTCACTCATGTTCATCATGTTGCAAGAGCACTGTTACATCCTGCTTATGAACTTCCCATAGAAATCTGGTTGGCTATTGTGAGAACAGAATATCAGACATTTATGTTATATATAAATCTGTATTCGAATAGCTGTGCAGTAAATAATGTTTATCACGCACCCACTTCTTATCACTTATATAGCCTAACCTCTGTTAGGTCCAAACCCAACACGCAAGCCGCCCTGTCAACCCCAACTCGCTTATTACACCCGGGAAGAGTGCGGAGTTGAGTGCAAATGAACCCACTATCAGAGATCAAGTAACACGAGACAAAAACCTTTGCAAAGGGGACCCAATACTTACAAGCCGAAGCAGGCCAGCATGGGAACCTCGTTTATTGGTGTTCAATGGTTTATATAGGCTTACCCCGAAGTTTACAATATCGGGTTCACGTCATAAAATACAAAAGAAGCAATTGCCAACTGTCATAGCTTTGGGGCATATGTAAGGAGGTAAAGGGGTACAGGGGGAAGGACAAAGTAGAAACATCAAGACTATCTCTTAGACTCTATGTCTGCATATTTCGCATGTCCTTGAGATAAGCACTATGCAGGAACAGACAAAGGCAACTATTGAGGGGAGGCCCAGCTGCAACCGGGCGCCCCCTAAACTGGAGACAGACATGATATTACTCTGCTTACATATCAAAGGAGTATTACAAGTCAAGGATATGAGGGGCATTGGAATAGCATTTGACATTTCTATGCAAGGCGCGTTTGTAACAATAAGCAAGGCCATAAGCATAAATGTGATACAGAAATGCATAGTAGGGAAGTTTTCAGCTTAAACCGGCTTTTATTATGCGAGCCACTGGAATGTAGGTAAGAGTCAGGTCACCAGGAAATAAACCGACATTTTATATCAAGAGTCGTATAAAGGCCACTTTGGTTCTATTTCCCATGAAGCCCAAGCTGGTTTAGGTAAGACAAGTGAATTATAGTTTTACAGGCACTGGGGGTTTCAATTTATCCCTAACACCTCCATAGTTTAATGCTATAGTGTAGAATAATATTAATGCTTTCAGAGACTGGAGCAAAAAGCCAGCATGTGCCAAGACTTCAAACTACTGTTACCAAAACTACTGATTATTAAGGTTGGATAGAACCTCACTTGTCATATATATACAACAGTCCCTGCGCTGAGGCATAAATCTAGACCCATACTTCTCAGAGACCTGTTTAGGGCTTCCTAGACAGAAGCCACAATTTATTGTTTTTAATAATATATATTAAATGTATAATATTTTGTTGTAAGCCATCTAGGGAATATTTGTTGATGGGTAGCCATATAGATCCCACAAGTTGTTCCATTCACCTACAGTAAGAAATGTTTTCATAACGGTAACTAGGGTTGCCAGGCTCAGGGCCTGAGACTGATCCTGTATCTTTAGGAGAAGAGAAAAGTCAGCCAAATGCAGGTGTTCTTGCAACCCTGTAATGGGAAAAACCACAAGGTGGGATTCTCCCTTCCCCCCTGAACAACTTTTAAAGATACAGAAGACTTCCCAAGAGGTCTTCTGTATCTTTAAAAGTTGTGCAGGGGGGAAGGAGAATCCCACCTTGTGGTTTTTCCCATTACAGCGTTGCAAGAACACCTGCAATTGGCTGACTTTCTCTTCTAAAGATACAGGATCAGCCTCAGGCCATGAACCTGGCAACCCTAACAGTAACCTAAATTAACATTCTTGAAACTTAAACCTAATGAGTCTTATCATGATCTTTGGATGGACTGCCTTCAAGTCGATCCCGACTTATGATGACCCTATGAACAGGGATTTCATGGTAAGCAATATTCAGAGGGGGTTTACCATTGCCTCCCTCTGAGGCTAGTCCTCCCCAGCTGGCTAGCGCCTGCTCAGCTTGCCACAGCTGCACAAGCCAGACCCTTCCTTGCCTGTAACTGCCAGCTGGGGGGGCAACTGGGCTCTTTGGGACTACGCAGCTTGCCCACGGCTGCACAGGTGGCAGGGCACATAACCCCTGAGCCACGCACTGTGGGGGTGATCTTTAGCTGGCCCTTGACACCCAGGAGACACGAGCCGGGATTTGAACTCCCAGACTCTGGACTCCCAGCCAGGCTCTCCTCCCCACTGTGCTACTTCTAAAGACTCCACTGATTGTATGCTTCCTGCTGTCTATAGGACGTTGTGCCCAATGTCCTGTAGGACCCTGCAGAGTTGTGTAGCAGAACGGAGAGTTTTGAGCGAGCTTATGTATGTGTGAATCTTTGTTAAGATTCTACCTTCCCTGCAAATTAGTCAGAGACTTTAAGCTTTAAAATAAGAAATAACTACTTTATTCTGGAAGTACATGTTTGATAGGAAAGAGTCCTATATCTAGCTAACTAGCTAAGTTGGAGCAGCAAGCACTGTGCCCAGTGCTCGCCCTCATGCTGGAGGGAGAGACAAAGGAATATGTCTGCTCTCCTCTCGAGAAAGAAGAAGACTGGGAAGGAGGGAAGGAACTGGGATCAACATCTTTTGCATATCAGTCTAGCAGGAAGGGAGAGACAGCAGGAGATCAAAGGGATAGGTATAGCCTAGCAACCAAGAGGTCTCCTCTCTAGCTACCCTTTTAAACCCCATGCAGCCTCAACCCACAAGTTTGAGTTGAACCTCATATATTCCAACACTGTCTACCAACAGTGCCGTAATGGTCACCCAGGAATACTTTAAGTGCTGTAGAGAGAAGCAAGACTGTCTATCCCTCTCAGTTCATATACCTGCTGTTTTGTGAATTTTTCATTTTTATTTTATGGAAGCTGTGTACTCTCCCTGTTTTGTATTAATTAAGCTAGGTTTTAAAGGGGGGGTTAAACAGGACCACATGTACCAAGTCCTTTGCATGTGGATAGATTGGTCCTTAATTTGGGCTTATAGGGAATAATGTATCTATAAAGCTCTCATAGTGCTGTATTGGGTTGCAGTAAAATAGGATATAGAGGAGTTAAACTTGCAAGATAGTCATACTTACACATGTGTGTATTTTTTAAATTTTTAATGAGAGAGGATAGGCAGCACTGGAGAGGGAAGCCAGAATCTTGCTGCTGTCATCACTCTTCCAAAAAGAAAGCAAGCAGGATCTAGAGTTGCCTCTTATTTATGAGGGGCAAGATGTTTGAAGACTTGCTTGAACTCATCAGTCATTGGCTGGTCATCTTCAAATAAATATATTTAAACCATGACAAAGTACACAAAATGATGTACTCATTGGAGAAGGTCTTGTTGGTTAATGATATCATGTACATTTTCCAAGAGCCCACAACACTGAGTAATATCTATGCTATCACCAAATGACAAGATCACACTCCATGTTACATAGCAGGCAGAGACTGCATTTTCCCAGCAATAACATTTTGATGTTTGAATTATGGGAAATGTTGCCTTTGGGAAATGTATCTAGATCCCATGCACTACTTGAGTAAAATTGTGCAATGGTATTTTGAGGAAAGCTGTTGGGCACCTGTGAAATACCTGAATACCACCCGCTTAACATTCTTGGTGCTTTAAAAGGAGTTGGAAAGGTATTGGATCTAAGCTAAAAAGCTTTGCTACAAGCTACATCACCAAGTTATTATGCTTACTGTGTTCTTTCCCCACGCACTCCAAATGATATCAAAGAAGTGTGCTCCATTGGCTACTTTTTCCGTTAGATTATTTGAAACATTGTTTTATGACAAGTTAAAGATTTTCCCAGGTATTGAAAGTCTTAACTAATTGGTAGGTCTACAGCCATACTACCCTGAACACGCCTGATCTCATCTGATCTCAGAAGCTAAGCAGGGTCAGGCCTGGTTAGTACTTGGATAGGAGACTGCCATGGGGAAACGGCCAAGTTCTGGTTTTCTCCCCAACTTCCTCCCTTGTAGTTTAAGCACTGAAGTTTCACAAACAGCACCTAACTAAACTGAACAGTGCCCTACTTCTTGATTCAGAAGGGGTCCCTGCTTTCTCAGTTGCTTTTCTTCTGGGAGAAAAGTTGTGTAGTCCACACCTCTCTCCCTATCTTCCTCCTTTGCAAATAAACAGTGGACACTTAAATTCTTGGTTCAGAAGGGATCATTGCTGCCACAGTTTCTAATGTGGGTTTATGCCACAATAATTGTAAGTTACTCAGAAGCAAGCCCCACTGAATTCCATGGGCATTGCTCCCTGATAAATGTGTACGTGATTACAGCCTGTATTGGTTAGTCTTAAATGTGCCACACATGACTGTTAGCAAGGGATCCCATAAATTTTCAGACCTATGGGAAAAAATTATTCCCCTTCCCCAGTTTATTAACTTCTACATCCTTTTTTCCGGAATGTGGAATAAGGTGGAGGGACATTAAGTTGACTGGAACTTGGGAGACCAGGGTTAAGATTAGCTATGAAACTCACTGTGTGACTTTGGGTCAGTCACTGTCTCAGCTTAACATACCTCACAGGATTGTTGTGAGGATAATATGGAAGGACAGGAGACCTATGAATGCCAACTTGAGCTCATTGGAGAAAAAGTAGAATGGATATAAACGTAATACTGAAAAATAAGGAATAATCAAAATTCTGCCTGCCTGCCCCCAATTTTGAATTGGGTGAGGTTTGGAATCATGAAAAAGCCCAAGCTAAAAACCAAAGAGAGAAGAATCTGGAACACAACCAGGATATTCAGGTCTTGAAACACTGCACTTTGCATGTAGGTCCTCAACAAATCCAATGTGTGCCTTTCTACTGGGACAGGCTTGTCTGGCTGGGGTGTGCTGGCAGGGGTGTGCCATGCTCCTGTCGAACATAAACTCTTCAAAATGAATTTAGGAGAAACTGTTGATTGGACAGATATTTATTGCAATAGAAAAGAAATACAGATGGCCATCAGGAGAGAGTGCCAACACAGAAGTTTATCTGCCTGAGGCATGATTGCACACAGTTATATAGGCATAACATGCAATGCATCAAGATTACCATATTAGGAAGCAATGTTATACTTGAGGTGGGGTCTTCATATATTGGTTGGGGTACAAGTCCCAAACATGTTTTTCAGCATAACCTGATGACTTCTTCTTACTGTAAACTTCCACTATTACAAATCTTTCCCTAACCACTTCTGCTTTGTGGGTACACAGTGGTTCTCAGTCATGCTGTTTGCCTAGTTCCTCTTTATGTCCTAAGCAAAATGCAAGCCACTTCAAGCATTGATTATATTCAGGCATTTCCCTTTAATCCCTGAGGAAGCCTGAGACCAGGCTTCCTCAGTCCCCCCTTTGAGACTGTCTAGGTCTCGCTAGCACAAAACATATGAGTTTTTATTTCGATTGAGCAGTTCCTATTGTTAAATCGGACCACTCTCACAACACAGAGTTGGCTTATTGAGGATAGGGTTTGTCCTGGGCCTGTCTTTAAACCGAGACCAGTCTCATTCAAGGACAAGGGAAGGAGAAGAGACAGACACAAAGGGAAGTTCCCAAAGTCACAGAAGCCTAGCCGTAGCCCCATCTTTTGACCGAGACTAGGCATCCTTGGACAGCAGAGCTATGGGACTCATGCACTGGAAGGGAGGGAGGATAAAATAATAAATTCATTTTCACTCTCAGACTTTAGGTATTCCAGTAACTATTTGTTCCCCAACTGCCCTTGCGTTAAAGACACCATTGATCATCAGCCGGTGGGCCTAGCAATGGGCTTGGTGCGGCTACAGGTGGGTTCAGACTTTGCCCTGGACCAATTCCAGATCTTCACACAATTGGGGCTCATTCATACCTCATACAATGAGAATATAAACTATTATAAATGTATGTCCTGCTTATGTAGACTTATTCTCCCAGACAGTTCCAATTCAGAAACAGTTTCCCTGAAGTAGTGGCTATCAGGATAAGCACAGGATAAGCACAATAACCTATGTGTTATTTATAGAGCCTAATGAACCAAATATATCTTGAATTTAACAATTATTCAACCAGGTAAGAATTTAACAGCAGGACCCATCCATGTTCCTAAAGTATTATCCAGATGCCCAGTCGGATCCTCAGGTCACACACCCTCACCCATTCAGATCATCAGGTCACTAACACTCACCCAGACCAAGTAACATAGGTACTACTTCTGGAAGAACATGATGGTATAATGCAGATTCAATAGCAGTAACATTAGCATGACAATACACACAAACCAAACGGTTGAAATGAACCATCTCCTCACAAAACAGTCTGTGATGATGTATCAGCCAGCAGGATTTGGTACTTCTTCCCCTCAAGCTACCTCTTACTTCGCATGATGAAGACCAAAAAGAATTGTTAGGCCTCAGGAGCCTTAGCTGCTTTCTGCCAGGTCTCAAGTTGTATTGGTGACAGTTTGTCTGGTGGTTGAGCTTCTGGGACCTTGCCACTAGCCCTCAGGGGCTTCGTCCTTGCCCTCAGGAAAAATCTGTGTACCAGAGAGCACTTGGCTTACCACTGGATTTTGTGGGGCATTATTATGGCCCTTCAGAGTAGGTCAAAACAGTTTAATGACTGACCGGACTGGCTCTCTTTACTATTTGTGTTAACAGCTCAGTTTGTCAATGGAGATGTCTTTTGCAGTAAAATCAGCATGACAGATGAACCCAGGACTCTCGGCCTTGGCATTTCATGGCTGTGTGTGTTGTCAAGATGACTTCAAATCTTAATATAATGGCAAAGTTCCTGTGCCAGTTGGAGCAAGGCTGCAGAAACTTGTGAATTGAAGGTCTCAACATCCATTAACAAGGGTAATCCAAATAAAGGTTCAAAGTCTCAAATCAATTTCATGGAATTGCTCAACATCAAAATACAGCCAACAAAGCACTCCAGAAACTTTTAACATCCCCTTCCAAAGTACAGGTATACCCCGCTTAACATTGCCCCGCTTAACGTTGCCTCGCTATAATGTACATGCTCCATTCGTCCCCATACCCCGCTTAACGTTCACGCGCTTTGCAATAATGTATACTTTATTGGCATTATGCTGCTGCCATCTAGTGATGATTGTGTGCACTACAAGTGAAGACAATTGCTTCACTTAACGTTTATTTTCGCTTTAAGTATACTCTCCGGTCCCATTGCGAACGTTAAAGCGGGGTATGCCTGTACCTTGCTGCCTACGTCCAAACACCAAAATTTTGACATATCTTCCCTCTTAGCCAGTGTGGGAACACAGGCACACTCTTCTTTGCAAAAAAATATGCTTAGAAGCAAAAGCAATTGTAACAGCGAATAGAATAACATTTCAAGATAAGGTAATGAAATTTTATGAAGGATCCCTTTCAAATCAATATACAGAAGGAGTCGCGATGGATTCCTCAATGTAACACTTTCCCCCCACAAATGAATACTTAAAATCAATTAATTCTTCAAATTTAGCATTTTCTAAACATCACTTTACTAGCAAGTAGACTAAATTCCAAACCAAGTAAGAAAATGTTGTCAAGGATAGATTCTTTAGCTTCCCTTCCAAGGCAACACCAAACATTTTGTATAATAAGTGTTATCCTGAAGGGAAACCAATAAACCCATATGTTAATACTCAGTTAGTACCTCAAATTTAGAATTTAATAAACATCAATTCAAAACCCAAATTCAAATTTATGAGCTCTCAAGACGATTAAGACACGACATAGAACATGAACATTAAACACAATACAGAACTTCCTTTGCCTCACAGTCAGTCCGAAATCCAACAACTGTCTCTGCAGTTGGAACTTGAGAGACCCAGCTCGGTGTTCAGTAGAGAGGCAGTCGGGACAGGTGACCTTGACCCCCAAGATGCCGATGGGGAGGACAGAATTGTTGGACTCTCCATAGCCCTTCCCTCCCTCAACAAACAAAACTGCAATAAAACCCCAAATAAAACTCAGAAAACAAAGCAAACAAACAAAATGAAAGAAAGAACACAACTCCATTGGTAGGAAACTTAGTTCCCAATGTGGTCATGGGTGTGAAACCAGAGGGCACAGAGACCCATGACTGATCGTTCTTGTCTAAAAAATAAACTTTTTGTATCCATGTGGGTCCGAAAAACATAGCCACCAGTTCACCAGGCAAGTCAAATAAATAAATAAATTTTATTTCTGAGTCGCCTATCTGGCCGAGTCAACGGCCACTCTAGGCGACGTACATAAATAGAATGAATACAACATATAACCAAACTTTAGTCAATAAATAATCTAAAAAACCATCCAACTATAACAAGATAAAACTAGTCCCCGGAAATCCTGTAGGCCTGCCTGAATAGCCAGGTCTTTAAGGCTCGGCGGAAACCTACCAGGGAGGGGGCATGGTGAAGATCATATGGCAGGGAATTCCAGAGGGTGGGAGCCACAATCGAAAAAGCCCTCTCTGTGGTCCGCACCAGTCTAGCTGTTTTAACTGGTGGGACCGAGAGGAGGTCTTGTGTGGCTGATCTCGTCAGGCGGCGTACTTGGTGATGCTGTAGGCGCTCCTTCAGATAAACTGGGCCGAAACCATATAGGGCTTTAAAGGTTAACACCAACACCTTGAATTGGGCCCGGTAAACAACTGGTAGCCAGTGTAGTTCTCCTAACACCGGAGTGATATGATCACGGCGACGGCTGTTCTTGATCAAACGTGCCGCCACATTCTGTACCAGCTGTAATTTCCGGACCGTTTTCAAGGGTAACCCAACGTAGAGCACATTACAGTAGTCTAAGCGAGGGGAGACCAGGGCATGTACCACCCGTGGGAGCAGATGGACAGGAAGGTAGGGTCGCAACCTCTGTATTAGATGCAATTGATACCAAGCTGCCTGGCTCACTGCCAAAACCTGAGCCTCCATGGACAGCTGAGAGCCAAGAATGACCCCGAGGCTGCGGACCTGGTCCTTCAGGGGCAATCTTACCCCATTAAACACCAGGTCTATATCTCCTAACCTTCTCTTATCGCCCACGAGCAGCACCTCGGTCTTGTCGGGGTTCAGTTTCAGCCTATTTCCTCCCATCCATTCACTTACGGACCTCAGGCACTTGGAAACGGTATCCACAGCCAACTCTGGTGAGGACTTAAACGAGAGATAGAGCTGAGTGTCATCCGCATATTGGTGGCACTGCAACCCAAATCTCCTGATGATGGCCCCCAGCGGCTTTACATAGATGTTAAATAGCATGGGGGAGAGGATAGAACCCTGTGGCACTCCACAATTGAGAGGCCAAGGGTCTGAAACCTCGTCCCCCAATGCCACCCGTTGATGCCTGTCTGAGAGATAGGAACGGAACCACCGTAAAACAGTGCCCCCTATTCCCATTCCCCCTAGGCGATCCAAAAGGATACCGTGGTCGACGGTATCAAAAGCTGCTGAGAGATCCAGGAGGACGAGGAATGTATATTCTCCCCTATCCAGCGCCCTCCTCATATCATCCACCAGGGCGACCAAGGCTGTTTCAGTTCCATGTCCAGTCCTGAAGCCCGATTGGAATGGATCGAGATAATCTGCTTCATCCAAGTATGTCTGTAACTGTTTGGCCTGTTCCATGGTGAGAGGAATAACATGAGAAGGGAAGTCAGACCCATGAGAAGTCCCCAGAATAGATGACTCCCCATATGGTGGAAGGTGTTCAGATGCAGAAAGCACAGAAGATGAAAGAGTTCCAGAACTGATACCACATACCTCCGGAGGAGTTCTCAACTGTTCTCTTATTTCCCTCAATTGTTGTACTAACTTTTATTGGGAGTCTTTAAGGCTTCTAATACAGGATTCATCATACCTCTTAAACACTTCCTCATCCCAAAGACAAAAGAATGCCACTGTTCCTCAGTACAGGAACCTTTGGCGACCTCTAAATAAGAGCATCCTCCTTAGATGTAACATTTTGTTAGAATCAAAAGTCCCAAACAAAGGCA
This sequence comes from Rhineura floridana, assembly GCF_030035675.1. NCBI lineage: Eukaryota > Metazoa > Chordata > Lepidosauria > Squamata > Rhineuridae > Rhineura > Rhineura floridana. The sequence goes on along the minus strand of NC_084485.1, from coordinate 122,468,560 downwards.
ACTGTAGGTTCCTCAGTTGACTGGCCGTATATACATGCCAGAAGGGCAAAAACCTGATTGCTAGCTTACCATATTTCTTATAAATATGAAATGCAGGGGAGCCTTTTAGTGGTGTTTCAAACAATTTAGAATGTTGGCTTGCCATGGCTTAATTTTAGTGTTGCACACAAACATAAAAAGATCCAGTACACACTCACACACACACACAATCTTTCACCAGGGGCCATGTGAGATCAAGGTCTCCACTGGCACCCTCAGTAATACAAGTCACAACATTCACACGGGGCAGCCTGAGAACCCAGTCTCTGCTCACTCCCACACTCCCACGACAAGAGGTAGTGAACTCTACAATGCGTGCTGATTAAGTCACTGGTTTAATTGGCTGTATTCAAATTAATACTAATGCAGGTGAAGAGTCTTGCAAAATCAGCAGCGTATTCCAGGGACCCCTCTCATTGACAAATGCATTCACATACATTCACAGAAGTGGTTCTTATCACTCACTCACACCCCTCACTTCAAATATACAGGGACACATGGACACTCGCAACTTTCCCTCTCTCACACCAATTTCAAACAGCTTAAATTCAAAACTACAATAAAAAAAATTAAAAATCCACATTGCCACCACTCCCACAAGGTAATCACTCCAAGGGCCTTATTGTATGCAATGAGTTTACCCCGAGCCACCAGGCCAATTTAGTTGATGCCCCAAACCGTGACCAACACTGGCTGAGGCCACTACTAGAGCCCCATACAAACCACTGTCATTGGCCACAGGTGCTGTCACCACCTCAGGTCTGCCACCCCCGAACTCAGGACACCAACTCCTTACCTTCTCTAGGTTATCACCCAGTCACTGACTTCCACCTCCTGGCTGAGTCTGGCCTCATTGAAGCGGGTGTCCTTGTCAGTGGACCTCTTTAGGCCCTTCTTCCTCTTCCCCCCTTTGTCCAATCAAGGTTCTCATTAAAGGTTCTAAATGGAGTCAACCAAACCCACCCACAGTGCAGCCTCCAAGCCCTTCTTTAAGCTCCAGGTGGAGAGTTTTAAATGAGGTCTCCAACCTCGTCATGTGGCACCCAGGAGGTTGAGTAGTTGCTGGAAGCCCCTCACAGTGGATTACTCGGTTTTATCCATCCCACTCTCACACCAAAATTGTTGAAGAAAAACTCTTCACAACGAAGTTAGGAGAAACTGTCTATTTGACAGATATTTATTGCAATAGAAAAGAAATACAGATGCCTGAGGCATGGTTGCACACAGTTATATAGGCATAGCATGTAATGCATCAAGATTACCATATTAGGAAGCAATGTTATACTTGAGGTGGGGTCTTCATATATTGGTTGGGGTACAAGTCCCAAACATATTTTTCAGCATAACCTAATGACTTTTCTTCTTAAATGTAAAACTTTCCAATATTGCAAATCTTTCCCTAACCACTTCTGCTTTGTGGGTACACAGCAGTTCTCAGTCATGCTGTTTGTCTACTTTCTCTTTATGTCCTAAGCAAAATGCAAGCCACTCCAAGCATTGATTATATGAGATAAGCATGGATTATATGAGATTCAGGCCTTTCCCATTAATCCCTGAGGAAGCCCGAGGCCAGGCTTCCTCACTCCCATACTACATATAGGCTCTGCACACTGAGTTCTCATCTGAACTGACCTCTGCACCATCCTAGCATTTTAGGTTTGTTGAAGTGTTACAGTCTTTTTACACACACACACCCCCAAGCAGATCATAGTGCAATTTTAGCAAAACAACAAAGAACAGTTCTAGCATCTTCAAGGCTAACAAGCTTATTTGGGCATAAGTTGTATTGGGCTAGAGTCGGTGCCATCAGATGCATAATTTTTGGTAAGCTTATGCAAAAATACATTTGCTAGTCTTTAAAGTGCTACTGGACTATTTTTTTGTTTCTGCTGTAAGCCATGGCTAGTTGGCACCTGCCTCCCCGTTGTGGAATCTCTCTTTGTGTTTAATAAGATTACACAACAGTAACTTCATCCTGAAATATAAACTCTTCACTGCCATGCTACATGGAATCACTGCTATTCTTTTACCAAAATGCCAAGGAAAAAAACAGAAGCAACTGGCTCTAGTATCAACAGATATAATCACTGTGACATTAAGGGAATCTAGTCAGAGGCTAGAGTGGTTCCAGACCAGACTTTACAAAAAACCAGAAACTGATGTTACATTCCAGGCAAGGAACAAATTTAATATTTTCTTAGAGAACTATTGCTGCAGTTTAACAGAGGCCTAATACAGGACTCAGCAGTTATAGATCTTCCAATGTCCCATAAATTCACACTTCCCTCTCTTTCCTCAGAGTTCTACTTAGTTAAAAGGGAAGCTCAGATTATTCACACCTATGCACTGCGGCAGATTTCTGGTGGGCTTTTCACACTTACACAATAAATAAACCCAGGTTGAATCTATTATCTGTATCAACTAGTTGCCAGACTGACAGGATCCAAAAAGACATCCTATCATGCCTTTGAATAAAACCATTCTTTCCTTCTCTCTCAGCGTATTTGTTTGCTTATTATTAAATTTGTTAGTTGCTTTTCTACACAAATATGTGCACTCAAAGTGGCTTATAGTTATCCTGTGTGTTCCATCAGATTTAATGAGGGTGAACTGCTGCAGGAGTAGAAAACAGATTTTTAAAGAAGTAGTAATTTTAAGCTCCTGCTCCACTTCCCATCCAATAAACAAAAATAGTTCAAATAAAAAAAATTATACAAAGAAGAGACTCATCAGGGCCCAGAGATATTCACTCAACACAAATAGGCAGTTCAGTGAAATTAAAATTCAGCAAATATAAAAATAAAAATAAGAAAACAGCTGATCAGGGAAGGCTGAACAGGAAAGACAAACGCAATTCTGCGGGAAAACTGCACAACCCAGGGCTGCTAAGATAAAAATTTGGTTTTGCTGCCTGGAGACAGATGGGTGGGACTTCCTAGCCACAGAAATCCTTTTGGATTCCAATTGGCTGAGTGGTGCAGAGAGCTGATTGGCCAGAGGACAGGAGATTGACAAGAAAGAATCCAGGACACTACACTGAAATAGATCATGGAAGGATGTGTGGGATGGAAATGAGTGTGGCTTTGAGATATTGGGGAAAACTTAAAAATAAATTGCTGGGTGTTTCACTTGGTAGGGATAAGCCCTGGTTGCCCTAATGCATCAGCCTCCACTGATATTTATGTTGATTAAAACCTATATGGCATAAATGAGACATTGCCCCTTTAAGACAGCCTTTGCCAACCTGGTGCCCTGCACATATTTTGGCTACAACTCCTATCATTCCCAGCCGGTAGAGTGTTGGCTGAGTTGAAAGGAGCTGAAGTCTCAAATATCCAGAGGGCACCAAGTTGGCAAAGTTGCTTGAGGGAAATGGCTGAAAGCTCTTACAGTTGAAATAAACTGAGAAGAGATCTTGGATGGATTTATTCATCCCTTGGGCTAGAGGAGTGAGGATAGCACTTCAGATATCTTGTGTAGTGTACTGAAGCACAGTTGGTAACAAATGACTGTGTAATTTTTATTTTGGTATTTTAATGCTACACAGTATGTTAGAAAGCAGAGAATGATGTATATCTTGTAGGAAACATTATTTTAAGGCAACAAGCAAGTTAGATGTAGTTCTTCCAACAGCTTCATGGAAATACTAGTACTTTTCATTGTTCAGTCTGGAATTTGGTTAAGAACTTTCCCTCAAGGAATCAAAAGTTACTCATCTGTAGGAACCTGAGATACATTTTTTGAACTTGATGTTTTACTGGTGATGTGTAGCTGTAGGTATTCTTTGCTATTTAGCATTTTTGCAGATGGTTGATAGCTTATATTAGTACAATAAAAGTACAATTGGATGTAACTGGATCCCTTTATTTGTTCTGCAGACTAACTTATTAGGGAGGCAGAAGCAAGGAAAAGCAGCACAGTATGTCCTCAGTTTCCCTTGCATGTATTTGCAGATGACTGTTTGTCCAGTAGCAACAAAGAACACAGAATGGGTGATTCAGCAGGGACAGGGGCAAGTAGGAAACTTTTTCACTGTGATCTCTGTGTAATTTTTGTTTAAAATGTATACTTATCTTTCATTTAAAAAAGATTAAGATACCTTACAAATAAATCAAGATGATAATAAAAAACTCCAAAATATCTCAACCGGTATTCAAACTAATTTTGACTTAGAATGTCTTAGAAAGAGAGCTGTGCAAACACTCTGGTGAACAGGGTGATGTGGTACATGCGAGATCAAACAAATTTAACTCTGTATAGGAGCAAGATACTTCAATATTTTATCTTTGTGTGTGCGTGTAAGTCTGTCCTAAAAATAAGCAGCATTAACAGGGATCTATATTGTGCTCTGGGCAAGAACTGTATCTTGTTTCTATATTGAATGCTTCTGGCTCAGTGTCTGTTGTAGGCAAAAGGAAATGTATATATGCTCAGTCATATACATTTTGCCATTTGTAAAACAGGGGAAATAGCCATTTTTGAAAAGTGAAAAATTTATTTTGGTGAAACACAACACTTCCAAATTGTAGATATCTTTTGCTAATTATGCTGCTGTCCTATATTTTTGCTTCATGGCTTGCTTTTCTTCTCCTGGCATAAATTGTAAACCTTTTTCCACTTTGGAAATCCAATATAATTGAATCTCCCTTGTTCCCTCTTCTAGACTGTTCTCAAATCTTTGTGTCCTTGGAACAGTTTCAAGTCCCTTCATTCTCCTCCTCCACAAATACTTCTATAAGCTCACTAATTCAATGAAGCATTGCAGCAACAGCCTAGGTCATGATCATTTAACATTTCTGTTCAGTTCTTGTACTTGGATATGCTTCCATATTTAAACACTTGTTTTAAAAAAGACCTATTAGAGGTTTATAATTGACATTGGCATTTGGTGCCACATTTGTTAGCTGTTTTCTGTTAATATAGACATTTCTAATGTATCCAGTTAGCATCTTAATCTTGTTTTAACTTAGTATAGAGTTCTTTTGTTATGGTGAACCCAAAAAGAAGAAACAGAGTATAAGGTGGTGGTTTAGACAGGGAATGAAAGCTTTCATACTATGCAGAGCTGCTGTTAGGAATTTTTGTTTCCAGAAAAGACATCATGATACAGCCACTTTGGTTTTGTGTGGAGATGTTTGGTACACAGTTAATAGTGGTACAGTTTTGACATTTTTATGACAATAAAATTATATAGAAAAAACAATGTTTTCTGATTTGTTCATCTGGGGTTGAAAAACTGACATCTTGACTTTTAGAACTTTCTTTGTATGAGGTGATCAACTTAAATTGCTAGTTTGATAATATATACTTTAAATGTTATGGTCAGGGGTGTAGTCGCCCAGGGTCTTGGGGGGGTCTTGGACCCTATACCTTTTTGGCAGCCATCATCCAATGAGCCAATCAGCATGAAAGGGGAGTGTGGTGGACACTGATAAGAGTCTTCTAACATGTTTCCTTGTCTTTTCTTGCAGATTGGAGCCAATCAGAGTGAAAGGAGGTGGGTTAGCCACGGAGAGGACTCTTCTCAGTAGCTAACACTCTGCTCTTTTATCATTATTGGCTCCTAGAGATGTCTGTTATTGTGGGAGAAGGCATTAACAAGGATCTCATTCTCAACCACGCAGCAAAAAAATTGGAGGGGGGTAGGGCGGTGGCTGTGACTAACAGGAAGGAACCCTGCACCTCTGCATTTGCCACTACACTACTGGTTATGGTGATTTCCACACTCCTGAGTTAATAATTGATTCGTTATAGAGCTGGTGCAGTCATAACATGGCTCAAGCTTGTTAAAGTTCCCATTAAATCTGGACTTTAAATCTCATGGTCTTCTTTAAAAATACTGAAGCTCGAAATCCAAGGAAACCAGATATTGCTTATCTGACCAAGTTACAATATTAAATGCTGGAAATACTATTTAACAATTAGTTTAGAATTACATCTTGTGCTCTGTGCAACATAAATAGGATTATAGATGATGAAATGCTTTTTTTAGAATTTACCAGACCATGTTTTACTTAAAACTAGTTTTGTAATTCCAGCTTCTTTGGGGAACTAGAATTTCTCTCACCCCAGTGACCAGCTGAGTGGCAAGTAAGTAAGCATGACCCTCTCCCGCCCCCATCTGCTTGCTTGTGCTACTCCTGGTAACCACCATAGAATTCTTGTGCATGCTCCTTAGCCACGGGACTCAAGGTGTTGGTCATCTCTTATTTCAGAAAGGAAGCCAAGACTAGCTATATTCAGAAATCTGTGTTGTGTTTTCCCTGGTGGTGGTAAGAGAGCAGGGGGCAAATTGTGACACTCTCTGGCTGCATTTCCTGTTCTGGTTCCGGCAGCAGAGTAGGCAGAAGATGAAGGATTTGGGTAACCAAAACAAGGGGATGTGCAGCAGCCCTTATATTAAATTGCAAGGCAGCTCTAAAGTTCTTTTGTAGTCCAATAATATTCTAATACAATAGCTCAAAGCACTACATCTTAGTATTTTTTCTCTCTGACTAGGTCTGGTACTAATATCAGTGTGCTCTGGAACCCGTCCAGACTTGACTTTTGCCAGAAATGGTGCTATTTGAGATGCATCCCACATGGTGGATAACTAATTACCATGCAGTTCACACTGTTTAACAGAATACTGACTCTGTAAATGCCTTGCTAGGTAGTCGTCATTTGCATTTTCTTTTTCTTTCTTTTTTTGGTTCATTTCCAAGAGGATTAGTGGGAATGAGGAGGGGGGGTAAGGGAAAGAAAAGCATGTGGTGGCACTGAAACAATTTTATTCTAATGTCGTAGTCTTTTCAAAATCTTGTTTTACAGTAGTTGCCTTATCATGACTGCTTAAAGCTTTCTGGAGAGCTGATACAAAGTTGGCTTGTGTACCTGTAAATAACCTCCTATCATTTAACCTATCAAAACCATTTTCTGTAGTATCCATAGTGGAATAAGTTTTTATATTGAACATGTTGTTGTTGTTGTTATAGTTTATTTATATCCCGCCTTATGGCGAAAAGGCCCTCAAGGCAGCTTACAAGAAAAACACAAATATAAAAATACTTCAGTAAAACAATACAATTTACAAAAATTAAATAACAAATAACATTATTTTAAAAAGCAGCGATTACAACTTCCAGTGAACATACAGGGTGGTGCAGGCACCTGGAGCGGCAGAAAATCTCAGGTTGCCCCCAACAAAGCTGTGAGTTGGTTCTCTCTCATGTTAAGAATGTGTTAAAGTAAAAAGCCTAATTATTTTAAGGTCACATCAGTGGAAGTACTCTGGCCAACTGGTTTCTGTGACATCTGGTTATTTAACTTGTTTTGTTTTAAAATCATTTTTTGTTAATTATTATCAAACAGAACATTTTTCACAGTACTTGTAGTTGCAGTCATTTACAATGCATTGCATTTTTGTCTCAAAAATATAAAAGGAAAAAGGAATTTCAACACCATAAACAAGAAAAAATAGTTAAATGGTTATAAGGTATTACTTATGGCCTAGTTAAACTTTTCATAATTATCATAGCATATTCTTGGGATTATTTTTAAATAAAATGAAATGGTTACATTCACTTAATGTATTCCAAAAGAAAAGAGAGGTTATCAACCGTATAAACACCATATTGAACTTCTGGGGGACAATTTCTTTGGATATTTTGGAGTAAGAGTTCAGAATCCAGTGGTCAGAAGGTTGACTTGGAATAGCTGTAGGGACAATGATACACTTATCCTGAAAGAGCTATACTAGTTTAGAGTTTCTTGGAATAACTGAAAGTGCTTTTTCTAAATCCTTAAAACCCTACATAGACTGAACCCTAGTCATCTGCAGGAACATAGTCTCCCAAATATTCTCCCCGTGCAAACTTCACTCTCAAGCCTCAGGATTGTCTGTGAAGAGACTCTGCGTTAGGTATCCCATTTATCACAAGTCCAGGGCCTCTTTAATATTGGCATCCTATTTACAGAACACTCCCCTCTCACTTTCCATATTGAGGAAGTTAGCAGAAATATAAATTATGATGGATTTCACTGGTTGTTGATGCTATGTTAATTAGTTGAAATGTTTTTAGTGGATTTTATTGGGTGGTATGTTTATAGTAACTTTTGCATTGTAACTTTTAAACTGTTTGTCTTTAGAAATTTATACTGGAGAGCAGCATATAAATAAAGTCATGTGACACTGGGAAACATGACATTCTCTGTATTAGTTGCTATATTGCCTTCTATAGTTTTCTGCTATGGCTTTAATTGTGTCACAGTTGTGATTTTCAGTAGGATTTATATACACAGTAAATGTGAAGTTAAGTTTCTTTAGCAATCTCTCAGTTTTTCTAAACTTAGTTCACATGCACTTAATAGGCTTGGAATTTGTCTGCAGTTTTATTGTTCATTCTTGCATGCCATAGATACCTGTTCTGTCTTCCAATCTGACTTGCTTCAGAATTTTTTTGTGGGGAAAGGTGATACCATCTGGTACTTCCAGATTATTGTTCTGGTTATTATGGGTTAGTTCACCTTTTGCTATAAAAGCTGTTGTGATGCTGGACCAGTTAATTAGTTTTATGGAGTAAGTGCCTTTCCTGGTGTGATATCTTTATAGGTGAAGAAGACAATGAATAGTGGGTGAAAAATATTTTAAATAAATAATAAACAGATGGATGCAAATGGTATATTTAGCTTCTTTCCAATGGACCTAGAATCTGTTTCAATGTAACTTGTCTAATTGTTCAATTCCGTGTTAAGAGTTTTGTCAGTGACCCCTGCTTTGAACATAATAATTACCTAAAAATGTGATTGGTACACCTATAGACCCAGTCCCAGGCTATGGTCCGAAGAAACATAAGGCCAGCTCCTAAGCAGGGTCAGGTCTGGTCAGTGCCTGGATGGGAGACTGCCGGGGAGCCGTATGTAAGCCAAGCCGCCTTGGGTTTCATGAAAAAAGAAAGGCAGGGTATAAATGTAATAAATAAATAATAAATAGACAGAGCCAAAAAAGAGTCACAGCATAAGTAAGCAACTTATAGATGAATCCTATGGAGAGGGAGATACCATTAAAACTGTGGCCAAAAAAATGTTGTTGTTTTCATAAGGGGGAATAGTGCAACTTGGCTCACTTTCTTACTGGAGGGAGAGAAGGGCATTAAAGCCCATGATTTTTCCTTGAAATGTGAGGAGTGAACTCTCCAACTAGTTTGCCATGGACAGGGCTGGCCCCAGGCATGCCAGGGCCCTTGGGCATCAGCTTGCCCCGGGCCCCAGCATGTGCACATGTGTGTGCATGCATGCAGGGGGCCCCATGCCCCCCCACCTACCTGTCTCTGCTTCCCCTTCCCCTGGAGCTACAGGGGCCCATGAGGGGCCCTCTGCTCCCCTTCCGCAATCCACGGCAACAGCTGCGGATCGCAGGGCAGGAGCTTCCACCTGCCCACCATTCCCTCGCCCCACCTACCTTTCTCCTGTCTTTTAGCATTGCCATTAACCAAGATGGCGGACACAGTTTCCCTAAGGGGATGAAGCCTCCACCGCCATCTTGGTTGATGGCACACACGCGCATCTCTGCCGTCAACCAAGATGGCGGCAGGGGCTTCAGCACCTTAGGGAAACCTCGGCCTCCATCTTCATTAAGGGCAATGCTAAAAGGCAGGAGACAGATAAATGGGGCGAGGGAATGGTGGGCAGGCGGAAGTTGCTGCCCTGCGATCTGCAGCTGTTGCCGTGGATCACAGAAGGGGAGCGGAGGGGCCCGTCATGGGCCCCTGTAGCTCCAGGAGCCCTCAGGCCAGTGCCCCACCTGGCCTCCCTTTAGAACCGGCCCTGGCCATGGATGATCAAGTCAGACACCTATTAACTTCAAACACATCCTTTGTTATGTATGAATAGTGTGTTTTGAAGGCCTTGTTCACACATTACATTCAGTGAGTGTACAGTCTATGCACCTGGGTACTCAAGTCATTGAGCTGTACACTCGTACAGTTATTTACTCGTACAGCAGGAGCCCAGGGCAGCAAACAAAAGCGCTAAAAACACATAAAAACATCATAAAAACAGACCCTAAAATACACCAAAACAAAACATCTTTAAGAACATTTTTTTAAAAGCATTTAAAACATCTTTTAAAAAGGGTTAAAAAGTTATTCACTTGTAACATTCAACAAATGTACAATCTCTGTTATATTCACATTTGCTGCCAGGAAAAGAAAATGGCTTCAATGACACTTATTAAATGCGCCATTGAAGCAATTCCCTTTTACTGGCAACAAGGCAAGGCATGCTGGGTCTGTTATACTTCCTGAAACTGTTTCCTATCAAGGCTTACATTCAATAGAAAGAGTTTTGGCAGAAAGGGGGATGTAATTTAAGCTTTAAAATTAAAACACCAACGTTTAAAAAGAAAATACCAACTTCTGTAACTATGATAATTATAGCTATTAAAACATTGTCTTTTTCATTGCATGTTATTCTTAAAAACAAACCACTGAGCTAAGAATTATTATTTTAAGTGAATATATTGTGTGACTTGCTCTGGTTAGTGGATCTTGGGTTTTTGTGATGATGATGATGATGATGATGATGATAATAATAATAATAATAATAATACCACAAAGCTGAAGTCTAACCATCTGATCTAGAGTATTCCAACCTACAAGGCAGGTTTGTGTTACCATAAACCCATGTGATGCAGCTGCTTCTAGTAACAGTTTCTAATGGAGGCAGCAATTACCATGTGTCTAACTATCATGTGTGTCTAATTTTGATGCATGGCACTTGATGCAGAAGGTGAGAGCTGCACAGAGATGAGCAAATCCACAATTGCTTTCTTCTCAGTTTCTGGGTACACAGTAGAAAGGTGACACTGCTTTTTTGAGAATGCCTTTTTTTGGCAATGTTTTGAAGTCTTACCTCTGCTTTTGTAGTTTCATTCTTGTAAGCACTCCTTTGAACCATGCTACAACAACATGTAAAGTAGGCCTGTGTCCATACAAATAACTTAGTGCAGGCGTGGCCAAAAGGTAGATTGTAATCTATTGGTAGATCCCTGGGATATTTGTTATCAGTTGGCAAGAGCTTCTGGCTTCCAGTGGTTTAACAATAGCAACAAAAGGACACAACCTGTCTGGAAACTTAACAACTGAAATTAAGAGTGCTTGTGGAAACTAGGAATAGATCTAGGCGTGGAAAGACTGTGAGCTAATCTCAGTTCTCATAACCCTGTGCTCAGCAACTTCTCGGAGACACCAGGTTCTGTCATACTAGATGTATGTCTCAGAGCTTGGAAAAGTTACTTTTTTGAACTACAGCTCCCATCAGCCTAATCCAGTGGCCATGTTGCCTAGGGCTGATGGGAGTTGTAGTTCAAAAAAGTAACTTTTCCAAGCTCTGTCTTGCAGCTGGCTGTAATTGGTGGCCCTTGGGGTTCTAGTAAAACACAGAGTAGAACCCAGACTCTACAACAGCAGTGGTCTCCTGGTGATGGCAGCAGTGCCACTCACTGAATGGGAATGGGGCAAGGTGTCTGCAAGTTCAGGGTTGGTGGCATCACCATCACATACCTGCAGGCTGCTGCTGCCTTCCACCAAAGTACCCCCAACCTTGCCATCTCAGTGCCACTGCCATTCTTCACCCCCCCATGTGTCACTGCTGACCTATGCCATCAAATTATTGGAAGAGTACTGGCTATATTTCTCTCGACTTTTAGGAGGAAATGTAAAGCACACAACAGAATGGTCGCCCTGTACGATGACCTATGTCGGGAAAGAGATAGAGGGAGTGTAACTCTGTTGATTCTCCTTGATCTCTCAGCGGCTTTTGATACCATCGACCATGGTATCCTTCTGGAGAGGCTCGCGGAGTTGGGAGTTGGAGGTACTGCTTGGCAGTGGTTCCGCTCCTACTTGGCGGGTCGTCTCCAGAAGGTAGTGCTTGGGGAACATTGCTTGACACCGCGGGCTCTCCAATATGGGGTCCCACAGGGGTCAGTTTTGTCCCCCCTGCTTTTTAATATCTACATGAAGCCGTTGGGAGAGGTCATCAGGAGTTTTGGAGTGCGTTGTCATCAGTATGCTGATGACACGCAGCTCTACTTCTCCTTTTCATCTTCTTCAGGTGAGGCTGTCGATTTGCTGAACCGTTGCCTGGCCGCGACAATGGACTGGATGAGAGTTAACAAACTGAAGCTCAATCCAGACAAAACTGAGATGCTGTTGGTGGACGGGTTCTCTGATCGGATGGTGGATATATACCCTGTCCTGGACGGGGTTACACTCCCCCTAAAGGAGCGGGTTCATAGTCTGGGAGTCTTTTTAGACTCTTCCCTCTCACTTGAGGCTCAAGTAGCCTCGGTGGTTAGGAATGCGTTTTACCAACTTCGGTTGGTAGCCCAGCTACGTCCCTATTTGAGTAAAGAGGACCTTATATCAGTGGTACATGCTCTGGTAACCTCACGTTTGGATTACTGTAATGCGCTTTACATAGGACTACCTTTGAAGACAGTTCGGAAGCTACAACTAGTGCAAAATGCGGCGGCCAGATTGCTGACAAGGACCAAGCGGTCCGAGCATATAACACCTGTTCTGGCCAGCTTGCACTGGTTGCCAATATGTTTCCGGGCTAGATTCAAAGTGTTGGTATTAACCTATAAAGCCTTATATGGTGCGGGACCACGATACCTTGCGGAACGCCTCTCCCAATATGAACCGGCCCGTGCACTACGTTCTGCTACGAAGGCCCTCCTCCGGGTTCCAACTCACAGGGAGGCCCGGAGGGTGATGACAAGATCTAGGGCCTTCTCAGTGGTGGCCCCCAAACTATGGAACAGGCTCCCCGAGGAAGTACGCCTGGCACCGACTCTGCTCTCCTTCCGGCGCCAGGTCAAAACCTTCCTATTCTCTGAAGCATTTTAAGTTACACTGATTTACTTTTAAAAATGTTTATTGTATTGGATTGTTGATTGTATTTTAGTATTATTTTGTTATTCATTGTATTTTTATGCTATTTTATGTTCACCGCCCAGAGAGCTATTGCTAGTCGGGCGGTATATAAATTTAATAAATAATAATAATAATAATTTGATTTCAATAGGTTTTAAAAGAGCAAGGAAGAAAAGTATAGTGGGGTAATTCCTATTGTACTTTATAAAGGTACTGTAGTGTGCAGGTTCTGCAAAGGCCAGTGTGGTGCCGTGATAAGACTGTTGGGCCAGGGCCTGGGAGACCTTGGTTCAAATCCTCATTCAGCCATGAAACTCACCTTCTCAGCCTAAACTACCTCATAGGGTTATTCTGAGGATATATTGGGGAGGTACAGGACCATGTATGTCACACTGAGCTCTTTGCAGGAAAGTTGAAATATAAAGGAAACAAGGCATTAAATAAAATTAAAGCTGCAATCCTATGCACATTTACTTGAGAGTAAGCATGATTGAACAGTGAAAGTTACTTTGAGTAAACGTGCTTGAGATTATGTTAAGACACAAGGGATAACTATTACCCAAAGTTTCTCTTATTTATTGATTACTATAATTTCTGAGCAATGTGTTACCTAGCCATTATTTTATTATTGCAGTTGTGATTGCAGCTATTATTGATTACATGCCACAGGGGTTTGGAGCAAGCTTAAAGCAGACTTTTTGGAACCTATTTGTGGCACAATCTTGAAGAGTAGCTGTGCTACTCCATAGCAAGCAACAATAAGTTGTATGATGACACATTAGGGTTGCCAGGTTCAGGGCCTGAGACTGATCCTGTATCTTTAGGAGAAGACAAAGTCAGTCAACTGCAGGTGTTCTTGCAACCCTATAATGGGAAGAACCACAAGGTGGAAGTCTCCCTTCCCCCTGCACAACTTTTAACGATACGGAAGACTTCCCAAGAGGTCTTCCGTATCTTTAAAAGTTGTGCAGAGGGAAGGGAGAATCCCACCTTGTGGTTTTTCCCATTATAGGGTTGCAAGAACACCTGCACTTGGCTGACTTTCTCTTCTCCTAAAGATACAGGATCAGTCTTAGGCCATGAACCTGGCAACCCTATTCCACCTTCTCTCACTTATCTGAGCCCACAAGGGCCACACAAGCTCTCCTTCAGAGTCTTAGGGTTCCCCCCCAGCTTTTCTCTCCATTACCTCTCTGCTGTCCTTTCACCTCTTCCTACATTCTCCTCAAAGTGATGTTGCAATCCTATCCCAACCCCACATACCTGGGAGTAAGTCCCATTGAGCTCAGTGGGACTTACTTCTGAGTAAATATGGCTAGGATTTTACTTTGAGCAGAGACATAGAAACATAACCCTCCAAGCTGTTTCATCTATGGGGCTGGAATCCTAACCCTTCTTACCAGGGAGTAAGTCCCATTGAATGGAATGGGATTTACTTTAGAGTAGGTATGGTTAGGATTGCATTGTGAATGTAAACAAAACTTTTTTTAAAAAAACACTAATGATTTAGACAGTCCATGCTGAAGTCTAGGTTCCCTGACAGGGAGCTCTCTTTTTTTTAGGCAATATCCTAATTCCCCTTATCTGCGAGTAAGCCCCATTGAAGGAAGTGGGACTTACTTCTGAGTGGATATTTTTAGAATTACAGTGTGAGCCTCAGAAGATGTTCCCTCCTCCCTTATCTCCCCTCACTAGGTTTCTGCTTCCCTGCTTCCTTTTGCCTTCTCTCAGGACAGCAATTTTCCCTTGTCTGAGACCACAAGAGACTTGAACTCCAATTAAGTTTGTAAAGCAAGCTTCCTAGCTTTAGCTTCCCTGACAGAGGCTCTCATGTTTTTGGGCACTCCTAACTCCACTTACCTGGGAGTAAGCCCTACTGAACTCAGTGGGACTTACCTCTGAGTAGACTTTTTAAAAATTGCTGTGTGAGTCCTCCAAAGCTCCCCCCCCCATTTTTTGCCTCATCCTTTCCCTCTTTTCTGTCACATCGGTAATTGGGCGTATGGAACTCAGAATGGAGAAGGGGGTGCAATCCCCATGACTGTTCAGGCTTAAAGGCTAAAGCGGGGAGAGCGCCTCAGCATGAAATTGACATGACACTGACTAGACCTCCCCCCTCCTGTTTCTAGTAAAACCCTTTCTTCCTTTTTCTCTTTTTAAATTAGGTAGTTGGAGACAGGTTGTGTGTGTGTGAGAGAGAGAAATGATGCTGCAATGAAAGTAGCCGCCACCGCCCCCACTGTGTGGGAAAGTCGTGGGGGTAGTTCAGCTTCGCTTTTGCAAAGCCCGAGGGAGTTTGGGTGGAAAGAGTATGAAAGAACAAGAGTGAAGGAAGGCAGTTTACTGGGCGAGTAAGGGGCGAAAGAAAGGAGGGCTGCAGCAGTTCAGGAGCAGCCAGTCGGAAGTTGCTTCTTGAGCCACGGGAAGTAAAATGGGGTTCATGGAGAGTTTAGTGAGAGAAAGGGGAGTATCTGAAGTGACAATCCATCCTGCAGCAAAAAAAATCGGAGGAAAGAGCCTATATGGGAGGAGTGCAGCAAAGCAGAGATGGTTTTTCTTCCACTTATCGCATTTTCAGTGGGTTGCTTTGATTCAGATTTAAAGGGAAAAGCAGCAACACACCTTCCCTTTGTCTGCAATGTCATGTAAACTTTGCAAATTAAACAGGGGTGCAGGTGGCAGCCATCTCATATTAAATCTCCATGTGAACCAGCCCCCAATGGCCATATAGGCCCCTTCCTACTCTACCATTCTATGATTCTAATGGAAAATAAGCATACTTTAGTTTGCTTTAGTGTAAAATAAAGTTCTGTGTTTTATTTTGATTTTGATTTGGACTGAATCTAAATCAGTTTTCATTTTATTTATTACCAAGTATGGAGAACAAGTCTTACGAGGAAAGGTTGAAGGAACTTGGCATGTTCAGTCTGGTGAAGAGAAGGCTGAGGGGCGACATGATTGCACTCTTTAAGTACCTGAAGGGCTGTCACATAGAGGAGGGTACAGATTTGTTCTCTGCTGCCCCAGAGGGTAGGACTAGGTCTAATGGTTTTAAGTTGCAGGAGCGTAAATTCAGATTGGACATTAGAAGGAACTTCTTGACAGTAAGGGCAGTTCGGCAATGGAACCGACTGCCTAGGGAGGTGGTGGGATCCCCTTCGCTGGATGTCTTCAAGCAGAGGCTGGACAGCTATCTGCGGGAGATGCTCTAGCTGTGGATTTCCTGCTGTGAGCAGGGGGTTGGACTCGATGACCTACAAGGCCCCTTCCAACTCTATGATTCTATGATTCTAAGTTCTTACTAGCACAGTGGAATTAATATATGCAAGATGTCCTAACATATAACTGAAATCATTCCTTTTTTCTTGCCACCCCTGTCTCTACCTCAAGGTTCGATTCTCTTACATACGGATGAAGTATCTCTTCTTCTCTTGGCTAGGAGTATTTATTGGCAGCTGGATTATTTATGTTCAGTACTCATCTTACACAGAACTTTGCAGAGGGCATGACTGCAAGAAAATAATAGTAAGTAATTTCTAATTTTTATTTTCATTTTAATTAAACATTATTCTGTTCTAATGACCAGAAAATTAACAGACTAATAAAGCAACAGTCTAGGCACATAAAGTTCAGCAAACACTTGGTCAAAAAAGTATATCTTTAGATAGTGCTTAAAACTCGGAAGGGAGTGCCATAGCCTGAGCACCACCATCAAGAAGACCCTGTATTTTGTTGGTATTCTTTGTTTGCCTTCTTGAGTATTTTTTATAAGTATAGTAGAAATGACTAAGTGAAACAAATAACCATTTAAATGTAACTTTGTACATTTCTTAGCACCGGTTTTGCAGCTGATTTTGCATTGACTCAGAAAAAAGCCTCACTGAGTTCCAAGTATGCATAGGACTACAGCCTTAAATACAGTATTTAATAATAAGTAAAAGTATTTCACAGCAAATGTTAGTAGCCTTAACAGTGCTATCATGCAGTGGGTGGATTGTGAGCTGCTGCTCATATCTTCCAATGTCTCTAATGGACATACACCTGTAAACTGACAAATATTATTGAAATAGTTGGAACTGGTATAGAACCACCCCATTTTGATAACATATTTTTTTTACTTTTTGCTATTGTACATATGTAAATAGCTTAATTTTCAGCAATGATACTATATGTCAAGATAAGACTCAGGATCAAATGATAAACTTGCTCCTGTGCACTCATTAATTCTTCAAGTTATAAACCCAGATTAATATAAGAACATAAGGAGAGTCCTGCTGGATCATGCCAAAGACCCATCTAGTCCAGCATCCTGTTCTCACAGTGGCCAACCAGATGCTAAGGGAAACCTGCAAGCAAGACCTGAGTATAACAGCACTTTCCCCATTTGTGATATCCAGCAACTGGTATTCAGAAGCATACTACCTCCAACAGTGGAGACAGAACATAGCCATCATGGCTAGTAGCTGTTGATAGTCTTATTATCTTTTAAAGGCATCCTAGATGGTGGCCATCACTATTATCTTCTGGGGGTGAATTCCATAGCTTAACTAAGCACTATGTGAAAAAGTACTTTCTTTTGGTTCATTGGAAAGAAGAAAATGATTAAGATTGCATGGGAATTGCATCCAGGGTTGGGGTAAAGGAAACAGAGGGTGAGCAAAGGGACACTAGAAGGTTACAATAGAATTTAAAATACCTGGCACCATGAGACAAAAGGAACTCTCAAAGTGCACTAGGGTGGATGGATCCTTGATATAGGTAGTTACAGGGATGACAACAGGATTTCCTGGGCCTGATACACTGTATGTGGTTTGGGACCCTGCATTCCCCCGGCCACAAGAGCAGCTTCCCTTGCTTTAACTGCAACATTTCATAGTTCTAATATTTACAGCAAAATACCAAAAAAAGTTTGCCGTCCCTAAACCACACCAAGCAAGAAATACTCTAAATAGGTGCAGTTTTACAACATTGATATCTGAACTCCCAACTACTAAACCTAGTCTACCTCATAGATAGGGTGTTGTGAAGATTAAAAGGGGGAAAGGAAGACCACGTACACATTCTTGAGTTCCTGGGAGGAAAAGCAAGAAATAAATATAGAAAAACAAGCAACAAATGCTCTAATCAAAACACACATGCCACATTTTGCCAACCTTAATAATCAAAAATGAATCCTTGTGTTAAAGTAGAATCTATAGGAATTTTAACCAGCTGCATTTACATTTGTGATTCATTTTGTATTTTATATTTTTGCTTTATTAATAACAGTCCAGGGATGACAAGCAGACCAGTAGTGGCTGGTAGGGTTGCCAGATCAGAACCATCCAAAAACCTGAGAAAATGGGGGTGGGCCCTAGTGATGTCACGGGGCGGGCCCTAATTATGTCATTAAGCATGATACCATACCAACCACAACAAGATTCCTATGAGTAAGGCAGACAACTTAGCATCCCACAACCAGTCAGGATTCATAACCGAAAACCAAAACTAAAAAAATCCTGGCAGCCACTCAGTTAATGCAGAATGTTGCGGCATGATTGCTGACATGAGTGAGATCCTATCTGCACATAATACCTCTGCTCTGAAATCTGCATTGGTTGCTGATTTGCTACCAGGCTAAGTTCAAGCTGTGCTTTCCATGTTATGGGTGCTACATAGTACTTGTTCTGCTCTTGTAAGAAATCAGTCCTGTAAAGTGGCAGCATTTTGGATACTTTGTTCATAGGGTTTTCGTGGTAAGAGGTATTCAGAGGTGGTTTACCATGGCCTTCCTCTGACTTTGGACACATACTTTGGACACATAATGAGAAGACATGATTCATTAGAAAAGACAATAATGATGGGGAAAACAGAAGAGAATAGAAAAAGAGGAAGACCAAACAAGAGATGGATTGATTCCATAAAGGAAGCCACAGACCTGAACTTACAAGGTCTGAACAGGGTGGTTCATGACAGATGCTATTGGAGGTCACTGATTCATAGGGTCGCCATAAGTCGAAATCGACTTGAAGGCACATAACAACAACAAAAAGTGGTAGCACTTACGCTTTGGAACCTTTTCTTTTAAAAAAAAAAACGTTTTTAAAGCTTTTTAAAAAGTTTTTAAACCTTTTAAAATGTTTTTAAAGATGTTTTGTTTTAATATATTTTAAAATCTGTTTTTATGATCTTTAAAGTGTTTTTAGTGCTTTTGTTTGCTGCCCTGGGCTCCTACTGGGAGGAAGGGTGGGATATAAATCAAATAATAAATAAATAAAAATAAATAAACTTCATTCACCCAACCCAAAATTCAGAATTACGCCACTTTAAGCTGTTTTGCAAATGTTTATACTTGTTTTATGATTATTCAAATTAATGCACACCAGACGCCGCAGCAACAGTCTGAGAAATAGAGTGATATGTTTCCCCCACCCAGCCCTCTCAGTGCCAAACCACAGCATTCCCCACCAGCTGCAGTTTTCAATGGGCGCCTCATGTAGAGTGCATTGTAGTAGTCTACACAGGAGGTTATCAGAGCATGGATCACTGAGGCCAGGCTATCCCACAGTAAAGTCACAATGTGTGGTGGAGGGGCTTCCTGATTCAGAGTTCAATTGCTCAGCCACTGAGTTACGCTAGCTTTGAAAAGTAAATAAACAAAAATTGCTTCTTGTGTTAGGATTTTCACAGGAGGTGAATCACTGCCAACGCAAGGCATTTTGCTGCTTGAAAAGGAGCCCAAATCCTCACCCTCCACAATGGAAGAGCCAACATTAAAAAAAAAATCTCGTGGCACCATTCAAAAATTAATTCTTGCCTTCATTTTTCCCACTGATTCTGTTACCTAAAGCAGGTCACTTCACCGGCCCTGGAATGTGTACTTTGACAAAACCTCATTGGCTGGTTCTATTTTGTAAGGGAACTTTAGAGCACTCTCTCTCTCTCTCTCTCTCTCTCTCTCTCTCTCACTCACTCACACTCACACACACACACACACACACACACACACACTCTATATTGCTGTTTCTGTCTTTTCCTAAGAGATGGGGGCAGGGCGATTGAGCTCTTAAACCAGCAGAGAGGGCAGGCAGGGGGAGAGAACGGGGATGGGGAGGCAGAGCGATTGATCGATTGAGCTTTTAAACCAGTGGGGAGGGCAGGTGGGGGGAGAGAACGGCAGTGGGGGGGCAAAGCGATTGATCGATTGAGCTTTTAAACCAGTAGGGAGGGCAGGCAGGGGGAGAGAATGGGGGTGGGGGGGCAGAGCAATTGATCGATTGAGCTTTTAAACCAGCAGGGAGGGCAGGCGGGGGGAGAGAATGAGGGTGGGGGGCAGGGTGATTAAGTGATTGAGCTTTTAAACCAGTGGGGAGGGCAGGCAGGGGGAGAGAGCAGGGTAACACACACACACATACACCATCGTCACTCACCTCCATTCTGCTGCTGCCTTCTCTGTCATCCTTGCCCTGGCTTTCTCCTCCACTGTCCATTTTTTTCTTTCCGGCACTCCGCCTCTTCACCTCCTCCCTCATGCTGCCCAACACAGAGCACGAGGGAAGATCAAGGGTGCGCAGAAGCCCAGTGTGAAGCACATGTCTTCTGTCCACCAATCACAGGAACAGAAGACTTCCACTTGCTCCTCCCCCCCCAATAATGTCCACAAAAGCCGGAGATTCTTGGACATGGGGGCGAGTCTGACTGGAGATCAGAAGAACAAGCGCGAAGCCGGAGTGTCCGGCAGGATGCCGGAGAACTGGTAACGCTAGTGGCTGGGTAGGGGACACTGAAAATCCATGCAATATCACAGTTTTTTCCTAATAGGAAGGAAGGAAGCCTCATTTGTTTCTGAAGAGTTCCTTCTGAGTAAAAAATACCAAAGCCAGCTGATTGTATTTCCTACTGTAAAGGCAGCATACTTGGGGAGCAATGAAAAATGTGGACATGGAGGAAAGTACTTAAACAAGCATTTCCTAATATCCATCCACTGTCAAGCTAGCAGCAACAATTAGCTTCTGCTTTTTCTGCTGCTCTGGGAAGCCCCCCTCCTGAGTCCAAAGTGGAGGTGGTCAGTATTCCTTCCTCTGATTGCATTGTGACTAAGTGTCCTTAGAAACAGCAGCTTTTCTGTATTTCCAGCCTTAGAATGTTGCCTCCACGTTTTACTTTATAATTTCTTCTGACTGATTTTTTTTAATGAAAGTTAAGATTCTGGGGGCCCTGCTGGCTTTTGGCCCACTACATGTGTACCCCCTGTCAGTGACCCTGGGGAGTTGCCTGATCTTTGAA
Source organism: Rhineura floridana (assembly GCF_030035675.1). Taxonomy (NCBI): domain Eukaryota; kingdom Metazoa; phylum Chordata; class Lepidosauria; order Squamata; family Rhineuridae; genus Rhineura; species Rhineura floridana. Next base: position 122,447,339 of record NC_084485.1, on the reverse strand, counting down.
GTTAGAAAATATGGTGATTACTAAACGGTGATCTTCTCTGCCATTTTTTCCTAGTGTGATAAGTACAAGACTGGAGTTATTGATGGATCAGCATGTAGTAGCCTATGTACAAGACAAACTCTGTATTTTGGAAAATGTTTGTCAACCAAACCCAGTAATCAGGTATGACTGCTCTATATTTTTGTCAAGTTCAGAAAAATGTTAAGCAATGATAAACATAGTAATTGAACAACTTTGATATATTACTGCCAGAGGACTTCTGAATCAAAGCCAGATGATGGAATATCAAATTTGTCACTTGAAGAGAGGCACCTTATAGTGTTCTGGTTGGAGTTTTGGGATGGGGGGGAAGATATCTGTCATGAGATGAAACTAATTCCATGCTATATGGGAATGTTTCAGGATGGTGAAAAGCAAAAATGTATTTTCTAAGTATGCCAGACTCCTTCCTGCCTTCCTCACTATATAGCAATGATGGGCTCAAGTTTGGAGATGGCAATAGCATACTACTGTGAGGAGGGGAGCTAGGAGAATGGGAAAGGGAAAAGTTGACCTTTTTCTGTCTCCTTAAATTCCTATCTCACACACATACATCCAAACAGCATGACAAGTTGCCTGTTCAAAGAAGGCTAGACCCCAGAATAGGAGCACCTGTTAGGATTCAGGCATTGCAACATTTTGTTTGCCATTTTTTAACTTCTAGGAAGAGCCTGGATAAAATTATTCTTTGTAATATTTATACAGTTCTATTCCAAAAGAGAAATCTTAATTGCCAACTGGTGTAGAACATTGAGTTACCAATTCACAAGTTGGGATTAACATTGAAACAATGAAATGAGTCCTGTTGGTTAGTTGCAATTAAATTTTAGCTGAGCCTAGATCTTTTTATAGTATTATCTATTTTTTAACAAAATTTTCAGTAATATTTTATAAAGCTAATGCTTCAAATTAACATTTGGCGCTCAGATTTGCTTTAAATTCAAAAATTTAAAGCTTGGTGTCACTAGTAGTTAACTAAAATAAAATTTACATGGGGAAGTGACTTAAAGTCAATGCTGGATTAGAAGAATGTCTTACATTTCTGTATACTGATTTACGCGATAGAGAAAAATACAAGATATTCTTAATCTAAAATGCTTTTTGCCATTTCACATTATTTGCTATGCAAAACCTTAATGCCTCATAAAAATGAATACTCCCATAAATGTGGTGGGATGTAGTGCTGTAGCAGTTATGGCATATCACTGGATAACCATTGTCATTTCATTTCATTTTTAATTTGTATACCGCCTTTCTACATCACTGCACTCAAGGTGGTTTACAACCATAGAAATGTCAAAAATATACAGAAATAATCATACTATCATGACCCTATAATGCTACAAAATACAAAATAATACAAAAAAAGCATAAACAACAAATGTTACAAAAATACATATTACATATACAAATGTTGCACCAATACAAATTACTAATAAATAAAACCAATATCAGTTCCTTCCACTTCTAACATACACACCCTCTCACCTAGGACTCCGGGCATCCATCCTGGCTGTCACCCAGGACCCAAACACAGCTCACCCCCAAAATCTCACAACAAAGAAGGGACCAGGTAACTGCTTACATCAGCATCAAAAACTACTTACATCATCATAAAAACAACTTGAAACTTGTTTTTATGAATAGACACTAAGGTAGATGGCAATTCATGTAAAATATCAAAGTAACGTATAAAATATACAACACATAAAACACCATACAAACAATACAAAATAATCATTAAAATAACTAACTAACCAAAATGAAGATACCTACTTTTCCACCTTTGTTCTAAAGTGGTACAGTCCAGCAACAGACATATCACATGAGGTTGCTGATAGTGTAGCTTGACTCTGTTCAGTTGATCGATGACCTGGCACTAGCCATCACCAGCACCATGTCAAGTAAAATGAACACCAGACACTTCTTCTTAGATGAAGGCATGGCAAAATGTTTAACATCTTACAGAGGGAAGTCCTCCATTTGAACAGCTGTCAGAAGACAGTCTTCTATTTGAAGGGCTGTCTGGTCCAAGTCCCACTTTTTTCTGTCAAGGTTCGCAATCTCAGGGATAATCTGTTGGTGGTTGCATGGAAGCAGTGTGAGGAGCCACTGTAGTACCAGCCTTTCCTTCTCATCTGCTACTCCAGAAGGCTTTTAATAGTAATTCAGTAAATCTTAAAGGTATAGATAGTATTTGCATTCCAATACAGCACATGGACAGATCACTGCTTGCTGAAGTTTAGACTTACAGCGGCTTTTCCCCTCTGCAAGGGTGGGGGACCTGTTAAGTTGGTCCGCCCCCAGAGACTAATGGATTCGGATGGTTTCCAAAGGGCTCTGGGGAGTTTTCAGGCTGACAGGGCTGGCGCTTCCGTTGAAACCCTGGTTGAACTGTGGAATACAGAAATGACCCGAGCAGTTGACATGATTGCTCCGGAGCGCCCCCTCCTGTGTAGAGCTCGTACAGCTCCATGCTATACCCCAGAGCTGAGAGTGATGAAACAATATAGGAGACGGCTTGAGTGCAGATGGAGACGGACTCCTAGTGGATGCAATTATACACTGGTAAGTGCCTATGGTAAGCTGTATTTAGGGGCAGTGAGGGCAGCAAAAAAACAATATTTTACTGCCACTATCAAATCATCACTCTGCCGCCCAGCGGAGCTCTTCAGAATTGTCCAGGGGCTATTACACGCCCCAAGGACATGGTAGAACCATCTGAGACCCGCTGTAATGAATTTGTTAGGGACTTCCAGGATAAAATCTTTAGCATCCTCTAGGACTTAGACTCCAGTGTTATAGCAGGTGAATCAAGCGAGGTATCCAGAGCACAGCCTTGTCCCGATTTCTTGGATGAGTTTCAGTTGGTACAGCTTGAGGACGTTGACAAGGTGCTTGGACAGGTTTGTGCAACCACTTCTGTGCTGGATCCTTGCCCTTCTTGGCTAATAAAAGCTAGCAGGGATGGAACAGCCAGCTGGGCCAGGGAAGTGATTAATGTCTCTCTGTGAGAGGGGGTGGTCCCTGGCTGCCTGAAAGAGGCGGTAGTGAGACCACTCCTGAAGAGACCCTCCTTGGACCCAAAAAATCTTAATAATTATAGGCCGGTAGCAAATGTTCCATTCCTGGGCAAGGTCCTTCAACGAGTGGTTGCATGCCAGCTCTAGACACTCTTGGATGAGACTGATTATCTGGATCCATTTCAGTCGGTTTCAGGGCTGGTTTTGGCAGGGAGGGACTCTGTTGATTCTTCTTGATCTCTCAGCGGCTTTCGATACCATCGACCATGGTATCCTTCTGGGAAGACTGGCTGAGTTGGGAGTGGGAGGGACTGCATGGCGGTGGTTCCACTCCTACTTGGCAGGTCGGCTCCAGAAGGTGGTGCTTGGGGAACAGTGCTCGGCACCCTGGACTCTCCAGTATGGGGTTCCACAGGGGTGGGTTCTGTCCCCCATGCTGTTCAACATCTACATGAAACTGTTGGGTGCGGTCATCCGGAGCTTTGGAGCGTGTTGCCATCAGTACGCTGATGACACGCAGCTCTATTTCTCCTTTTCATCTTCTTCAGGTGAGGCTATCAATGTGCTGAACCGGTGCCTGGCTGCGGGCTAATAAACTGAGGCTCAATCCAGACAAGACTGAGATGCTGCTAGTGGGTAGTTCTTCTGACCGGATGGTGGATGTCCAACCTGTCCTGGATGGGGTTGCACTCCCCCAGAAGGAGCAGGTTCGTAGCTTGGGGGTTCTCCTAGAACCATCTCTGTCACTTGAGGCTCAGGTAGCCTCAGTGGCACAGAGTGCCTTCTACCAACTTTGGTTGGTGGCCCAGCTGCGCCCCTATCTGGACAGGAATAACCTGGCTTCAGTTGTCCACGCTCTGGTAACCTCCAAGTTAGATTACTGCAATGCACTCTATGTGGGGCTGCCTTTGTAGACAGTTCGGAAACTGCATCTTGTGCAAAATGCAGCAGCCAGATTGGTAACAGGGACCAAACAGTTCGAACATATAAAACCAATTCTGGCCCACTTGCATTGGCTGCCTGTATGTTTCCAAGCTTGATTCAAGTGCTGGTTTTAACCTATAAAGACTTACATGGCTTGGGACCACAATACCTGATGGAACGCCTCTCCCAATACGAACCCACCAGTACACTATGCTCAACATCTAAGGCCCTCCTCCAGGTGCCTACTCCAAGGGAAGCTCGGAGGGTTGCAACAAGGGAGAGGGCCTTCTCAGTGGTGGCCCCCAAATTATGGAATGATCTGTCTGACGAGGTGCGCCTGGCTCCATCACTGTTATCTTTTCGGCGCCAGGTCAAGACTTTCCTCTTCTCCCAGGCATTTTAACATGTGTTTTTAATTTTTTTTAATTAAATTGTGTCTTAAATTGTTTTTAAAAGATGTGTTTTCAATTTGTATATTTGTTTTTAATGTTTTTAGTTACTGTAAACCGCCCAGAGAGCTTCGGCTATGGGGCGGTATATAAATACAATAAATAAATAAATAATTTTTTAGTATCTGCTACTATCAATGCAAAATGTAGTACACAGTGGAGAAACTGAGGTCCTCGTACATTATATGACTTTACTGCTAGTCTAATAAAATGCTTTAAAACCTCTGTAAAAACAGTAACAGCTTTTAAATAAGCTTTACAGTACCATACTTTGTACTTTAAAACTAACAGTCCCATCCCTAATACACATCCATTACTCTGAATCTGCCTTCTGTTAGCACCTAAGTATGTTAGTGAGTAGGGCTGTTACTCAATTAAAGAAATGTCAGACGCTTGGTCATCTAAATGTTAATGGATTGTTTATATGCAAATTTTAGTTTTAAATTTGGTAGTCCTGAAGAAGGAAATAATATACTTTTTATATGATTGATGCACACATCAGTGTCCTTCTCTTCTGTGCCCACCAGCACTACTTTTGTATGAAAAGTACGTGTATATATTAAAAAGTATGCTGCCCACTTAATAGAGACACCTTGTTAAAGAAAAGGGGTTTAATTAATTAAGCTAACAGTTTAATCAACTAAAGCTTTTACAGTTCTAGAATCTTTGTATCTTCTGTCTTGTCATGTATAGATGTATTTGGGAGCCTGGGGTAATTTACAAGGTGTTATAAAATGCCAGATGGAAGAAATTGCTCACATTGATCTCAGAGCTGAACTAGAACCAAGGAAGGAAACTATTCTGTTTGATAAACCAACTAGAGGAACTACGGTTCAGAAATTCAAGGAAATGGTCTATGGGCTTTTTAAAGTGAGTATATCCTTTCCTCTCCTTCAATGGTGGCTGCTAAGTTCAAAGTACTGGTGATGTCCATAACCCTCCAATGTTTATATAGGCATTACTTTGGTACTAGACTGAGTGATGGATTAACTGAAAAACTACTGGTCACATAAAGTCAATGGTGAAACTTCAGTTTGGTGGGTCAACTTAAAGAGGTCTGGATTTCACTCTTAAATGGGTAACTGGACAAAATTCACACATCTGTCCAGTATAAAATATTCTAGATATCTCTCAGGGAATAATAGTTGAGATTTTCTCATACTTTTGTGGCTCTAAAAAAAACACCCCACCCCACGATTAGTATACAACAATAAAATCATGCTAATATAGCTGCACCACTTAGTGCAAGGCACGGTGTAGATAGGCAGGCCCACCCTTAGCATGTGCGGGGCCGGGGCAAAAGCATAGTTGCCCCCCCATTCTTTCTCTCTCTATATATATATTTAGAGAGAGAGAGAGATTTTATTTACGAATATATGTAATTATAATATTTACGTATGAGGCTAACAACCTATTAAATACAAATATGATTACCTTCACTTCAGGGAATAGGCCTCTAGTCAACCTGTTCCATACATATCCATTTCTTCACTAGTCTCTCGACATCTGTCTTCCCTTTGTTGATATCTGCTAGATATGGCACTCTATTTCTAGGCATATTTTCCCATCTTTATCTTCCTAACTAAACAATTGAAAACACTTTGTGCAGAACCATTGTTTTAAATATAGAGGATGACAGAATTAATCATTTCTGTAAATGTCTGGGCCTGGCTGCTTTGTTGATGGGCAATTACTTTCGGATTAAAATTAAAATAATACAAATATAAGAAACTATATATTTATTCTCAAAGATTTATTTTCCTTGCTTTTACTTCTGCAAAATGATTAATCAACTTGTCAAAATCTAGATTTTCATAGTTGATGAGCGGCGGCGGCACAGGGAAGCCACTGACTCAGTCACGCAGCAGGCAGGGGATTCAAACCTCCCGCCTAAAATTAGCTGGCTAAGCGCTGCACACCCGCTTCACAGCTGATGAGCGGCGGCAGCACAGGGAAGCCACTGACTCAGGCACGCAGCTGAAGAGCAGGCAGGGGATTCAAACCTCCCGCCTAAAATCAGCTCAGGAAGCGGCTGGCAAGACGGCCGCTGCATGGCTGAAGAGAGAGGAAAAACTCTGCCGCAGCCCAGCTTCTCAGATTGCCAAGCGCGGAGGCCCCGCTTCCCCACTTACTGGTGCCTAGGGGCAGCTCTGTAGATAGGTAATACAGGCTTTGCTTGTAGATGCCTTTGAACCAGAATTGTCCCACTAAAAACATTAGGAATGGAGACTGTGTTAACACACGTGTCTATTTGGAACCTGAGTGTGAGAACCTGCCATCCATGGGTCCCATTAAACACGCCTCCTTGAGAGGAGGGGGATCTTTTGCTAGGGATAATTCAAATGCTTTGCTCTGAAATGTGCCTAAATAATGTGTGTGTATAACCCAAGAAATGCAGGTCCGAACCAGGCTAAAGCAAAGCTTTCTTTTATTGAGAGAAAAGAGAAGAATAGCAATACAAAATTACTGGTTGTATGGCAGCATTGATCATTAATACACTAACCTATTCATAACTCTAAACTAAAGAGATAAAAGGTCCCTATTGCTATAAGATATATCAGGTAGCAGAATTACCTCTCCTAGGCCCAGGGAGTGGGCAATGGAATATAGCTGAAGGAAGGTGAAGGAGCTTTGACCAAAAAGCAAGAAGGGATCTCTTTGCCTTAGGTTTTGCACCAAGACACAGACGCCCTTCCCAATCTGTGACCTGTAATCCTGCGCTGTGTTCCTTGAGAGCTGTAGTTATACATGCTGGAGCTCTGATTGCTCTCTTGGGTCTCAAACCCTGTTCTTAAATACACTTTTTCAATGTGAAATGGAGGAGTCTGGGTATGAGGTGATCTCATGTTGTGTTGGCATTTCTTGTTGGCACTCTGAGAAAAACTAGTTCTGCTTTCTAATGTTGTCTTTGAACGATGGGATTGTTCTGCTGGGCATGAGGGAAATCGGCCAAGAAATGAGAATAATTTAATTCCGGGCCTGCATGCGCCTCCGAAAGTGCCAAAAGATGGTCCTCACTTTTGTCTTCTTTTCACAGCACTCGGGAAGGTACAGCAAGTCAGAAAACTGGGGGTGTGGGATGGGAAGTCTAGAATACTCCAGGGCCTTGCCACCCCTTCGATTCCAACTGAACCAATGTGTGGGTTAGCCAGAGTACTCCTAACAACTGAATTGGGGAAAATGGGTGTCAACACGTATAGCTCAATATTGGTAGCAAACAACAGTTGATTTTTATTTTTTTAAGTGCCTATGTAATTTGACTATATATATACATGGCTTCTTTCTAGGCAAAACTAGGTGAGCAGGGCAATCTTCCTGAACTCGTTAATCTCATCTTGTCTGTTGCTGATGGGAACAAAGATGGCCGAGTTTCCTTGCCAGAAGCAAAGTCAGCATGGGCACTTCTCCAGCTAAATGAATTTCTGCTCATGGTAATTCTCCAGGATAAAGAACATACTCCCAAATTGTTGGGGTTTTGTGGGGATCTTTATGTGATGGAAAAAGTTGAATATACCTCTCTTTTTGGAATCAGCCTTCCATGGATGATAGAACTTTTCATTCCCTCTGGGTTCAGAAGGAGCATAGATCAGTGGTTTACTCCATCATGGCCAAGAAAGGCAAAAATAGCCATAGGGCTTCTAGAATTTGTGGAAGACATTTTCCATGGACCATATGGGAATTTTCTTATGTGTGATACGAGTGCCAAAAACCTGGGTTACAATGATAAATATGACTTAAAAATGGTGGACATGAGAAAAATAATGCCCGAAATGAGCTTAAAAGAGCTGATTAAAGATCGTCACTGTGAGTCTGACCAGGATTGTGTATATGGATCAGATTGTAGAACTGTATGTGACCAAAGTAAAATGAAATGTACCACAGATATAATTCAGCCAAATTTAGCAAAGGTGTGCCAGTTGCTCAAAGACTACCTGCTTCATGGGGCTCCCCTGGAAATACACGAAGAGTTAGAGAAACAACTATACTCATGCATTGCCCTGAAAATTTCAGCAAACCAGATGGAGATGGAGCATTCCTTGATACTCAACAACCTGAAAACTCTACTGTGGAAGAAAATATCTCATACAAATGATTCTTAGTTTCTTTGTCTCAAATAAAAAGATTGCTGCAGCTGTAGGAACTGACCACTTTTTGTCAAAACACAGCTTCAGTGTTTAAATAATATTCTTTAGCCTCCTCTCTCATCAGTGCTCCTTCAAACACTGCCACCAGTGATTTTTTTCCAGTTGGAAAATCTGTGTTCTCTTAAATATCTGCCTGGCAGAGACTGTTGAAGCCATGTGGCTATAACACTCCCATTAAGGAAAAAATACAAGTTCAGTTTTCTCCTTTTGCCCTTACTCAAATTTTAAGATTTTTTTAGAAGGGTAGGATCAACAGATACTAACTTAATTTTCTGAGCAAAACTTGCCTGTTGAAGGGGACAAGCATGTGGTACAGTCCCAGGTGATCTGCCCTACTTCTGAATTCAAAATCACAATTGAGTACTTAGACACTTCAACATACACCTGCATGTGGAAATTTATCATGTTAAAGAAAGGGTTGTAGCCTAACCTCTACCCTGACATGCTAGCTTTTTGCACCCAGAGAGGTTTTTGAAGTGGAAGAAGACTGAAATAAGAGCCCCAACTGCATTTTTAAAGTAATAACCAGAAGAGGGCTGCAGCCCTGGAACAGTGCTGTGAGAAGTTCCCCTTGTTCTTGCCCATCTGTACCCCTTCCTGCTATTCTCTTGCCACTCCCCAGAAATCACAGAAATGAGTTGTGGTGCTTTAAAAAAATATTTGAAGACCTTTTTAAAAATTGAAAGTAACTTTACAAACACTAGCCTAAAGACCCCTCACTACTACAAATTAACATGGCAGAATTTGAGCTTCTGTTATAAAATGAAATTGATATTTTTGAGGTTGTTTACTAATTTTAGCATGGCAGAATTTGCACATTAGTGATTTTTAAGAAAGAAATTCAGTGTGACAATTGAACATGTTTTAAACTGGAGGTTTTTGAAACCAGAACTTTTTGTTAGATTTATACATTTGTATACACATTTACCTCATGCGTACATTGAATGTTACTAAGTTGCTGAAATTACCTAATTAAAAGTAGATATTGCATTATGCTAGCAGTTGATTTAAATAAAGCACCCACACATTCTGTACTAGCAATATATAAAGACACTAAACTGATAAAATTACAGTCACCATCTCGATCTTATAACAAATGATATTACAGTTTGAAGGCAAAGAGTTGTGGGATGCATAAGCTGAATTTTATACATTGGTTGGAAGATTCATTAACTTTAGTGGAATTAATAACCCAATCATGGTTTATCTCAGTGGTAAAATGTCAAAAATCATATGGTGCAATCTGGTGAAGGGTAAGCATCCAGCAGCCAAATTATATGCATGTTTATTCTTAAGTAATTCCATTACAGTTCAACAGGAATAATTTGCAAGTGTGTGTCGAAATAGAAGTCAAGTACTGTCGATTTCTATGTGTAAGTTAAGCACTGATATCAAAGGAACAAATATACTTAATATTGACTGGATCTTGCCCAGCTACATTCATAAACCAATTAAGCCAAAATTATGGAAGCCCATTTATCCAAAAGTCTAATCAGGTAATTGCTTTGGCTTTGTTGATCAAGCTTATCACATTATGCTGAAAATCTGGATATTTTCAGGTTGACTTCTGAACACATATTACAGTGTCTAAGCTTGTTCTGTAACTGCAACAAGCTAGCTTTTGAAGCAGGATTTGCCTTATGCTTGTGGTCTTGGGTTGTAGCTTTGCTTACAAACAGCAAAAGTGAAGCAAGCCAATGGTAGGGTCTGTGCGTCTAGAGCACCCTCCATAGTTCTATTTTTAGAACTGTGTGGTACTCTTCAATATCTGTTTTGTGTGTTTTCCACAGCCAGGGTTCTGAACAAATATGGCAAGTTTGACAGTGTTTTTCACTCATTCCTAGCTGTTGACACTAGTTAGATGCAATCAGCCACTTCTCTCTGCTCATACATTTGTCATTGTTTGGCAGAGTTCTTATGATGCACTAGTGCATATTATGCTTGACACTCGCTCATTCTCTCCCCGCTTCACTTGATTCATTTATATTTCTGTTACAAGAGGAAGTCTTTTAATGTTTCTCTTGATCTGCGTTTCTTGCATTCAACATGTGTTGACAAAGCAAGAAGTCTTTTTTTTCACATCATGAACAAGCACTTACAAAGCAAACCCATCTTTGTTCCCTGTACAATGTGTAAAGTGTTAATTTGCCCTAGGATCTTGCGCATTTTTGCCTTGTGTAAATATTTTTACTAACAATATTCTTGCACAATGTCCACTTTGTTTTTAAATTGACAGATGTTCTTTTAAGAGGCAGCATTTAATATTTGCAACCACTAAACAATCCTGTATCTTACTAGGCATATCCATGCTGGGTAAACCTGAATGTCAATATTGTTAGTTATTGCTCAGTGGAAAAATATATTGAGCCAAATATTTGTAGATATTTGAAATACTTTTGGAATAACAACTTGTCAGCAGTGCGGTTTGTACTGTATTTCATTTTGATTGCTGTTACACCATCTTCAGGAGACTTCATTTTGAATATGAATTGTTTACAATAAACTGGAATTATTTCCCCTTTCTAGCAGTAGTGTTTATTGAATAAAAACTTCCAGTAGAAGGGGAACACCTATTTTCTAATGAAAGTAAACCATTTAGGCTGTTAATAAGATACTGGAAATGAGAAAAGGATGACTGGTTCTTGGGCATAAAAGCTAAGCATTTATTTTGATATTTTACTGCCTTGATCCACACTCTGGTTGGCTCCTCTGAAATGGGTAAGATGGAATGGACAGGATTGCTTTATACCAACATAGGCTTTCTTTTTATATCTGCTTGATATTTGCATATAACTTCTAGCAAAGGCTGATACAATCACATTGCCTAGTATCTGGTAGTGAAAAAACAACAAAGTCCTATTGCTTCAAAGCAGAAGTTGCCAGTTCAGTAACAGGAAACCTGAACTGGGATGAAATCCATTGAGACAATATGCTACTTTGCTTCACTTCTTCCAAGAGTCAATTTCCATTCTTGTAATGGCTGGCTTATACTGTCCCCTAGTGAAACATTCTGGAGTGGAATTGTGTAAAACTATGGAATGAAGTATAAGTTGGAACAAAACACTTGGAGAAAATATTGAGGACATGATTGGATATGCTTCAAAGTTAGAACTTACATCACATTTCATAATTTAGCTGCATGGTCAGGAAAATACAAGGTGAAACTGCTTCATCTTATCACCTCCGAGATGGAAAGCTACAGGCAAGTATAATTTCCCATTCACCTAATCTTAAGATATACAAAACTAACATCAGCAACTATGGTGGGTCCCATAACCACCAACCTACAATGTAGGTTCTACTGAGCTCCTGGGAGGATATAAGTAATAAATAACAATACTGTCTTGTTTCACAATGTTTTGTAGGTACTTACAACTACCATACATGTGTATTTCAAAGACAGGACTGGGGAACCTGTGGCCCTCCAGGTGTTGATGGATTGCAGCTCCCATCACCACTGCTCAGGCTAACGGGAGTTGGGGACTGCAGGTTTGTATTTCCTATCCAAGGAATCGAGGCCATCCACACAAGTTTCCTGCCACTACCCCCCCCAATCTACAGCTGTAATAAATAAACATTAGCTACCATTGATGGTAAAACCAGGTTAGTGTTCCACAGGCCTGTCCTCCACTATGACATCCAAGAGATGTGTACTGTAGTGTTAACAGCATTAGTTTTAAGGCCCTATCCAGATTTAGTGTTTTGGATGGCTCCTCCATGGGAACAGCTCTGTCCCCAGCTCAAGCAGGCTGTTAACAAAGTGTTACTCTTTGGGGAAACAGGTTTTTCGTATTTGTGTCCTGTCCGTCCAGGATATAAGCCAGTGTATGAAGTTACCTTACAGCAGAAATGTTTTGAGTAACAACTTGCTCAAGGACACCCAGAAAGGCTCCTGATCAAGGAGGGACTGTATGAAAGTCTCAAATGTAACACATTATCACTTACATGACACTTGCTGCTTTCTGTATCAGCAAAATAGTGGGAATTTGCTATGGGGCCAGTTTCTCAAATTTGTCTGTGTTGTCAGAAGGAAATGTGTTAAAATTTCTTAAGAATATCTGGTCTTGGCAATTCTAGTGCTAAACAGATTACCCTTCCTGCATCCTGTCAATTGTTTCAGCTCTGGAATTTCTTCTAGGCTTAATAGCATGCCATTCTTTTAACCACACATCTCCAGAAGTGGCCAGAAAAGGTTCTTCTACATTTCCTTTGCTCTGGAATTTTTTACAGGGCAGGTTCCCTCTTATGTCAAGCATGTGGATGGGATCCAGACAGTCATGCTTAAAGAGTAGAGTGAGTGCTGCCATCCAACTCTCCAACTATGTACTACTTTAATGAGGAGCTACTTAGTTTAGAGAGGAAGTGCCAACTCCTTTGCACTTGTGCCTCAAAGGGTGGCTAGGCTGCAGTACTGCCATTTAGTTTTTGCATCACTCCAACCAGCTTCCCTATAAAAAGGAAGATGCTTGTCTGAGAAAAGAAAGCTAATATTCTTCCCCAAAGTGCCTGCTCTGCTTCTGTGAAGGGGGGAACGAATCGGGCAGAAGAAACACAGAAGAAGCATCAACCACACCCTCTAGCTGCACACATACATGGATAACTGCATGCGAGACCATTCTCCAAATTTCACCTCATGGTCCTCCCTGGTTATAGCAGTATGTCATTTAGGCTTGTGAGCGTCGATGCGAAGTTCCAGCTTGTATATAGAAAAACTACTGCTATTCAAGATCTGAGACACCTGAAGCAGCTGAGCTGGTTTGCATTTTCAAAACCAGTGTGGACTAGGATGGTGGAGTTAGTTCAGCACCAGGACAGACTATGGTGGAGCAGGTGTTGCTCAGAGTACTGGAATGGCATCTCTCAAGGTTCCATTTTGACAAAATCCTAATTGAGACTCTTTAGACAAGCTTGCAGAAAGGATTCTGATAGTGTGTCTTTTAGTTTCCCTGCCTGGCCAGCAGTTTTAAACCTGACTTTCTCAGAAAGCATTTGCCATTATGATTAATCTGTACTTGGGAGGCAGGCGCCCGAAACATGCATCTGTTTGTTATGGTTCTACTGACCGGGCACATCTTTTTACACTTTAGTCCTATAGTGAAACGAACACCAATCTTCTCATGCAGTCTGAAGACACAAGACCACCACTTTCCTAAAGCTAAGTAGGTCGGTATCTGGTCCATGCCTTAGGTGGGTAACTGCCTGGGAACCACGTGCATGCCACCTTGGGTTCCATGACAGAAAAAGGGAGGATGTAAATATAAGAGAATATAAGAACAAAGGAAGGAAGAAATCAGGTGCTCAGTTATCCAACAACAGCTATGATGCAGTGACAGTAAGTCAATGCTTACAACATTGGTTCAATAAGTTTATTTTGTTTTCCGAAATCTCCATAGAAAATTATGGAAGGCCTCTTAGCTATCGGCCACACGTTCCTGGGCCCTAAGGAAGCTAGCCTTCTTTTGAGCCACACGATCTTTCTTCTGGGCAAGGGACAATTTGGGGCGGTTCCACCTGCAAACAGAGAGTGTTTGTGTATTAGTGTTGCTGGTGCACAGAGCCCAGGCCTTAAAAACCATCTTTTTTTTTTTTTTTTAAAAGGAAGAACTGACACATCAACTTGACATTTCAAACTCTCAGATGACAAAGTGCCATTCTATGTGCTACCATTGATTTTGTCTACTTGCTGTTTAATCTATCACTGTGCAATTCAGGGCTTATCTTCAGTTTTACTAAGCAATGTAACCAAATATTCAGACACAATGACATTCTTCCCACAAATGACAGATCACTACTTACAGTGCCTTGGAAAAGTAATCAGTCCCCTGACCAATGCTCTCATATTACTGAATTACAAATGGTACATTATAATTTTGTTCTGTGTATTTTGAAACACTGACACTCAAAATCAATTATTGTAAGGTGACATTGGTTTTATGTTGGTAAATGTTTAAGAAGCATAAAAAACTGAAACATGTTGCTTGCGTAAGTATTCAACCCCCACGCATTAATATTTGGTAGAGCCACCTTTCACTGCAATAACAGCTTTAAATCTTTTGGGGTAGGTATGTACCAGCTTTGCACACAGTGTCGGAGGGATTTCAGCCCATTCTTGTTGGCAGATTCACTCCAGGTTATTGGGCATCATTTGTGCACCGCAATTTTCAAAGAGCACCACAGATTCTCAATGGGACTGACATCAGGACTTTGACTGGGCCACTGTATGACATTCACCTTTTTATTCTTGAGGTATACCAATGTTGCTTTGGCCTTGTGCTTGGGATCATTGTCCTAAACCTTAAACAAAACTATGCAGGTAAGAAGCCAGCAGGGGTGTGGGGGCTTTCCAGTGTTTTGCACCGCCTGCAGCATGTACGACTATCTGCCTGTTGGACAGAAGTCATGGGTATGCTCTTGGTGCAATGAGCTCCTGGCTCTCCGGGAACGACTTCATTTCCTTGAGGCCAAGGTAGCGGACCTGGAAAAGCTGAGAGAGGCAGAGAGGTGTGTGGAGGAGGCCTTCAGGAAATTATAGCTGTGTCCCACTCCAACCATGATAGCTCTCCTGCTATCATGGAGAACGATGGTCTCGGGGAAGGAGAGCATCCAGCTGAGGAAGAGGGAAACGATCCCTTAGAAGGGACCCATTCCTTGGGGGATGAGCAGCTATCCTCTCGTGCCAAGGATATATCTCCAGGGGGTGGAGGGATCCTTGTAGTGGGTGATTTGATCATTAGGAACATAGACAGTGGGGTGTGTGATGGGCGTGCAGACTGCAAGGTGTTTTGCCTGCCTGGTGCGAAGGTTGCGGATATCGCCCGTCGTTTAGATAGTTTGGTAGACAGTGCTGGGAAGGAGTCAGTGGTCATGGTGCACATTGGCACCAACGACATGGGGAAATGCAGCCGTGAGGTCCTGGAAGCAAAATTTAGGTTGCTAGGTAGGATGCTGAAAGCCAGGACCTCCAAGGTGGCTTTCTCTGAAATGCTACCGGTTCCACGCGCAGGACCAGCCAGACAGGCCCAGCTTTGCAGTCTCAATGCGTGGATGAGATGATGGTGTCGGGTGGAAGGGTTTGGATTTGTTAGGCACTGGGGAACATTTTGGGACAAGCCAGGCCTGTACAAAAGGGATGGGCTCCACTTGAACCAGAATGGAACCAGACTGCTGGCACTTAAAATTAAAAAGGTAGCAGAGCAGCTTTTAAACTGAGTGAGGGGGAAAACCCGACAGGAGCTGAGGAAGGTCCAGTTCGGAATAAACCTCCCCCCTGGGATAAAAACCAAAGAAATGATGAAATTTTAAAAGGGGTAGGCCTAGAAGTAGGCATTGTGAGAGCAGGGGCACAGGATATCAATTCAGAAGAGCAAAATTACCACAGGCCAAACCACAAGTGCCAAAGAAACTTGAAGAGAGACACTGCTTACAAGTGCCTGTACGCTAATGCTAGGAGCCTCCGAACCAAGATGGGAGAATTGGAGTGCTTGGTCTTAGAGGAGAGCATTGATATAGTGAGCATAACGGAGACCTGGTGGAATGGAGAAAAACAGTGGGATACGGTTATTCCTGGATATAAACTATATCGGAAGGACAAGGCAGGACATATTGGTGGCGGAGTCGCTCTATACGTGAAAGAAGGCATTGAATCCAGCAAGCTCGAAACCCCCAAAGAGGCGGACTCCTCCACAGAATCGTTGTGGGTGGTGATACCATGCCCCAGGAGGGACTTAATACTGGGAACGATCTATCGTCCCCCTGATCAAAATGCTCAGGGAGACCTTGAGATGAGATATGAAATTGAGGAAGCATCCAAACTAGGAAATGTGGTAGTAATGGGTGACTTCAACTACCCGGACATAGACTGGCCGCATATGTGTTCCAGTCATGACAAAGAAGCAAAGTTTCTAGATATTCTAAATGACTATTCCCTAGATCAGTTGGTCATGGAACCGACCAGAGGGACGGCAACCCTGGACTTAATCCTCAGTGGGGACAGGGACCTGGTGCGAGATGTAAGTGTTGTTGAACCGATTGGGAGCAGTGACCACAGTGCTATTAAATTAAACATACATGTAAATGGCCAATTGCCAAGAAAATCCAACACGGTCACATTTGACTTCAAAAGAGGAAACTTCACAAAAATGAGGGGATTGGTAAAAAGAAAGCTGAAAAACAAAGTCCAGAGGGTCACATCACTCAAAAATGCTTGGAAGTTGTTTAAAAACACTGTATCAGAAGCTCAACTGGAGTGCATACCGCAGATCAGAAAAGGTACCGCCAGGGCCAAGAAGATGCCAGCATGGTTAACGAGCAAAGTCAAGGAAGCTCTTAAGAGGCAAAAAGTCTTCCTTCAGAAAATGGAAGTCTTGTCCAAACGAAGAAAATAAAAAGGAACACAAACTCTGGCAAAAGAAATGCAAGAAGACAATAAGGGATGCTAAAAAAGAATTTGAGGAGCACATTGCTAAGAACATAAAAACCAACGACAAAAAATTCTATAAATACATTCAAAGCAAGAGACCATCTAGGGAGGCGATTGAACCCTAGGATGATAAGGGAGTCAAAGGTGTACTAAAGAACGATAAGGAGATTGCAGAGAAGCTAAATGAATTCTTTGCATCTGTCTTCACAGTGGAAGATATAGGGCAGATCCCTGAACCTGAACTAACTAACATTTGCAGGAAGGGATTCTGAGGAACTGAGACAAATAGTGGTAACGAGAGAGGAAGTTCTAGGCTTAATGGACAATATAAAAACTGACAAATCACCGGGCCCGGATGGCATCCACCCAAGAGTTCTCAAAGAACTCAGATGTGAAATTGCTGATCTGCTAACTAAAATATGTAACTTGTCCCTCGGGTCCTCCTCCGTGCCTGAGGACTGGAAAGTGGCAAATGTAACGCCAATATTCAAAAAGGGATCCAGAGGGGATCCCGGAAATTACAGGCCAGTTAGCTTAACTTCTGTCCCTGGAAAACTGGTAGAAAGTATTATTAAAGCTAGATTAACTAAGCACATAGAAGAACAAGCCTTGCTGAAGCAGAGCTAGCATGGCTTCTGCAAGGGAAAGTCCTGTCTCAGTAACCTATTAGAATTCTTTGAGAGTGTCAACAAGCATATAGATAGAGGTGATCCAGTGGACATAGTGTACTTAGACTTTCAAAAAGCTTTTGACAAGGTATGGTGCAGCCGCATTTGGAATACTGTGTACAGTTCTGGTCGCCTCATCTCAAAAAGGATATTATAGAGTTGGAAAAGGTTCAGAAGAGGGCAACCAGAATGATCAAGGGGATGGAGCGACTCCCTTATGAGGAAAGGTTGCAGCATTTGGGGCTTTTTAGTTTAGAGAAAAGGCGGGTCAGAGGAGACATGATAGAAGTGTATAAAATTATGCATTGCATTGAGAAAGTGGATAGAGAAAAGTTCTTCTCCCTCTCTCATAATACTAGAACTCGTGGACATTCAAAGAAGCTGAATGTTGGAAGATTCAGGACAGACAAAAGGAAGTACTTCTTTACTCAGCGCATAGTTAAACTATGGAATTTGCTCCCACAAGATGCAGTAATGGCCACCAGCTTGGATGGCTTTAAAAGAAGATTAGACAAATTCATGGAGGATAGGGCTATCAATGGCTACTAGCCGTGATGGCTGTGCTCTGCCACCCTAGTCAGAGGCAGCATGCTTCTGAAAACCAGTTGCCGGAAGCCTCAGGAGGGGAGAGTGTTCTTGCACTCGGGTCCTGCTTGCGGGCTTCCCCCAGGCACCTGGTTGGCCACCGTGAGAACAGGATGCTGGACTAGATGGGCCACTGGCCTGATCCAGCAGGCTCTTATGTTCTTACTGAAAGTGAATTTCCTCCCAAGCTTCAGTTTTTTAATGGACTGAAGCAGGTTCGCTTGCAATATTTCCTGTATTTTGCTCCATCCATTCTTCCTTTGATTTTAACAAAAAGCCCAGTCCCTGCTGATGAGAAGCATCCCCACAGCATGATGCTGCCACCACCACACTTCACTGTAGGGATGGTGAGTCTTGAGGCATGGGCAGTGTTAGGTTTGCACCACACATAGCACTTCTGAGTTTTGGCCCAAAGGCTCTCTCATCTGACCACAAAACCTTTTCCCACATTGCAGCTGAGGCACTCTCATCCTTTCTGGCAAACTCCAGCCGTGCTTTCAGATGGTACTTTTTGAATAACGGCTTCTTTCTTGCCACCCTCCCATACAGGCCAGTGTTATGCAGTTCCTGATATGGTTGACTGGTGCACCATTACTCCACTCCCAGCCACTGAAAGCTGCAGCTCCTTCAAAGTGATTGTTGGCCTCTCTGTGTCTTTTCACAAGTCTACTTCTTGTTCGAGCGCTGCGTTTTGAGGGACAGCCTTTTCTTGGCAGTGCCTGGGGTGGTGTGATGCAGCTTCCACTTCTTGATTATGGATCCAACTGTGCTCACTGGGATAGCCAAACATTTGGATATTATTTTGTACCCTTTTCCTAATCTATGCATTTGTATTTCATTATCTCTCACTTCTGTAGAATGCTCTTTGGTCTTCATTTTCCTTCAGATCCACAGCCTGACCAATGATCCTTCCACAGTGAGGTTTTTATCTTGACAATGTGACAGCAACTGCAATGATTCACAGGTGGAGGCCAATGGCAAGGTAACTGTTCTTGACAGGGCAATTTTTTTCATCCATGTAAACTGGGAGCTTCCACGGCACAGGGGTTGAATACTTATGAAAACAACACGTTTCAGTTTTTTATGTTTCTTACAAACATTTCCCAACATAAAACCAATGTCACCTTACAGTAATTGATTTTGAGTTTCAAAATAAAATAGCATACAGAATGAAATTACGTACCATTTGTAATTCAGTAATATGAGAGCATTGGTCAGGGGTCTGATTACATTTGCAAGGCACTGTATGTGCCTCCATGCTAGAATTCCAACACTAAAGTATATAACATCAACACAGTCCATCCCTAGAAATTGGGATTATAGGTAACTCAGCATCATACACCTACAGCAGAGAACATACCACATCTCTCTCTCTCCTGCCCCCAAATTCTGGGGTTATTTAATTCAGCAGTAGCTTAGTTCTTCAGTGATATTTCTTAGATTTGATATGGATAGGGGTAGACTGCATCTGTGGTTGTATGAAAGCATCCAAATCACTTCTTTGAGACTGATGTTGGAGTGCAGAGGCAGGGAACCTCTTCCTGTTGTTAGAGCCAAATTCTGTCAATGTAATCTGTTAGGGGTTACATGCTGGTAATAGGGGAAGTCAGTGCCAAAAGTGGACAGGCAACTTCCCTCTTCCCCAGGCTGCCAGGAGAGGATTGCTCCTGCTAGAGATCTGATCACTTGCAGAGAGCTTTTGAAATTCAATCAAAGGTTGCATGCAGCACAAGTTGCTCACCCACTGTAGTGCACAGCTGCACATTTATGATCCTCTCCCCACCTCTACCAAATGCCCTTCAAACTGACCTCAGGAAGAATGACCAAATCCTATCACCTAAATGTCCATTGCCAAATCTGCTGGTTTAAGTCAAACCCTGAATAGCAAGTTTATCCAGGAATTCATCCAAGCCTGCTTAGTTAAAATTATACACCCACTACTAACTACGTAAGTAAATTAATATGGTGGAGACCAGTGAATGGCCTCAGAGTGCCTGTAGGAGACTCATGTAAGAGCAGGATACAAGGTAACTTAAACGTTAGGATGGTATCCTGGTACATTCTAGAGCAAATTATGTTCTAGTAACTTAAAAACTAAGCCATTACTGCCCTACAAGATGGCAAATGTCAATGTAGAATAGAAAACCATACATTTCTCATTAAAAAAACAGAAGTAACTTAAGAAGCCAACTTCCTATCCTATGCAACCCGACAGAACTATCACAGGAATTAAAAGAGTGGGAATGATGCTTTTCTCCTGCAACCAAATTAAGAAGAGCCCATTAAATACAGTTCTGCTCACAACAATATTTTAGGCATTTGGAAAAGGAAAGTTTTGTTCCTGTTCATATTCAGACTGCTAGTATTGCCATTTGTTATGTAGGATCCTTTTTTGTTTTGATCAACCTTGAGCAGAAATCCTAAGGTCCATAGGCAGTACTCAGCTTGCCAAGGCATACCTCCTGCAAAAGCCAATTTCATAAAGGAGGGTGCAACACAGAGGGAGCTTTAGCAGTTTGGATGCAGCCCTTGGGCCTTATACTGCCAATCCCAAGTTGTTAAAGCATACAGAACAAAATGTGGAGCTTCCTAATATGAAGCCAAATTGTTTGGGAAAATCCCAGTTCATGTTCATCCTCTCCTAGTATCCACCAGTTTTCAATGCCATTTTATTCCAAAAAGTTTCACTGACACAGCACTTGCAGCGACAGAAATTTCTATATGGAATATCATCTTGCAGGAGAAAAATTAGGACCATCTCACCTCTTCTTTTTGACTTCCCTCTTGGGTTTCTTTTCATGGACTGGATTCTCACGTATTGCAGCATGGGCTTTTTTATACATTTCTTCCATCTGAAATAAGTATATTTAGAAATCATTTTGTACATATTTAGCAACCTTACTTGGGGGAAAACTCTTGATATTACAGGAAATTTTAGAACTAATTCAGATGCAATATCTCCACATCAGAATACCCAAAATCTACCCTAGACAAGGCCACAAAATTAACTTAAAGACACACAGCTCAATACAGAGCAGTAAATATGACTTTCCTCCGGCATTTTAAGTAAACCAGAGGTGGAGGGTAAATTTGTATTTTGGGGGGGAGGGGAATACATGTTTGCACCTGCATCATATGTGCAACACTAAGTTTTTGACACTTGAGCAGGCCACAACTGTTGACCACAATTAATACCAACAGCCCTCCCCCCACAAACAGTCAGCCAATTCACTACTCGAGTGCTTGATTCCTGCACAGATGTGCAGCAATAGCAATTTTGTCAAACTAACTGCACGGGGTGGGGGCAGCATAAAGGAGAAAGATGGGGCACCACACTATGTGGTACAGAGGTTCCCATCTCTTCCAAATCACCAACAAAAGCAGGCAGGGACTAATGCCTTCAATTAGGAAACCTGGATCTTACTTTCAGTGGTAAATTATGATCTACAAGTGTGTGAACAGCCATTCATCTACCTAATCCCTCTGGAGCAGCTAACCTAATAGTTTCTGAGGTATTTGTCCATACTCTGTGCATTTTCCATATCTCCATATTCTCTACATATCAACCCATGAACTCTAGCAGAGTTTTCACAGTGTTTCTGGAGCTCCCAAGCACACCAAACAACTCAGTACTATGAATGTTTTTCTTTGAGACAAGAAAGGATCTTAACCATAATTTATGCTAAAAAGTTATCACAAACCAAAGCAGCCAATCAGTTTAAATAGCGTTTTTAAGCCATTTGCATCTGTGAATCATAAGAAGAATGTTTGTCCTGGATGATTTCATCACATGAAATGAACAGCAAAAGATGTAGTGAATTCCTGTTCAAGTTCAACTGAAATTCCACAGTCCTTTCCACATCCGTTTCCCAATCCAAAGCTACAATCAAGATGCTCTCTTACCAAATAGGAACTCTGAAGGTTTGAGGAAACTGAAGGAAAGTCTTTCCAACAACATAAAGATGTTAATTTAGTAGATACTCCAAGAAGCACTTATCTGTAGCAACAAGTAGGGAATTTTATAAGTAGCTAAAAAATTGGTCACATATCTGAGATGGATTTCCAAGTTGAATGATGTCATAACAGGTCCTACATGGACTATATGATTATTTAAGAAGCTGTGTTCAGAGATGTGCAAGAACCATAAGAGATACAAGAACTGAGGGATCAACAGAGATGATTTAATAGTACTTTCCTATAAAGTTGTATGTTGCCAGAAGTAAAAGTTCTAAGCAGGCAATACTCTAAATGTTCTCCACAATAATTGAAAAAGCAAGCAAGCATCTTACCATGTCAGGCGTTACATTGTTCTTTATGTACTGCGAGAACTGTTTCTTATAAGAGTCTTCATCCTCCTCCATCAAGTACCGCATGTAATCTGCAACGTTCTGGCCCATGATGTGCTTGCGGTGGACCTCTGCATTAAATTCTTTGCTCTCCGAGTCATAGCCAGGGAAACGCTTGGTACTATGAAACAAGAGCAGAGCATCCGACACAGTTTTGAGAAAGCCCTGATAAAATTTTGGGGGAAAGCATTTCTTAAGCAAAAAATCAAAGATTTATGAGTTTCAGCCACTGTCAGTCCCGTCTTGAAACATTGAACTCTATCATGCACATGCCAAGGACCAACTACAGAATGTTCAGGTCAGCGGGGTATCATCACACAGCAGCCAAGTTGACGACAAAAGTTTTAAAAAAGTGCATTAAGGAGCTTTATAGTTAAGTTTTTGTGGGAAAGCAGAAACAATATCCTGCTTTACTATTCTATCGCTTGCAAAATCTACTGCTGCAAACTGATGCACAATGCAATGCTCATATGAGCCAGACCTCAGAGAAATCAGGTGTTCACATGGAGCATCTGGTTTGTGCAGGAATGTTGTAGAGAGAAGTCAAGTGAAATCAGAGTCAACAATGGGAAGGTTGTAACTAGGGCTAAGTGAACTAAGGTGTGGCACGTAGCATTAAGCACCACCACCTAAGGCAAAAGTCAAAATCACTGATTATGAAGCAGACACCTCCATTTCCAAAGGAAGGGTCTGAACTATCAATCCAGAGGGGAAAACATTACCTGTGTGGAATAGAAAGGCCACCATCTACAGCTCCTTTCAGAGCACCGAAGACCTTGTTCCCAGTCGTAGTTCGAGCAAGACCTGCATCCAGATAGCATGTAAAGGCACCAGGTTGCCCATCCACACTTTCTACATTATATTCATCACCAGTCACTTCAACTTGGCCTTCGTAGATCTTATCAAGGCCAAATTTGTTCAGAAGCTGCAACAAACAATATAAATAAGTCTTTCTCAATGGCTCTGGAGGATCTATTGCAATGACAACTAAAACAGGTTTTCAGTGAAAAATTCCACAATTCATTAGACACTAAGATGGGCAGTTTGCAACCCACAACAAGGGCCAGTTGTGGCCAGAATGGTAGGATACTCATTTGAAGAAAAACAAATCAGGCTGGAAAAACCAGCTCAAGTTTACATGTGCCAGCAATCTTTTAGGAACCAAATGTGTGCAGAAGTGGTTCAAACAAAGCAACATTTTAGGAATCCTGGGTGCCTAGTCAGGAACATTTTCTAGTCCTATTCCAAGTCCTTTTCTGCATGGCATTTGCCCTTTGGAACCTTCTGGTTCCACCCTGAGAATTTTAAGTTACTCACGGTAACTTGAGCTTGTTATAAGCTCCTCTACCACATATGACACAATGCCAGTCATTCTATAAGGCCATGGCTGAAAGGTGGGAGAACATCACAAGAGTTACAGAGGAATGGAAGTGGAGCTTTGGAATCACCACCACTGATGTAAGAAATTCTGCAGAAGTCATTTTACCTTTATTACCTGGAGAAAAGGCAGGATATAAATTTTATTATAATAATAATAATAATAATAATAATAATAATACTCAGGAATATCTGGTTGATTGGTACGCTGAAGTGACAGCACAGCCTCTTAAATCTAATGTTCTATATAATCTCTAACCCAATGTTTATTTCTTGCTTAATTTGCTTTTAAGAGGTGCTGGCTTAACACATACACAATCTTACAGGTAAGCTTGAGGATTAAAACAGAAACAGACTGGGTATGTGTTCATATGCAAATCCCACCTCGTACAGATGCACACTTTTAAGCCAGTACCACAAAATCCCCAATTTCAATTATTTGTAAGTTTTGTCTTCCAATTTGTGTCAAATAAGCTGGTAGGTAGAAGTTATTCTAACTTTCCAATAGATACATACCCTGCGGGCCAGCAGCAGGCCCGTGCAATAGGCAGCAGCGTAGTTGGTCAAGCCTACTTTCACACCATACTTTGGCAGCTCGTGAGCATATGCAGCACAGACAATCATGTCACCTTCAATTCTGGCATATGCAATCTGACAACAAAAGCAGTATTAATGAATGATTTCAAACCAATCAGTTGCAATGTTCATTCAATATGAGCCCTACCAAAGCCAACAGTCCTGCACGTGGATGCTTTCAGAGCCATCTTTAACACACTTTTTTTCCAAACCAGTGTGTGCATCTCCAACTCACTTCAGTTTCTGTAAATACTGCACATCTAACTTTGAAGCATTCGTGTGTTGAATGAGCAAAGCACAGATCAGCAACAGCTGGATCTCTGTTGTTGTAGCAAAGCCTTATACAAACTGACCTGACAATTCTCTCCCGTCTTCATCTGCTCAGACCTCACCTCACTCCTTACCAGTGCCCCACTGTTCCTCCTTTCTCATGTCATCACAGATGGACATGCAGGGACTCTCTTAGCTCTGAAGGACTACTGGCCCTTTAAACCACTGACAGAGAGCATAAGAAAGAATGCATACATGGTAGCTACAACAGTCCTGCATTTTATTTATCCAATTAAAAATAGTGGCAGCAGAAATAAAGCAAGTTAACCAAGCACTGCTGCAACAGCAGGACAGTTTGCCACTCAGCTTCTTATCCAGGACATCTGGCGCTACATGATATATGCTTAACCATTCCCAAGGTTTTACAAAGCACTCCCGTATCACGATATAGCATGAGAAACAGGATTCCATTGATGATATATATATTCGGTTATATTTTGTTTTCCAGTTTTGGCATCCCAAATTACAAGCACATTTAAACATTGTTTACTAGGGGAATGAGATGTGCAGATTTAAAAAGCCTGTTCTGTTCATAGGTGTGAGAATCAACGACACTACTTAAGATTTGCTTAGCTGTTGGCAATTTCCATGTGAAAGCATCTACAACAGCAAGTCATCAAATGCAACTTAATGAGACTGAAATTATAGGTTTTTTAGGCTTGTTTCCTGACTCAGGTAGATTAATTAATGAAAAATCTGTACATAGATTGCAAGTTCTGCAGCTTTGAAAAATCACTGACATCCACTTAGCCAGGATCAAAAGTTACACTCAATACAGAACTTGACAATCTACGCACCAGTCCTTTCCCAATTCAGAAATGCGACATCTACTGTGCAAGATTAAAACTGAATTATAGCAGCTGAACTTACACTTTCTCAAAAGAACCATGGAAATTCTAGTTGGAAAGGGCCTCAAGAATTGTGCAAGCGATTGCTAGCCCTTTCGCAGAACTATAGTTCTCAATGCTCATTTGTTGGCAGCCAAGACAGCTAAACAGATTTAACACATTTGCATAGGCACTCTCTCTAGACGTTCATAATAAGTTTCTAAATTACAACTTCTGACAGTTGCCTTTACAAGATTCCAATACATGGAACAATATCTAAGCAATGTGATATCTGTGTACCTCACCCGTTTTCTACATGATTCTCATAAATCATAGGGAGGATCACAGGAAGATTTTTAGAACTAGTACACTAGTTTAAAAAAATGCCATACTAATCTTTCGGAGAAATAATTTCAACTCCACTTTCTCAGCATTTTATCCAGGCTGGAAGCTCTTTTGTCCCTACTGAAAGTAGGCAGACTGTTTTGAAATACGACATGCATCTTTGCACACAGAAAACACTATTTGGCTTAAGTCAAATACATCACAAATTAAGTAGCAGAAAGCAGAGCTTGGAATCAGTTTTACTGAACCTGCTTTGCTCAATAAGCTCATTCAGGAAACAGCCAAGTAGGAAATGTGAATGTGCAGTAACACATAATTTTCACTTTTGCTTGGAACATTTATACCTGGCAAAGAATTCCAGGTGGAAGCTTGCAAACATTTTGAGTTGGTCATATAGAGGATCTCTTTTGATTATTCTAAAGCTCTCTTCCTACAAAGAACATTCAAGGTACCTCCTCAAATTAATCCATTATTAAAGCATATGCTCAAACCCACTTCGCTACAAGCAGAAATACTGTCACAGCACATGGACTGTTCTAGAGTTCAGAACAGTTTCCGCCCAAACTACTGGAGAAAAAATCTTATTTTTTCCATTTAAAAATTAAACACATTTCTTTAATAAAGACTGCTATATATGTTACAAAATATGAAAACCATTTCTATGAAGGAAGTGCAAAGTAGCTCTCTGAAATACGGTCAAAGATGAAAAGGTGACTTTACCTGGCAAATGATATCTCTATTGGTGACACGTACAATCATCCTATATTTAGGGGTGTTGTACTTGTTTTTATCCTGAATCACCAAACGCTTACGAGCATAATAATCAGTTTTTCCCTCTGAAAGAGAAAGGTGACAGATTGGAATATATTTAGGAATTGCAAGTTCAAGCCCATATCCACCTAATTTATCGAAAGCTTGTAAAGATGAGAAGCATACCTCTCCTTCTTCGGAATTTCACTTGATACCTCTTGAAATAGGCCTTATTCTTGACAACTTTGACGAACCCCTTGAATAAATTAAACAGAGGCATTTATGTAAAAATGTTTGTGTTGACAATCTTGCAAACGAAAATAGGAGGAAGTTACGGTACAAAAACAAAGAAAACAACAAGGGGGAAAATGAAGACTTGTTTGAAAAGTTCAAACATGTGTATTCAGACATGTAGCCTAGAAATGCAGGCTACAAACTTATTTTTCTTCTTTAGTGCTACAATATTGGAAATAATCAATGGTAATGAACAGTTGTACAGAGGAAAGCAAAGTTTTAAAAGCCGTTCTTGGTAGCATAGTGCTTGGAACCCCCAAATAACACATGTTTGCAAAGATCTGTCTTAATTTAGAAAACATTTGTTTTAAAATGATCTGTCAGTTACAGTTTTATTAAGATTTTCCAGAATCCAGTAACTAAAACTGGACTCCAAAAAGCCTCTGTGGCAATGATGAGGAAAGTATAGTCAATACTAAGTTTTAAAGGACCAAACGGAAGAATATCTAAAGTGGTCCTCAATGTAGAAATCAAAGCTACCCTAAACTGAAGGCATATACTAACCATCTGCTAGAATGGAGAAAAAGCCTTTTTTTCAGAAGCTTTTGTTCCTGAAAGCCATTACATCTTGACAGTGCTGCATTTACCTATAAGTAGCAACAAGATATGACCACAAGCCATTCATGCTGAAGAAAGAATTTATTGGGATGGCCACTTAAGTCTGCTCTCTAGTAGCCTTTTCATGTGGCAAATCCTCCAGTTTTGTCAATGGGCATTTATTTGACAGAGACAGAATAAATCCTTACTTGCCAGAAGATTTCTACTGGTGCAACAACAACTTCATCCCCTGGCTGTCCATACTGCCTTGAAATAGGCTCAAGTGGCACATGCAGCAAACACAATGACATATGCATGACATATACATGCCAAGCATAACAAACCACGAGGCCTTTGCGAAGCCACATGAAAGCTTTCAGAAGCAGAGATTCTGCCTTATGAGAGGCCTACACTTAGGACCTATCCCTCCAAATTCCCTGTAACGCCTTCAGATCGCGCAAACCTGACCTGCCCACTATCCATCGCCTTACTTCCTCCCGCAATCGCGCAGTTACCACCGCAGGCCCAGCGCCATGTGTACGAGCCCGGGGAAGCCTCCAGCCGCTCAAGGCCCGAACTCTTTGTCACTGTTGTGTTCAAGGGCCAGAAGTTTAAGGAAGGCGAAAAGAACACCCCACTCGGGGCTGGGAGGAGATGCGAGGCACGGTTCGAGCGACCTGAGGAAGGGACCATAATTCGGAACAGAAACGGGAAAACCCGAGGCTATTAAAGTGCCCGACACGGGGAGTTGCGTTTGGAGACAGGAAAAAAGCAAAAGACGCGGTCCCTTTATTGGCAATGGCTTAAAAACAGCGGGTGCAGCCATTAGGCCACGCTGGAACTTGCTTCCGTAGCTGGGCCCGCCACTACCTAATCCGAATCCATCCGGCCGGCTGGAGACACGCAAAGAGGGAACCGAGCTGCAGGACCGTCAAGCCGGTCCCTCCCTTCCCAACCCGGACCATCTGGAGCCGGTACTAACCATGGTTCCTGGTTCTGTCCCCTACCGCTTTAGGCAAGGGCCGCTCAGCGAAACGTCTGCAGCCCGCAACGCTGGGGAAAAAGGCCGAGCTCAGTGCGCAGGCGTAAAACGTAACCTGGTTGACGAGGCGGAGTCGGTCGCAGCAAGAGAGACCCGCAAGAAGAAAATGCAACCCCCTGGAGGTTTGGAGGGGAAGCGCTCGTTCGCTCTCCGATCCCTTTCCTGGGCTACCAGCATAAACGTCAGTCCATCTCCGCAGAGATCAATCTCTCTTCCTTGACTCCGGTTATGACATCATTGGGCTCAGCAGAAAAACTGCTGCTACACCACCTAGCGGCGATTCGGTGTGGCTTTAGCTGAAACCCTTAAACACGTTTAGCAAAGAGGTGTACTGTACAGTACTCTTTATGCCTTGGATGACGAATATGACCCACCATATATTGCTGGAGTTCAACCTGCGGACAAGGATGATGGAAGCAGTAGTTCAGTAATATGTTGAGCTTCGGTAGCCAACGTGGTACCCTCCCGATGTTGCTGGACTCAAATTACCATCAGTTCCTGCCAGCATGGCCAATGGTCAGGGATGATGAGAATTGTAGTTCAACGATATCAGGGCACCACATTGGCTAACCTTGATCTAGAGAGTTGCAGATCCCCTGCCCCAGCTTTAGACAGTTTGCCGTTTTTACCATTGGCAATTAACCATAACTCTCTCATTAATGCTCCCTCTCTTCTTGGGAGCGTTATTAAGTGTGAGAACAGTACAGACATTACAACTGCCCTTCTGCATCCATGCCTTGCAGGTAGTTGCCAACAACATCTTATCTGATGGGTACTTATTATGGCGAAGTACTAAAATTATTGCTCAGTCTTGTACAGCTCAATCCTTTGGGTTACATTTCACAACAAGGATAACTGGTTGCTCAGTCAGTCTTTAGGGACCCTCTCCCAAACAGCCATAATGAAATAATTCACCCTTTTGAATGGGTTATTCCTTGATCAAAGCTGGGAACATGTACCCAATGTGCTGCTGAAAGAAGCGGATAATAGCTTTCCTTCTAGTGGCAGGATTGTTTCCTACTCCTTTACTGCAGAAAACGGTTAGTGACTTCTTTAAAAATCTGCACATTATTTATTACACCTGTACCCCACTCTTCATTCAAAGGAAGCCACATAGTGAAGTTAGTCCATTTCATGCCCATAACATCCCTACAAGGTGGGTTGAGATAAGAGCTAGTTATTTCCCCCTCACTGAAGTTACAAATGAGTGAGGATTTGAATGCAGGTCTTCCAAGGCGAAGGCGAATACTGTACTCTCCATGACATTACATACTCTTCCTTGTTTTCCTCTCTGTCAGATTTAAGATTGTAATATTTTAGGGACAGCCATCTGTTGGAGGGGTTATGTTACTCTGGGAATTATTTCAATGATTAATGGTAATAAAATGAATAAATATATAACATATATAAGATCACTGCTAATGCAGTGCAGTTTGATTGAGCCCAAGCTGGGCAGGTTCCCTATGCTCAGCACCAGTCCAACTCACTAATACATTTAAAGTAATATAAAATGTGGGAACAGGAAAAGGTCCTTGCATATAGACAACAGTAATTGTGCAGTGCTACTGTGAATCACAGTGCCCCTTGCAATAGGACAATACACCCACCAATCACAATGTTGCAACAATGTACCTACCACACAACCAGCCATGAAGCTGTTTCAGTGCTGTACCTCTGCCAATCATGATACTCCAATAACTGTTAC